>NC_134695.1:46953181-47264967 GCF_050947455.1 Rhinoderma darwinii
ATTAGAAAAACGATCACTTTTGACCACGTTATGACCTATTTTAGATTTATGCTAATGACTTTCTTAATGCCCAACTGGGTGTTTTTTTAGCTTTTGACCAAGTGGGCGTTGTACAGAGAAGTGTAGGACGCTGACCAATCAGCGTCATACACTTCTCTCCATTCATGTACTCAGCACATAGTGATCTTGCGACATCACGATGTGCTGTCACATACACCCACATTAACGTTACTGAAGTATCTTGAGAGTGAATAGACATTGCTTCCAGCCAGGACGCGATGTCAATTCACAATCCCAACACTTCGGTAACGTTTCTGTGGGACTTAATGACAGCAAGCATGATCTCGCGAGATCACGCTGTAAATGACAGCACAGCATGTTTTCGATGGGCTGTGCTGTAAGTCCCACACAAACGTTATTGAAGTGTCGGGATTGTGAATAGACATCGCGTCCTGTCTGGAAGCTATGTCTATTCACTCTCAAGCAACTTTAGTAACGTTAATGTGGGTGTATGTGACAGCACATCGTGATCTCGCAAGATCACTATGTGCTGAGTACATGAATGGAGAGAAGTGTATGACGCTGATTGGTCACCTTAGATGCAGCGATTGAAAGCGATCGCTGCATTTTAGTGGTTTGTAGCAAATCTGACAATGACCTCCTGTTCTGCCCCATCTGGAGGCAGAGCCTAATCGGCTTGCTGTCAGCGAACGACTGACAGTTGTAATACATTGCACTACATATGTAGTGCAATGTATTAGAACATCAATCAAACAGACCTTCAAGTTCCCTAGTGGGACTAAAAAAAAGTGTAAAAAATTAAAAAAAGTGAAAAAAATTAAAAAAATGAAATAAAAGTTTCAAGTAATAAAATAAAACACAATCACCCTTTTTCACTCATCAAGTCCTTTATTATTGTAAAAAAATACATAAACCATACATATTTGGTATTGCCGTGTCTGAAACGACCTGAACTATAAAAATATTATGTTATTTATCCTGTGCAGTTAACGCCATAACAAAAACAACCCTAAAGAATAATGCCAGAATTGCAGTTTTTTGGAAACTTTGGCTTCCAAAAATTGGAATAAAAAGTGATAAAAAATTGCATGTATCCAAAAATGGAATCTATAAAAACTATAGCTCGTCTTGAAAAAAACAAGCCCTCATGCAGTTCCGTTGATGAAAAAATAAAAGTTACGGCTCTTACAACATGGCGACAGAAAAAATACATTCTTTTTACAAAAGTCATTATATTGTGCAAAAAGTTGTAAAACATAAAAATGTGCTATTCATTTGGTATTGCCGGAATCGTACTGTCCCGCAGAATAAAGTTATCATGCAATTAATAACGCATGGTAAACGCAGTATATATATATATATAAAAAAAAACAAAAAACTGGAAATCTATGCCAGAATTGCTGTTTCTTGGTCACATTGCCTCCCAAAAAAAAAGGATGATAAGTGCTCAAAAAGCCGCATGTACTCCGAAATAGTACCAATAATAACTACAGCTTGTCACGCAAAAAAACAACCCTCATACCACTACGTCTATGAAAAAATAAAATAAGTTAAGGCTCCCATAAGTCAGGAAATAAAAAATATGCAGTTGTGCAGGCCCGAGGGGAACATTTATTTTGTTTCAAGAGACGATTTATCAAGCCCCTAAAATTTGGGAACTAGGAAGGGCGGACCCAAACATATCTGCTGGAAGCGAGGGTGCCCATATTATACCAGGACAACACTTTCCCAGCAAAATTCCCCAAACTGCACAGGTACTGAGTGTGGACCAAAAGGAGGATAAGTAAGGACACCATTTATCATTGCGACACTGGCCTGTGAATGAAGGATTGCTTCACAGCGTAACACACATCTATTGATTAATTTATTGTTTTTTTTACCCCATTATTATACCACCTGACTATGTCCCTGATGTACTCTGCCCAGCTTACATGTACCCCCACATTATAAACTGAAGTACGAGTAAAACTCCAAATGGCATGGCGCTCCCTCCCTACTGAGCCCTACAGTGTGCTCCACATATATGGCATCGCCAAACCAGGGAGAACCCTTTTAACAATTTTTGGGGTGTGTGTCTCCAGTGGCACAAGCTGGGCACAACATATTTGCCACTGAAATGGCATATCTGGGGAAAAATTGCAATCTTTACGTTGAACTATCCGCAGCGCAATCATTTATGGAAAAGACCCGTGAGGTGAAAATGCTCACTACATCCTTTAATAAATGCCTTGAGGGGTGTAGATTCCAAAATGGGGTCACTTTTCAGGGGTTTCTTTTATTATTTCACATCAGAGCCCCTGCAATTGTGAACCAATACTTTGTAAGTCGCCAAATTAGGCCTCAATTTCACATGGTACTCTTTCACTCCTGAGCCCTGTCGATCGTCCAGGCAAAAGATTGGGGCCACATGTAGGGTGTTTCTAAAACTGGGAAATACATCATAATAATTAAAGAGCTGTCTTTCATGTTGGCACAAGCTGGGCACCACATATTGGCATATCTATGGAAAAATTTCCAGAATTGTTGAGAAAATTAAAAATTTCGAGCTAAACCTACATCTTATTGGAAAAATTATTTTTTTTATTTTCACTGCCCAATTCTAATAAAATCTAGAAAAATCTGCGCTCCAAAAGCCAAATTGCGCGCCTTCCCTTCTAAGCCCTGCCATGTGCTCAAACAGCAGTTTATGACGACATATGGGGTATTTACATACTTTAGAGAAGTTGCTTTACAAATGTTGGAGACTTTTTCTTCTTTATTCTTTGTGGAAATTGATTTGTTTTTAGCTAAAACTACATCTTATTGGAAAAATGTAAAAGTTTTTATTTTCATGTCCAATTTCTAATAAAATCTATGAAGCACCTGTGGGGTCAAAATGCTGACTACACCCCTAGATGAATTCCTTGTGGGGTGTAATTTCCAAAATGTTTTTTTTTTGGGGTGTTTCTTTTGTTTTGGCACCACAAGACCTCTTAAAACCTGACATGGTGTCTAAAATGTAACCTAATAAAAAGAAGGCCTGTGCTTCAGTCCATTAGAACCCTAGGGCAACGTGTGGAATATTTCTAAAAATGGCAGAATCTGGGCAATAAATATTGAGTTGCATTTCTCTGGTAAAACTTTCGGTGTTGCAGAAAAAAATGAATTAAAAATGAATTTCTGAAAAAGATATGAAATTTGTAAATTTCACCTCTAATTTGCCTTAATTCTTGTGAAACGCCTAAGGGGTAAAGAAACTTTCTAAATGCTGTTTTGAATACTTTGAGGGGTGCAGTTTTTAAAATGGGGTGGCTTATGGGGGTTTGTATTGTATGGGCCTCTCAAAGCCACTTTGTAACTGAACTGGTGCCTGAAAAAATAGCCTTTTGACATTTTCTTGAAAATGTGAGAAATTTCTGCTAAAGTTCTAAGCCTTGTAACATCCTAGAAAAATAAAAATATGTTCAAAAAACAATGCAAACATAAAGTAAACATATGGGGGATGTTAATTAGCATCTATTTTGTGTGGTATAACTATTTGTCTTAGGCCTTGTTCACATGGGCGTTGCGCATCTCGGACGTGAAAAAAACGGCAGTTTTTCACGTCCGAGGTGCATCCGTGCTCTGCGGGATGCGATATCACGCATCCTCCATAGACTGGAGTCTATGGAGAGATGCGTGAAGCGTGAAAAAATAGGACATATCCTATTTTCTCACAGACCATTCACATGGTCCGTTGAAACAACCGCTGTGTGAACGGCCACATTGAATTATATAGGTCCGCGACACCGACGTTTAATGCGCTCGTGTGAATAAGGTGTGAATACATTTACACGAGCGTATAAGATTCACGCGCGTTAAAAACGCGTGTGAATCCGGTCCATGTGTTGACCACATACGGATGTGTATCCGTGTGCGGTGCGTGGTTTTCACGCACCCATTGACTTCACACACCAATAACAGACATGCAGTGAGTTTCACACAGCAGACTCTCGCTGCGTAAAAACTCACGCATGTGTGAACGGCCCCATTAAAATCAATCAATTTGTGTGCTGCGCGTGATTTCTACGGACGTTATTCACGTTCATGTGAATGGGCCCTTACAAGCAGATACATTTAAATTGATAAAATGCAAATTTTTGCAATTTTTCACTACATTTTGGTGTTTTTCAAAATTAAATACTGAATGTTTCGACCAAATTTTACCAGTAACATAAAGTCCAATGTGTCACGAGACAAAAACATTCTCAGAATCGCTTGGATAGGTAAAAGCATTCCAAAGTTATTACCGCATAAATTGAGATACGTCAGAATTAAAGAATATGTTTCTGTCAGGAAGGTCAAAAGTTGCCGCAGCGGGAAGGGGTTCATGTTATGGCTCATTGGTGTATATATAGATCTATCTATCTATCTATCTATCTATCTATCTATCTATCTATCTATGGATTTCTACTTCATTCACTTGTTTTTTTGCCAAACCTTGGGAGAGAGAACGGTAAAGAAGTAATTACCATATTTAACAAGACAATGTTTACTCATGGAGATCGGGTTACTATTATCAGAATCAGGAACAAGGAGCATAAACAGACTTATCTTTAACATACTTATCTTGTTTAAAGGGCATCAGTATCCGCCATGTGAAATTCACCCAGTAAAGTCCCAGGTATACGCATTATGTAAATGAAATCCTGGAACGTAATTTTCCTTGTATGGTGAAATGATGTGACGTGCATTGCCATTCTCCATCTGATGCTTCACGTCACTATTAATTACATATTGATGACATCTAATGTAAATATTAGTTGTTTTAGATGTTTTATTGTTTGCTGAAGGAAAATGCACCTGTTTATGAGTCACTTAAGTGATATTTTAAGAGATTCTATTAAGCAAGCTTTATATAAACAGTGACTGACACAAAAAACATTCATGTAATATCCTGATGTTAATGCTAAGCCTTGTTTGGCTGGCTCATATCCCACCTGGCGTTTACCTGGTAGCAGGTGACAATAATAGTTCATTTAAAGGGTATCTAAATGTATAAAACTAGTGTTCATCAATGATAACTTTCATAAGCTAGCCGCGACCCTATATTGGAGACTATGTTTACACAGCCATATTTTAATTTAGTTGGGGGTTAGATTTTTTTATAAGATTAAAGAGGCACGGGTCTAGGGGTGGCTTTGATGAAAAAAATTTCTGTTTTCTGGGTCAAGGTCAAATTATAGATGATGCTGTGGGATAGAGGGCCCACTAGTCAGAATTAGAAGTGGGTCCCACGCCATCAGTATTTAGTGTGTTCAAGAAATCGAAGAGCTATGATTATCCTAGTCATCGGTTATGCGGAGTTTGGATAATAGTCTTCATTCAAAACTTGTATGCATTTGATGCTGCTCTGAATGTCCTTGAATGGTTCTTGGTCAATAATATGCATTTATTTCAACTTAATGGGGTTGTTCCCCAACAAGCCTTTTTTTTTACTTTTATAACCTGTTAATCAGACAGGTTAGGTAAGGGTCCGACTTTTGGAACTACCCTCCCCGTTGCAGGGAACAAAGGGGCCCTTAGTCCCTATTCTTGGCTAGAGAGCAGGACTAACGAGCGCTATCCCTCTACATAGACTTAAATTAGGGTTTCAGAAATAGCCGAATGAGCGTGTTTCCCAGATGTCTTTTATAACCTGTCTGATTGAAAAGTTGTGTAACTTAAACAGGGGTTGTCTTGGAACAACCCCATTAACTTTATGAGTATATTTCCATAAAGGATATGTTTCTCTGTGTGTATTTTTAATGCCAGCAGACTCCCTTCAATGCCAGTGTCCATTTACCCATAGCAAGTTCAATACACTGTCAGTAAAACATTTTTGTATTTTTTTTTACATAGGTAAGATACTGTACAATGGGTCAGACTAATGGTAGCAATAGATGTTCCAGTAATTTGACAAGATGAAGTCAGAGCAGTATTTGGCAACTGTTTTATGGAATATAGTTCACCATATTCCTGAGCACTGGGCTTATAAACTATTTTTTTTTTTTAGGATGTTTAGGATTTACTCCACAAGCACACCGGACCTCTTTATATGCTGGTCCTTAAAAGGGTTGCCCACTTTCTGAAAACGAATGACCTATCCACCGGACAAAGACCCTGTGAGGGTTGAAGCGTTGCAGGTGATGTGTGGGTGAATAAAAGACAAATTTTTCTACTGGAGTGCTGCGGTTTCCTACTCTATATTTGAATCTGCTATTTCCCCTGGACTGCTGCGAGCACCCCCTGAAGTTGGGATTTATGTGTGGTCCATATGTTCTTGCTGCTGGCTGTGCTGCTGATATTTATTTTCTCTATCCACTGGATAGGTCATCTGTAAATGATCGGTGCGTGTCTGACATCCTGACCCTGCACCGATCCGCTACCCCAGCTGCCTCCGTGCACCGGATGTTTGGAACGGGATGCAGTAGTTGGAGCCGGAAGCAGATGGCGCAGATGACTCCAACCACGGCATAGTGGCCATTTGAACTGCAGCTCTGCTCCAATCACTTGAATAGGAGTAGAGCTGCAGTATCGGCCGCTATTCTTTGACCGGAGCCATCTGCTTCCGGCAACATCGTCCGGCGCCCGGAGGCAGCCGGAGTGGTGGATCGGTGCGGGGTCCGGGGGTACTATACCAGAGTATGCTCCAATGGGTCCAAGCTCTGACACAATATTGGGCCCCAAAGATCCAGCAGAAAACAAGCCCATTTGGACCTGACTTTCAAGCCCATCACTTGTTACTAGGGTCGATTTCATATGGGTTGATTCACAAATAACCTAATAGGCTACATTCACACGAACGTGGCCAACCTGGGATGTGAAAAACTGCAGTTTTTCACGTCCGAGGTACACCCGTGCGGGAACCATTATCACACATTCCCCATAGACTAGAGTCTATGCAGGGAGGCGTGAAGCGCAAAAAAATAGGACATGTCCTATTTTTTCACAGACCCTTTACACGCTTCGTTGAAACAACGGTCGTGTGAACGGCCCCATTGAAATACATGATTCCGTGTGACTGCCGTTGTTTTAACAGCAGTCACAGATGCCCGTCTGAATGAGCCCTTAGACCTTACTGATGATCAGTCCTGTGTGTTCAATGATAACAACAAAGTTTGCAGTGCAATTCAAAGTGAACATGTTGTGTTTAAATGGAGAGTGGGCTCTCAGGATAATTTTCTCTGGTATGCCCAAGGTAAACCAGTTTAAAACTGTACACATCCGATACAAATACATTATATAAGATTACTATAAATTAAAGGGAACCTGTCACTTCAAACATGCAGTTCCATCTGCAGACAGCATGTTTATAAAGCAGGAGGAACTCAACAGATTAACATATAGTTGTGTGTGTGAAAAGATACAGGTTTTTCATACTGATGACCTATCCACAGGATAGGTCATCAGTATATGATCGGTGAGGTCTGACCCCATACTGATCAGCTGTTCTGGCTGCTTTTTGGCACCGGATGTTACGCAGTGGCCGGTGTCTGAAGCTGATGGCTCCGTACACTGTATAGCGATTGTGCTGCAGTACTGAAGCTCTTCTCCTATTCACTATTTAGTCGGAACAGCTGATCGGTGTGGGGCCCAGGTGTCGGACCCCCACCGATCCTGTGGATATGTCAAAAAACGACCCGTGCCCGGACAACCCCTTTAAAAGTCCTGTTGGTGGTTCTACTCAGTGTTTAGCAGCTATTTCTGTATTCACGTTCATACAGGGAAGGCTGTCAATCAATGCATGAGACCGCCCACCAGACAATTTGGCCCACAGTGGGCAGGGATTGAAATGAATAAATTACAGGCTAGCCTAAATCTTTTTCACAAATGTATATATCAATCTGGTCAGCTGCTCCTGCTCTATAACATGCTGCCTGATGTTCGGACTACATGTTCAATCTAACAGGTTCCCTTTAAACTTGAATTTCTAAGCGTTTAGGTCTAGAGTTGCACATGGCAAGAATGAGCGTCTTACTTCTCACAGTCCGTGAACTTTAATCTAGCAATTATTTGTGGAGACTCAGGAGGATGTTTACAAAGTTACAGTCATTTATATTTAAAGTTACAGAGAGATTGCAAAAGATTTATGGATTGTGCAGATGTCATTGTGCTTGCACACTGTTGGCACACAATCATTAAATGTTCTGCTGTGATCCTGGAAAAACGTTTCCATTTCTGCATAAAGCACAGTACAGCTCCTATGGGATTAACAAATATTCTTTGAAGCAGGGCTGGGGCAAGCGTTACGATGAAGAGGCAGCCAGCAAGTGCGCAGCTGCCTGTCTTGCCAAGGGGAACATATCAGAATGCCCCCAATATACTTATAGAATGACTGCTGATCAGAAAGAAATATGTGACACTTATTGAGTGTTGTAGAACAATGGACTTTGAACTTTCTTAACGGGTAACTAAATGTTCAAAAAACTTCTGACATGTCATAGTGACATGTCAGAAGTTTTGATTGGTGGTCCGAGCACTGAGACCCCCACCAATCGCTAAAACGAAGCGGCAGAAGCGCTCATGTGAGCGCTCAGCCGCTTAGTTTCTGCTCTGCTTTTTCCGGAAAGCCGATGTATCGGAGTACGGGCTCATAGACTTTCTATTGAGTCCATACTCTGATAAATTGATTTCTGGAAAAAGCCGAACAGAATATGGGTATTGCAGATGCTAAAATTACAGCCATCTAAAACTGGCCTTAAAGACATACGAGACCCTTGGCCACAATCTAATACGTACACTGCAGTGGACTTGGCTGGAAACATAGGCATAAAGCTAATTCTCTGCAGGATGCCCGTTTGACTACAAGATTAACAATATTTTGCTCAGTTGAAGGAGTTTTCGCCCCAAATAACTTGTACCATGTGAGGTTAAGCAGCAAACAAAGCAACGTTCAGCACACTGTTCCCAGGGGATATCAACATTCACTTATATTCATTGCACACTGGGTTTGTTTAGGCCGGTTTTATACGCGCCATTCCTGCAATTTTTTTATGGGGTTTGCCCCACTTTAATGTAATCAGTTGTAGATATCGAAATGTCAATTTTTGCTTAATATTTGAGCTAGTGTAGACAGGAGTTACCTATACAGCAGTATTCTTATTTATGAGTAATACTCAATGTAATTTCTTACACAAAACTGAATGCTGAGCAGTATTAATGCCATTGTTTACATATGATACATTCATTTTTATTGCAGAACAATAGAAAATACCTGTATCCGCACATTGTGAAAATGTTGTACAGATGTCCATAGTTGAAATGCTGGGAAACTTGTAGGACAGGTTTAGGCTGTTGTACAGTACGTGTACATTATTTTTTGACAAATATGTTGGAATTTTGCAAGAATAAGAGAGATTTATCAAAGCTGGTGTAAAGTAAAATTAGAGGAATTGTCCATGGCAACCAGATTCCTTTTTTCATTTTCAAAAGGATGTCTGAAAAATGAGTGTTACAATCTGATCGGGCAGCTGTGACACTCTTTTTTTTTGGGTACATCAAAACATGTCTACAAAAATGGTAGCAGTTTTTTAAATTTGTATGTGTCCTTTTATGACATTTGTAGTAGAGATTTTAGTGGTGTTTCTTAAATAATGTATTTCGTACATGACTTTTTTTTTAAGGCATATTCAAAAATCTATTGAAGTCAATGAAGAAAAACACCACAAAAAACACCATACCTACAGCAAGCTGTGTTTTGAAAAAAACCATCACTGACCACGAAAACGCCTTATTTATATGTTCCTGTAGTCTCAAAGCAAACATCCGGCTGTAGTACTTTGGCTTTTGTAAAAAATTAAAAAAATTGTTGCGATAAATGTTAGTGAACCCAGCCTCAATTGTATTTTGCTTTGTAGTGCCCATCCAGGAATAGGCTCCCGTGTATGGCAAACCTGGGGCAATTTTTAGGTCCTGGCTGCTATAGCAAGCTATCAGAACCCTGTGTTGGCTTGGTGCGATGCCATAGTCGGCATTGAACGCGGCATCTAGGGTGCTAAACGGCCGGGATCGGAGTTACCTCGGAGTTATAGCGGAGTGTCAGCTGTATATTGTACCTAACAATGCAAGTAATGGAGCAGTCTCAGCTCCTGAGCCTGGGTCATCAGCGGGACATAATAGTACAGAGGCTCGCAATAACTAAACTGCAAGCTGCCCGCGACTTACGGGTTAACTGCCTTTAACTTTGAGTTTCCATGTGAGGTCCGCTCTCCATCCCTTCATCTAATGCTGAACAATGGCAAAAGTGATGCCCAGTAAATGAGTAATATGTCTGTTCACAAGGCGTTTTCAGTGACCCAGATCTTTCTGCTTTGCTTACAATGAACATGTTAAAATGTATTTATTGTAATGTGCCATGCCTTGACTGGGAAAATTACCATTACTTGCAAGCAGTTTTTCCAGTGAGACTCTGCAATGTAACAAGGCATCAGATTATTAAAGGTATTCAGAAAAAATAATATCTCTAGTAAAGAGGATAATAAAATAAATGCAAATACAACATTCCCATCCAAGTCACGTGGTGGCAAATGTCTGGAGAGAAGGAGCGGACTGTCCCTATAGGACTGTGCCGAAAGCGCATAGCCAGAAGGGGCTGTTCTAATACAATATGTAAAGTATATTATAACTATCCAAAAGAAAAATGGTAGTAATCCAGCACTCCAGAGGTATCGGTCAAAACTTGAAATGTATTAATGCATTAAAAATACATGTCCAATAAGGAGGAAGCAATGGTTAAAATGGCTTAAATTTACTTACAGCCGGCTAAGAGTAAGGACTGTAATGTTACACAGGTCTGAAACATGTAAGCCATTTTAACCATTGCTTCCTCCTTATTGGACATGTATTTTTAATACATCAATAAGTTTCAAGTTTTAACCGATACCTCTGGAGTGCTGGATTACTACCATTTTTCTTTTGGATTGTCCTGCAGCTGCCCGATGTGGCCCATTGTCTGTCCATTGCACCCTGGGAAACGGCACACCTGAAGCCAGCATCTATACACGGTGAGGTTACATGTAAACTTTCTCAATTTTTCTATTTTTTATATTATAACTATAACAGAGAAGTCAACCTGAGAGAGCCCCTCATAGGGTTTAACCCCTCCATATGGGTGTGGCCTTTTAGGGGCCTGGCTTAAATAAGAGGGCATGGGTAAACCACAGCAGCAGGAGTAGTACTACATGTAATAGCAGTAGTATTTAAAAAGGTGACTTTACAGTCCATAGCGTCTATGCTGAGTATTGCAGCTTTGTCCTATTCACTTGTGGGCCAAAAGTTCCAATACCCAGCAAAGTCGATACTAAACGTACAGCGTGAAGGTGTACGGAGCAATGTAAACAATGCAGAGCCTGCAGCGCTCGCCTGAGAAAAGGGGCCCCTTTAAACAGCTGATCGACGACAGTGCAGATAATCAGACCCCAACCATATATTAATATTTATGGCCTAAGGATATGCCATTTATGAATAAATGTAATATTGGTTTTATTAACTGTTTAATCCTTAAAAAAAGAGGCCATGGCCCATTGAATACCCACCATTCAGTTGAGCGGTCTCTTAATTGATTTATAAGGTTAATTTAATATAACGTTTTTAAAGGTATGATTTGTCCCATAACGAATCAACTATTTACTAACGCTACTTAATGAAAACGTAACATGCTTGTGATACATTAATAAAAAGGTATACACTTTATATTCTTAACTCTTCAATTACACGTCAGGCTTTGCATTAAAAATACATGTCCAATAAGGAGGAAGCAATGGTTAAAATGGCTTAAATTTACTTACAGCCGGCTAAGAGTAAGGACTGTAATGTTACACAGGTCTGAAACATGTAAGCCATTTTAACCATTGCTTCCTCCTTATTGGACATGTATTTTTAATACATCAATAAGTTTCAAGTTTTAACCGATACCTCTGGAGTGCTGGATTACTACCATTTTTCTTTTGGATTGTCCTGCAGCTGCCCGATGTGGCCCATTGTCTGTCCATTGCACCCTGGGAAACGGCACACCTGAAGCCAGCATCTATACACGGTGAGGTTACATGTAAACTTTCTCAATTTTTCTATTTTTTATATTATAACTATAACAGAGAAGTCAACCTGAGAGAGCCCCTCATAGGGTTTAACCCCTCCATATGGGTGTGGCCTTTTAGGGGCCTGTCTTAAATAAGAGGGCATGGGTAAACCACAGCAGCAGGAGTAGTACTACATGTAATAGCAGTAGTATTTAAAAAGGTGACTTTACAGTCCATAGCGTCTGTGCTGAGTATTGCAGCTTTGTCCTATTCACTTGTGGGCCAAAAGTTCCAATACCCAGCAAAGTCGATACTAAACGTACAGCGTGAAGGTGTACGGAGCAATGTAAACAATGCAGAGCCTGCAGCGCTCGCCTGAGAACAGGGGCCCCTTTAAACAGCTGATCGACGACAGTGCAGATAATCAGACCCCAACGATATATTAATATTTATGGCCTAAGGATATGCCATTTATGAATAAATGTAATATTGGTTTTATTAACTGTTTAATCCTTAAAAAAAGAGGCCATGGCCCATTGAATACCCACCATTCAGTTGAGCGGTCTCTTAATTGATTTATAAGGTTAATTTAATATAACGTTTTTAAAGGTATGATTTGTCCCATAACGAATCAACTATTTACTAACGCTACTTAATGAAAACTTAACATGCTTGTGATACATTAATACAAAGGTATACACTTTATATTCTTAACTCTTCAATTACACGTCAGGCTTTGCATGATTTTTTTTTATCTTCTTCTATACCTTGCAATTGAAATGTCTCTATAGATATGTACTAGAAGAAACAGAAGGCAAACCTTCGTATTGAGCCACAACGCATTTGACAGATCTTTTTTTGTAACGGATGCTCATGAATCCTGAAGGATCCCATTGAAATATGGTCGGTTTGTCGGGTTTTTATTAGCAGTCCGTTTTTTTTTTTTGTTTTTTTTTTACTGGATAGGAGAGTGTACCAGGCGATGCTATTATGGTTGCAAAAGACCAATTCTACCCGGACTGTACATTCAGTGAATATTTCTAGAAATTGACTATCACTGAAAGAGTCTGAAGTGTTCCCTCTAGTGTAATAATGCAGAAATGAAAATATATGTTTCTAGCAGGTGTTTCCAACTACAGGAGCATTAGTTGTGTCACTATTTAGCAATATAGAATTAGCTTAGTAGATATAGTGCACCCAAACTGCACAAATCTTCCCAGAACTTTGTTTGTTCATTTATTAAACTCCACTAAACTCTGCGATAACATTAAAGATGAGTAAATAAAATGTGTGAAAAATTTCTGCTTATTCATAAACACGGTACAGCCAGGGAGGAGCGGTTCTGACACATGATACAGCTTCACTATAGAAATAACAGAAGAAGGGAAGCACCATTTTCACAATGTGGAGACCTATGTCATCACTGAGGCTTCATGCACACGACCCTGCCCGTAATTACGACGCGTAATTAAGGGCACGGCCGGCCGCGGATGGCCACAGACAGCAGGACGTTTTAACGAGCCGTGCTCCCATTATAAAGAATAGGAGCACGGTCCGTAAAATAAAAAAAAGAGGTCATGTCCTATTGTTTTCGGCTGGTTTCTACGGCACGGACACCCTCCCATAGACATACGGCAAGGTGTTCGTCGGTCATAGAAAAGAATGGGCCCATAATTACGGTTCGTAATTCCGGGCGATTATACGGTTGTGTGCATGGGGCCTTACACTCAGTTCACATCTGCATCGTGGATTCCGTTTGTAACAGAAGCCACAGCGCAATCCCGAATCCATCACACGATGGTACGATGGCACCTGATGGACCTCATTGACTTACAATGGGGTCCGACTGGTTTCAGCGAGGTGTCTGTCATATTGACGGGAAAAATAGCGCTGCATGCTGCACTTTTTTCAGGTCAAATTTGACAGAGCCTCCGACACAGATGTGAATATAGCCTTACACAAAGCTTCTAAATGGTTTTAAAAGTGTGGTGCTGTATGATACACAGCTAGCAACAGCAGAAAAATTCACTCTACCCCCCCATGAACTCCCAAAGTAAAAGAATTGAGGTGCAATTGTGCGTCTCCCCCCCAAAAAAATTTAGGTGCTGATGTGACTGTCTAAAGCGGCTCAACTGTAGAGCTACACAGTTGCTGGCTTAAAGGCTGTGACACCCAGGACCCGCTCCCAGCCGAGCTGTTGGTTCAGCTGAACTGGCGGAGTCAGCTAAGAGAGGATGAAACAGCTTCTATGTATACAGGATACATAAAAGCTGTATCGTAAAAAGTAAAAAACAATTAAAAAAGTCACAAAACGCAATGATTTAATAGAAAAAAAAAACTCACATTCAAAGGTGCACACAGCAACAATTTTGTGGGTTTTTCCTACCTGTTCTGTATTTCTATGGAGTGTGACTATGCACTCATTCTTGGCATCAGTTGGAGGACTCCAGCGATCGCACTTTTATGGCTTGTCTAATTGACATAGCAGAAAAATTCATAATAAAAACCTCTTGAAAGTGAATATTCACATAAACTATATTGTTTTTAAAACCAACATTCTGTTCTAATGAATGTAAAAAAAATATCCCTCTAGTGGTGGCTGCAGGCTGTCAGAATGTTTTCATTTTACTCTATCTTTGTAGGGGATTTGAAACGAGAAACTGAGGTCCGACCGCTATCGAATTAAGTTAAAAAATAAATCAACACAGAATTTTGGACCTATGTAGATAAAATAATAGGGTGGACATTCACACATGGCAGTGGTCGGGTATTGTGTAACATATGCCTTTTAGCTTTCGCACACTGCACAATTATTACCCAAGCTTATCTGACTTCACATCAATCTGTCAAGTGGAGACACACCTTAAATTGACATGTTTTTCTTTATAGAAACACCAAGTACAAATAAGAGGGCTCAGCTGATGTTCAGAATGTTTGTATCACATTACAGCACAATATTATCGCGCACCAACCCTGGATTTTTCTTTAACCTTTGTCTTTCAACTTACTTCACTCAATCATCAAATTCAATGAACAAATTTTAAAGTGTCATTACACAGGGCTGCCATTTAGGGGCATAACCAGGGGGGTAACAAAGTGAGCCCCCCTGCCTATCTCTCCATGCCTCAGTCATTGCTGAGTTACTGCTGAGCTCTAAAGTGTCTGCTGGTAATCCCCACTAGGGGGTGGTATTTATGCAGCGTCAGTGTTTAAACCCATATGCACTGAGTGCCCCTAGTGGTGGCTATAGGCATACATTTTTTCATATAACTATGTCTGTGTGAAGGGCAGTAGGGAATTTGGAGCCCTGTAACATAAAAATAGAATTCTGACCGTATAAATATATATTATGAAATTAATCAGCACTTAATATTGGACCTATTTATATAAATAAAATAAAATCATAGTGACACATTACCCCTTAGACACTATTACATCCCTGGACCACCACAGATAATAGCAGTAAGCTCTGCTGGCACTATTATTTATGGCTTACTCTGCAGACGCTATTGCTTATGGCAGGCACTCTGCTGACTACAATGGTGATATTAATGGCGGCACACTGATAGTTCTGTTAAAGGGAGCACTCTGAATATGGTTACATGGGTACTCTATGTCACGGTCACAGGGTATGTGGACCCACTAGGCCGCTCCGCCGTAGCGGGGAGGCAGCTGACCAGGTCACAGTCTACATGAAAGTCAATAGCAGATAGCAAGATAGCAATGCTTGGGTACCTGAACTAGTCCAGACGGTGGCTGTGGC
This sequence comes from Rhinoderma darwinii, assembly GCF_050947455.1. Lineage (NCBI taxonomy): Eukaryota > Metazoa > Chordata > Amphibia > Anura > Rhinodermatidae > Rhinoderma > Rhinoderma darwinii. The sequence continues at coordinate 46,968,983 of NC_134695.1, forward strand.
TTCAGCACGCATGGAGACCGGTGCGGCAGGTAGTGCCAGATGTGGCGGGCAGTATCCGATGTAGCAGAAGACACTGGACGTGGCAGAAGACACTGGACGTGGCAAACGACAGCAGGTGCAGTAGACACGACTCCAACACTGGTAGGCACAGGAACAAGAACAATACGAGATACAGGAACGGATAACAGGGCACGGGTAACAACTGGAACGGGGAAACACTAAGGGACCATTTGCAAGACAGACTGGGATAGACTAACAATGCTCAGGCAAGGATCAGAAGGCCTGGGGCCTTCTTATAGACCAGGAAATCATGGCAGTTGATGATGATGACGATTTCCTTTGTGCGCGCTGGCCCTTTAAGGCCGGGCACGAGCGTGCACGCGCACCCTACGGGACACAGCAGAATGGAGCAGAAGTGAGCGCTGGTGTCTCCTAGGTAGGAGATGGGGACCAGTGCTCACGGATCCATGGCTGCGAGCGTCGGGAGGTGAGTAAACCCGACGGCCCGCGGCCATGGACGCTACTCTCTATTTGTGCACTGTATAGTGCCATTATTTCTTTTGTATGGTATGGCAGCTTTATCCGTGAACATTGTATAGAACGGGTAGGATTTGACCGCTTCTCCATTGTTCTCCCGAACCAGCTGTTAAAAAAACTTCTGGTTTGCAGTTTTGGCATAATATTCTGCGGTCTGCTACACCACATGCATCCTGCACACATATTTTAGTCAGCCGGGAATGGATCCTGCAGGATTTTTTATTTTTTAAAAAAAAACTTTTAATTAAGATATGAGTATTTTACAAACATAAAATACAAGATATCGTGGTAATAACAGTCGGAAATCCCAGTTTTCAGAAGTAGTAACAATGTAAACATAATATAAAAAATATTGCATAAGTCTTTATTTTTTGGCTTTCTATATACGTATCACAGGGTCAAAACCCCAAACAAACCCTCCCAACCCATCCATCTCACTCGGATGCCATCATAAAGCCTTATCCCTCCCCAACACCACCAGACCCCTGCGCGAGCCCATGCCCAGCCGCCTTGCCACTCATAGCTGCCCCATACAGTATAATGCCCCCGTACAATATAATGCCCCTAGGGGCGTAGCTAAAGGCTCATGGGCCCCGATGCAAAGGTTCTTCTTGGGCCCTCCTCCCAAACTTCTCAGGGCCGATGGCTCGCAGCTTTTAGCTGCATTGCTGGGTCTCCGAAGTGATCCAACCATGCAGCACTAAGGACTTAAAACATCAGGGGGAATAGCCCCAATACATATGTCCCCCCCCCAAAAAAAAATGTGTGCGTGTATGAATATGTGCATATATATATATATATATATATAGATATATATATATAGATATATATATATATATGAGACAGCATATCTATAGCACTACGTCCCTAAAGCTATGGATAGGACTAGATACAGTGGCTTAGCAGACAGTAGCACACATGATAGGATTAGACACAGTGGCTCAGCAGACAGTATCACACATGATAGGGTTAGATACAGTGGCCCAGCAGACAGTAGCACACATTAGATACAGTGGCTCAACAAACAGTATCACACATGATAGGATTAGACACAGTGGCTCAGCAGACAGTATCACACATGATAGGATTAGATATATTGCCCAGCAGACAGTATTACACATTATAGGATTAGATACAGTGGCTCAGCAGATAGTATCACACATGATAGGATTAGATACAGTAGCTCAGCAGACAGTATCACAGTTTCCTCAACCTGTTGCAGGAAAATTTTATGGGCCAGTTTGTGGAAGACCCGACTAGAGGTTAAGCTCTGTTGGATCTGGTCATTTCTAATAATGCAGATCTTGTTGGGAATGTCAATGTTCGTGAAAACCTCGGTAACAGTGATCACAATATAGTTACATTTTACCTATACTGTAAAAAACAAACGCAGGCTGGGAGGGCAAAAACATTTAATTTTAAGAAAGCCAATTTCCCCAGGATGAGGGCGGCAATTCAGGATATAGACTGGGAAGAACTAATGTCAAATAATGGAACAAATGATAAATGGGAGATTTTCAAATCTACTTTGAGTTATTATAGTGCAAAATTTATTCCTACAGGTAATAAGTATAAACGACTCAAATTAAACCCCACATGGCTTACACCTTCTGTGAAAGGGGCAATACATGACAAAAAAAGGGCATTTAAAAAATACAAATCTGAGGGTACAGCTGTAGCCTTTGTAAAATATAAAGAGCTTAATAAAATCTGTAAAAATGTAATAAAATTAGCAAAAATACAAAATGAAAGGCAGGTGGCCAAGGATAGTAAAACAAATCCTAAAAAATTCTTCAAGCATATAAATGCAAAAAAGCCAAGGTCTGAACATGTAGGACCCCTAGATAATGGTAATGGGGAGTTGATCACAGGGGATCAAGAGAAGGCAGAGTTACTAAATGGGTTCTTTAGCTCTGTATATACAACTGAAGAAGGAGCAGCTGATGTAGCCGGTGCCAGTGCTGTTAATATATCAGTTGATATACTGAATTGGATGAATGTAGAGATGGTCCAAGCTAAATAAAATAAAATAAATGTGCACAAGGCTCCGGGACCAGATGGGTTACACCCTAGAATTCTTAAAGAGCTTAGTTCAGTTATTTCTGTCCCCCTTTTCATAATATTCAGAGAATCTCTAGTGACTGGTATAGTGCCAAGGGACTGGCGCAGCGCAAATGTGGTGCCTATTTTCAAAAAGGGCTCTAGGTCTTCCCCGGGTAATTATAGACCAGTAAGCTTAACATCCATCGTGGGGAAAATGTTTGAGGGGCTATTGAGGGACTATATACAGGATTATGTGACAATAAATAGCATTATAAGTGACAGCCAGCACGGTTTTACTAAGGACAGAAGTTGTCAAACTAACCTAATCTGTTTTTATGAAGAGGTGAGCAGAAGTCTAGACAGAGGGGCCGCTGTGGATATAGTGTTTTTGGACTTTGCAAAGGCATTTGACACTGTCCCTCATAGACGCCTAATGGGTAAATTAAGGACTATAGGTTTAGAAAATATAGTTTGTAATTGGATTGAGAATTGGCTCAAGGACCGTATCCAGAGAGTTGTGGTCAATGATTCCTACTCTGAATGGTCACCGGTTATAAGTGGTGTACCCCAGGGTTCAGTGCTGGGACCCCTATTATTCAACTTATTTATTAATGATATAGAGGAAGGGATTAATAGCACTATTTCTATTTTTGCAGATGACACCAAGCTATGTAATATAGTTCAGACTATGGAAGATGTTCATGAATTACAGGCAGATTTAAACAAACTAAGTGTTTGGGCGTCCACTTGGCAAATGAAGTTTAATGTAGATAAATGTAAAGTTATGCATCTTGGTACCAACAACCTGCATGCATCATATGTCCTAGGGGGAGCTACACTGGCGGATTCACTTGTTGAGAAGGATCTGGGTGTACTTGTAAATCATAAACTCAATAATAGCATGCAGTGTCAATCAGCTGCTTCAAAGGCCAGCAAGATATTGTCGTGTATTAAAATAGGCATGGACTCGCGGGACAGGGATGTAATAATGCCACTTTACAAAGCATTAGTGAGGCCTCATCTAGAATATGCAGTTCAGTTCTGGGCTCCAGTTCATAGAAAGGATGCCCTGGAGTTGGAAAAAACACAAAGAAGAGCAACGAAGCTAATAAGGGGCATGGAGAATTTAAGTTATGAGGAAAGATTGAAAGAATTAAACCTATTTAGCCTTGAAAAAAGACGACTAAGGGGGGACATGATTAACTTATATAAATATATTAATGGCACATACAAAAAATATGGTGAAATCCTGTTCCTTGTAAAACCCCCTCAAAAAACAAGGGGGCACTCCCTCCGTCTGGAGAAAAAAAGGTTCAAGCTGCAGAGGCGACAAGGCTTCTTTACAGTGAGAACTGTGAATTTATGGAATAGCCTACCGCAGGAGCTGGTCACAGCAGGGACAGTAGATGGCTTTAAAAAAGGGTTAGATAATTTCCTAGAACAAAAAAATATTAGCTCCTATGTGTAGAAATTTTTCCTTCCCTTTTCCCTTCCCTTGGTTGAACTTGATGGACATGTGTCTTTTTTCAGCCGTACTAACTATGTAACTATGTAACTATGTAACACATTGTAGGATTAGACATAGGGCCCTGCAGACAGTATCACACATGATAGGATTAGATACAGTGGCCCAGCAGACAGTATCACACATGATAGGATTAGATAAAGGGCCCAGCAGACAGTATCACACCTGATAGGATTAGATATAGGGCCCAGCTCGCTGACATTGCAGCTCCAGCGCTGCACCCAGGAAAGGTAAGAATAATAATTATTTTCCTTTTTGACGTGATACTAATTATTTTTGTGTGTTTGTGTTTTTTTTACAGGTTTGGTTGTTGGACTACTTCAGATTCGAGGACTACTTCGATAACTGCGTTTTTTTTTTATTCTCAATAAAATGGATAACAAGGATTGTGTGTGGAATTTTTATTTCAATAAAATATTTTATCTATGTCTTTGTATTTGTTTAAACTTTATAACTACCACCCTAGTACAACGCCCATTACTAAGGGGGGGGGGACTTAATGTTGGACATGAAGAGGTTAACACTAATGCCCATTATTACCCTGGTACCCAGCGCCACCAGGAAGAGCCGGGTATGATATAGTACCCGACCATCTGTAGTGAAAGAGGGGCACTGGGGCAGCCGCAGTCTGGTATTATTAGCCTGGGAAAGGCCAAAAAACTGTGACCCATCCCTCCCTGGTAATGCTAGGCTGCTGCTGCTATGTTGTATCTGGCTGGTTATAAAAAATGGGGGAACCCCACATCGTGCTGTCCAATTATTTATTTTAAAAAAATGACGTGGGGTCCCCCCCATTTTTCATAACCAGCCAGATACAACACAGCAGCAGCAGACTAGCAGTACCAGGGTGGGAAGGGTCAATGTTTTTGTCCTTTCCCAGCCTAATAATACCGGCCTGCGGTCACCCCACTGTCCGACCACCACTACAGATGGTCAAGTACTGGATCGTACCCGGCTCTTACTGGCACCCCTGGTGGCGGTGGGTACCGGGGTAATAATGGGGTTAGGCTAACACTAATCCCTGCCTTAGTAATGGACGCTGTCAATCTGTCAGCGGCCATTAGTAAGTTGGTAGCGATAAAGTTAAAAAAAAATAGAACATAGAAAAATTTATTTAAATAAAACACCCCACACAACCCTCATTAACCATTTTATTGAGAATAAAAAAGCCGTCATCGAAGTAGTCCTCAAATCCGACGTAGTCCAACGACCGAACCTGTCAAAAAACCACAAAAAAAACCATTAGTAAGGGCCTGTTCACATCACCGCTGCCCTTCCGTTGATGGGTTCCGTCGGGTTAACCCCTCAACAGAAAGGCAGATTGAAACCTCCGGTTCGGTTTCCCTCACCATTCATCTCAATGGTGACGGAAACGTTGCTAAAGATTTCTGTTTGTCACCGTTGTGAACGAGTTCCGTTGTTTTGAATTGTCGACTGCGCTATTGATTCCGCCAAAACAACGGAACCCGGAACCCGTTCACAACGGTGACAAACGGAAACCATTAGCAAAGTTTCCATCACCATTGAAATCAATGGTGATGCAAAAGGAAGCTAAGGTTTCCGTTTGCCTTTACGTTGAGGGGTTAACCAAACGGAACCCCTCAACGGAAGGGCAGCGGTGATGTGAACGAACACAGGTCCATGTGCATGTGTGATACTGTTTGTTGGACCCTGTATCTAAGCCTAATGTAGGCTTAGATACAGTTATGCAATATGAGCTGGGGCCCTGTATCTAAGCCTAACACACGGTAGGCTTTAAAGGTTGTCCAGTCCCTAAACATTGATGGCCTATCCTCAGGATCGGGTCGGCATAAGACTCCTGGGACCCCCGCCAATCAGCTGTCTTATAGGAGGTGCAGAGCTCGTACGAGAGCTGCTTCCCCTTCATTTCCCTCACTTGCTCACACTGTGAATCGCTGACACGTCCGTGTCGCCGATTCAGTGTGAAAAAGTGATTGGAATGAAGGGGAATGAGCGCTCGTACGAGCGGCTGCAACCCCTTCAAAACAGCTGATCAGCTCTTTGCTTTGGCATTGAATTCAACTGTATCTGCATCCTAAGGACGCAGATACAGTTGGAACTGGGACCTCGGTTTGTGACTCACAACCCCCGGAGGTCTTCACACGACCCCACAGAGGGTCGCGACACACAGTTTGTAATGTATTGTGCTGTCTGTGTTTGCGGTGGAGAGGGGGGGCCTGTAGTTTAAAGGCCCCCTCTCCTCTCTTCAACGCAAACACAGACTGCACAATACAACACATATACATTACCCTCGGCAGCTCACCAGGATCTTCCGCACTGGCTGGAACGCCCCTCACGTGACATCACAGCCACATGATACACTGAGTTTACCATGTGACCGTGACATCTAAGGAGCCCTGCCCGTAACCAGGAAGTTCCGACATCATGGCACAAAGAGAATTAAATCACCAGCGCACTGTGTTGCAACGGGGGCCCTGTGGGCCCCCCAGGCTTAAGGGCCTGGTCGCAACTGCAATTGTTGCGACCTTTATAGCTAGGCCCCTGGATCTCAGAATTCCAACCAGTCACGCAGCCACCCTGTTAGTCAATAATGTGAATTTAGGGAATGCGAAGCCTTCCCAAGTCTCCTCTCAAGTACATCTAAAAGGGGTCATTATTCGTACTATTTCTATCTGTGAACACTCGGAAGATATAAACAATCCCAATTTTTAAAAAAATTGCTTTGGCCTTGTATCTTTATGCTTAACTGCATCTAGTCTGTCCATCTCTAGAAAACGTTGCATATCAGACAATACCTCAGCGACCTGTGGGCGTGACAGTTGAAGCCAATGATTAAGAAGGCACCATTCTGCTATCAGGAGAACGGCTACCAATATAGGAGTAAATGAGACCGATGATGGGGCCACATCAAACAAAATGAACTGAGGTTGTAGAGGTAGCTTTATCCTCGAAATGTTCAGTGTAAATACCAGAGTCTCCTCCCAAAATGCTGCTGTTTAAGTTGGATGCCCATTTGGTTCAGTTCATACTGGGAGCTGTAATTTCACATGGTACAAACTTATATGGCATTAAGACTTAAAGGGGTTTCCCCACGAGGGACATTTATGACATATCCACAGGATGTCCTCAGAAAAAGCATGGTTGAACATGGTTGAACACCCTCCTCTTGTCATGGGTCGAAATTTGTGAGACGTGTGCTGCCGTTCAACCACGCTTTTTCTGAGGATTACATTGCGTCAGACTGGGTTTGTCTGATCTTACAGTGTGACACCGCTTCTGATATCGGGATTTGTGCTGCTTCAAATATTTTATTTTTTGGATTATATCCACAGGATATGTCATAAATGTAAGATAGATGCGGGTCCCACCTCTGGGATCCGCACCTATCTCTAGAACGGAGACCCTACACCCCGTTCCAGCTTTTTATGCTCACATGGTCGGGAGTTGCGGAAACAGTGTAACACGCGAGTTATGCTGTTTCCGTAACTACCATTCAGTCCTATGGGGCTTACGGAAACAGCGTAGCTCAGCGAGCTACGTTGTTTTCTCCTTCATGGTCGGAAATCAGCCGAAAAACAAAGAGACAGAATGGGGTTCAGGGGGCCCATTCTAGGGATAGGTGCGGGTACCACCTCTGGGACCTGCACCTATCTCACATCTATGACATATCCTGTGGATATATCATAAATGTCCCTCGTGGGGAAACCCCTTTGAGGTTGAATCTAATACGCTATTTCTGGCCTAAAAAAAGCTGGGAGATTTGTTTTGGCATGCTTTGCGCTTCACACAACTCTTCCTTCTTCTCCCAGTGCACAAATAATATTTATTTAAATTAACATAATATATTTGGATTCATGTAATTGTTTTATTTGATTATCAGTTTACGTACAATATAATGTGGCGCGCTATACCACATGCATTCAGCACATTCCCTCCGCCTGCATATTTTAGTCAGCCATGTGGGGAACCTGGGACCAGGAAACTTCATAATGGGGGCACTGACTATCAAGTGCATGTGCATCCGTTTATATAACTATTAATCTAACATAACTATTCCAGTGTACTTTCACCTTACCATTATTACACAAGGAAAGTTCCAAGAATTTGAAAAAAAAAATGGCCATTAAAAACTGATCAACTGTCAGTTTTTCATGGCCATTTTGCATCAGTGTGGCTCCAAATTTTCATCCATTTCCCGTCGGCAAGTCCATTTTTAATGGCCATTTGTCATCGGTTTGCAATCCGTTTTTCATGACAGATAAAAAAACCTGATGGATTTAAATTGTCAGGTTTCTTTTTTGGCCCAACCCCCTGAAAACACCACAGTGCCCATGTAGACAGTGCCACAATGTCCCTCTAGATAGTGTCACAGTGCCCACATAGTTCCATAGTGCCCACATATAAAGTGCCAGAGCCCACATAGATAGTGCTACAGTGCCCATATAGATAGTGCCACACATAGTGCCCATGTAGATAGCGCCACACTGTCCCTGGTAGATAGTGCCCATATGGTGCCACAGTGCCTATGTAGATAGTGCCACCCCCTCTGTAGATAGATCTAGCCCCTGTAGATAGCGCCACTGAAGTTCCCTCTCAGAGCGGAATCCCCGGCCAGACCGTTGCTGCCACTCTGACCAGGAATTTCGCTATATGGATAGTGATGTCAGGGTCTTCCTCTAGGAGCAGAATCCCCGGCCAGAGCGTCTTATGTTGATTTTGAGTGGGCTGAAGAAAACACTTTGGGCATTTTCACATGGCACTCAAAAAAAACCTATGCGTAAACGTGTCAAATACGCTAGCGTTTCTTGTGAAGCATTTTTTTAAATACAGGCGTTTTTGATGCGTTTGCCATGTGTTTTTTTTACGCTTTTTGTGTGAACTTTTTGCTAATTTTTTGGCGCGTAATTAGGACTCCTATTGACTATGGGAACATTTGCAGCGTTTTTGGCGTGCTTTACTCACCAAACAATTGAACTGATGCTTTGTTTTTTAAGCAACGTGTTCTTTAAATATGCTTGTGTAAAAAATTGCGTTGAGTGTACTAATGGTGCTCTTTCCCATTGATGTCAATGGGAAACGTAATCAAACTTAATCAAGCGTTTTTGATTTGCCGTGTAAAAGGGCAGTACCCCTTACAAAACACATCACATCACTCGTCACATACAAAAAACACGTCACATACACTCCGTGTGAACGGGGCTTTTGTGATGCTTTACCTGCATATTGAGACATTCATTTTATTTAGATTATTTTCTGGATCATTTTACATTAGGAGAAGGATAAGTAGGAGAGTTGTTACGAGTTTCAGGACATACACTAATAAGTTCATGTACATGTATTTTAAATACGAAACATAAAGGTTATACACAACTTACACTTTTTCCACATCCAGCTTTGATGGACTTTTATCAAGATGTCTGACCAACTTCAGAGACAATGATAGAGCTTCACATGATCCACTGTCTAAAATATTGCAATACTGTACAGATGTCGGGTGCAATATATATGGAGATATTCCTCCATTAACATTTAGGCCAATGGAGCATGCCACATTTTTTTTGTGTTGGATTCATATGGAATCCAAAAGTAAAAAATCTCTGCATGCCCCCGTATGAAATCTGAGGCACAGGGTAGTACAGTAGCGGTCTCACGCACTTCCTATGGGGACCCTATTAAACGAGCCCTAATGCTAGGAGCTTTATATCATACAAAAAGGAAAGCAAAAATTCCATGAAACGGTTTCAATGTTAAAGAGGCTCTGTCACCACATTATAAGTGTCCTATCTCCTACATAATCTGATCGGCGATGTAATGTAGATAACAACAGTAGTTTTTATTTTGAACAATTTTTGATTTATACTAATTAGTTCTTAATGACCAACTGGGCGTTTTTTTACTTTTTACCAAGTGGGCATTGTAAAGAGAAGTGTATGACGCTGACCAATCAGTGACCAATCAGCATCATACACTTCTCTCCATTCATACCCAGCTTGTTTCACTGCACAGCGTGATCTCGCGAGATCGCACTGTAGCGGGACTTCCTACCACAGGTTCTTCATCGGAGCCATGGAAGACTGAACATGCATCGCCTCCAGCCACTGCAGATTCTGATAAATGTCCTGACACAGCTGGAGGCGATGTCTGTTCAGTCTTCCATGGCTCCGATGAAGAACCTGTGGAAGGAAGTCCCGTCACAGCGTGATCTCTCATAACAATAAGTAGAGGTTTTAAGAAGTGTTTTGTGGATTATTTATTTTTTCTTGGGCCGCCGGATAACCCCTTTAAGTCCAAGTAGCAACAAAGAAGAGTAAAATATTACTGTCTGGCTTTTGTATCGTTGGCCTACATGATATATAACAAAGACCTGACTAGGGTAATAGGGTTCACATAACAGAATTTGATGGAATGAACAGAAATTTGTTCTGAAGTTTGGTTTGCACAACAAAGTTCTGAATTGTCATGGCAACCTTACGAGTGTATTATAAAGCGAACATTTCCCACTAATCTCGCCCATAAAGTAATCAGGTCTGGGATCAGCCGGCCATTGCATTTATTGATGAAACCATCAAGATTTACACTAACCACACTGGAGTCTTTGTGAACAGCTGAGTAGTTTTCCTTCGAGCAGCGGAGTCTTGGATTAATGAGTAACAACTATATCACAGGCGGTATAAAAGTTGTGTGCAGATCATGCAAACATAAATATGACAAGTCATTTTTCACTGTTGGCTTCAAATACATTTCTCAGACCAAATGACTTTAATCAGTCCATCCGTGTCATTTCTATGGCTGGGTGATGTCCTCTTAACTCCAGTCACGCCTAAAATACACCATGTTTCAGACTGCAATGCGAGGATATTGACATAAAAAGAATATCATCCAGCCAAACATAACCCCGCAGAGCAGCTGTCGGAGCGTGTTCCAGGAACTGGGTTTGTTGCTTTGAGTATCCAGGTGTTAACTTTTGAGATCTGTGGTGATGATCTTTAGTGTATATTAACATATACCGGAAGTGGTGATTGTGAGATTTGCCATTGCTTTGCAATGGTACTTGGCTGTGACTCGCTTAACAAAGCAGTCCCTAAATAACAGGCCCTAATTAAAGTATGTGCATATCCTGTTAAAGAAAATCTGACATAATAAACTGACTGCATAGTGTATGGTTACTGAGTTTTTTTCCAGAATATAATATATTTAAAGAATATACGGTAGTTGCCCAAAAAAAAAGAAATAATTCATAACTTGTGACAGAGAATGCTCATTCCTGAGAGGCGGGTACTTCGCGCATTAGGACGAGCATTCTCGTCCTGTGTGACTGCCTGTGTCCGCGAGCGATGGGGAGCGGGGCAATGGCTGTAATACACAGCCGCAGCCCCGCCCTAACGACGGAGAGAAAATAAACCTCTTCTCTCCACTGTTAATCCCTTGAATGCCGCGATCACAGCTGATCGCAGCGTTCAAAGTAAATAAGAGGAGGGGGGACTGCCCTTTGATCGCGTCACAGAAAATCCCTGTGACGCGATCAAAGCCCATTACTTGTATGGCCAGACAGCCCAGGGTCCATTGAAGGACCTCAGGGCTGTCTGAAATATATTTCCTGTTGTTAGGGCATACTGAGGTATGCCCTAACAACTGCCTGTGTACAATCAGTAACAGGCTAATGTACTGGCATATAGATTAATGGCAGTACATTACAGTTAAAAAAATCAAAATAAAAATAAAAAATCCCTTTATGGGATTAAAAAAAAAAGTTAAATTAATGTAAAAAAAAATAATGTTAAATTTAAAAAAAAAAAAAGTAAAAAAATACACAGAAATACCTTTTTTTTTACAATAAATAAACTTTTTAAAATATAAGTCCCAAAACATGAAATAATATAGACATATTTGGTATCACCACAACCGTAACAACCTGAACAACAAATGTATAACATTATTTATGATGATTGGTGTATGGTGTAAAAAAAAAAAAAAAAACTATTAAAACTGCAGCAGATCTGCTTTTTTTCTGCATTTTCGCCAAAATAAAAATTTATATAAATTAAACGGTAATGTGTTTGAATTAAAAATGCTACCTACATAAAGTACAACTCGTCCTGCAAAAAACAAAGTCTCATACAACTACGTTGTACATAAAATAAAAAAGTTCTGAGCGTCGGGATGCAAAGAGGGAAATATAAAAAAATTGTTTCGTCCTCAAGGTCAAAATTGTCCGTGTCCTTAAGGGGTTAAGGACGCAAAAACAAAAATAGTTAAAAAACAAACAAAAAAAACCACACACACACACACACACACACACACACACACACACACACACACACACACACACACACACACACACACACACACACACACACACACACACACACATCTTTTAGTTTCAGCTAAATTTCTCATGCAGGTAGCATGTAACAACCACAAAACCCACAAAACATAAAAGACTCATACTCTCACTCATCCCATCTGATACATTTAGCAAACAGTGTTGCAAACTACCATGAAAGGTTTGTGCTGCCTCTAGCGCTGACGTACGGTATTTAGCGCACAGAACATTGTCTACACTGGATACAATTGTATCCACTTCTCAGATGAGTGCCGTCCTATATACGTATGGGTTTATGCTTCTACTTTTAAAAAATAATATTTTCATCCACCGACAAAAACAAAGACCCTGAAAAGGGTGAGGAAGTGAAATAAAAATGATATAAGAAAGCTGTATATAAATGATATAAGAAAGCTGTATATAAATGATATAAGAAAGCTGTATATAAATGATATAAGAAAGCTGTATATTTTTCTTTATACCGTGACTAAGCTTTACTTGCATAAAACCTTAAAACCCCTTTAAACCCTTCCCTCCGCAGCCATTTTTCGGATTTTAATTTTTGCTTTTTCCTCCATACCATGCATAAGCCATAACTTTTTTATTTTTCCATCAATAAAGCCATAGGAGGGCTTGTTTTTTTGCGGGACAAGTTGTAGTTTTTCAAGACACCATTTATTGTATCATATAATGTACTGGGAGACTGTAAAAACATTTTTTGTGGGGTGGAATGGGAAAAAAACTGATTACGCCATTGCTTTTCAGGTTTCATTTGTACAGCGTTCACCTTGCAGTAAAAACGATAAGTTAACTTTATTCTGCAGGTCAGTATGATTGTGGATATACCAAATATACGTCGTTTTTTATTTTTTACTATTTTTACAAGTGTCACCATATTCTGAGAGTCATAACGTTTTAATTTTTCTGTCGATTGAGTGCTGTGAGTTATTTATTGCAGGGTGAGCTGTAGTTTCTATTGGTACTGTTTTGGGGTACAGGAGACTTTTTGATCACTTTTTTATTCCATCCCTTGTGGGAGATGAGGTGATCAAAAAACAGAGTTTCTGGCACTTAAATGTTAGATTTTTTTATGGTGTTCACTGCGCAGGTTAACTGATATTATATTGTAATAGTTCTCACTTTTAAGGACGTGGCTATACCAGTAATGTTACATTTTTAAATTTTTTTACATTGCTTTTGGGATAAAATAAAATAAAGGGTATTTTTTGGAACTTTTAATATTTTTTTCATATATAAGAAAAAACTTTAACTGTATTTAACTTTTTTTTAAATTAATCCTCCTAGGGGACTTGTACCAGCAATCATTGGATCATTTGCAGCATTTTGAGATTTTCAGAACCGCGTTGTGGGGGAGCGAAGCAACGTCAGAGGAGACAGCCCCCCTGTTTCTAACATCTTAGATCCCGTGGTCGCTATTGACTGCTGCATCTAAGGGGTTAAACAAGCGGGATCCCAATGAGTGGGATTCCACTCGTTACACTGAAGTGCTGGCTGTACCATACAGCCCACACGCTTGCCTTATGGTGCAGGCCTCCATATTCAGTGAACTAACTAAACTTTTTTATATTGAAATAAACACACCCTTATTGATGTAAAAATTTAACTACCATGTAATAATAATCTTATCAGGTAAGTTATAATGTACCATCAATTATATTTATTTGAACAAAACATCCATAGCCAACCTTTTAATATTTCTCTCTGAGGCCCTACTCTGCCTTCGCAGGGTCTGTTTGGTGTATTCACCAAATGTATTCATAGGCCCCCATTCACCCGACAGATACCAAGAGTGTATCCTTCGGCATCCAATGGGCTGGTCCACATCGGTATACCGAAAAAGGGTAGTTGACTATGCTATTCCATACTGAGGTAGCCATTTAAAAAATGTATACTCCGCAGTATACTGCTCTTACAATTGAAGCTTATGGGCGACGTAAGCCATCCTATGCCTATACAGCAGCATACTGTATATATCAGGAGCAGTGGGAATAGACCATTAGATGTGTGTGTTACAATAATAAAGATTAATAGTGGACTTAGGACTAATACACTTAGCCCGTATTATGGCTCTGTGCAAACTCCAAGGTCATACAGAGCCATGATACGGCACTCATAGAAGTCTAAGGAGCCATACTGTATGAAATCTGAGGTGTAGGGAGGTTTTTCTGTCAGATTCCATATGTTTCCATAGAAAAAAAATAATTACATTCTCCATCGGATGCTGCATTATAGATGTATTCTTCCTTAGAAGCATTTCTAATATGGTGCCGTATGGACTCCCTGCATAAAAGGGGTTGTAGTTTTTCACGGCACCATTCGTTGTACCAAACAACGTGCCATGCCCATGGCCGCGGGCCGTCAGGCTCACTAACCTCCTGACGCCCGCAGCCATGGAACTGTGAGCGCTGGTCCCCATCTCCTTTTCAGGAGATGCCGGCGCTCACTTCTGCTCCTCCTGGCCGGGTCCCGTAGGGCCAGCGCACGCACCTGAAATTAAGTACAGAATTAGCCCATGAGCCCTGGACTATAAGAGTGGTCCAGCCCCTTCCTGCCTTGCCTGATCCTTGTTGTGGTTACTCTAGTCTGTCTAAGCAAATGGTCTCCTAAGTGTTTTCCAGTTCTCAGAGTTTCCCGTTCCCTCTACCTGTAACCTGTATCCCTTGCTATCCTGGTCAAGGACCATGTTGAGCTGAAGTCGTGCTGTGCTGTATACCACGCTTGTCCTGCTACACCACGCCTGGTGCCTGCTGCCTAGTCCCAGCCGAGCCTGTCTTACTACTGTCTGAGATACCATAGGTACACTATACGAACTATAGACTGTGACCTGTGTCCTGTTGGCCAGCTGCCATACCATCAAGGCGGTACAGTCCAGTGGGCCCACGTACCCAATGTGACACAATGTACTAGGAAACTGGCAAAAAATTATTTGTGCGGTGGGATGGGGAAAAAAACTGTGATCCTTGGTTTATTGATTTCATTTTAAAGGTATTCACTGTGCGGCAGAAGTGACATGTTAACATTATCATGTGAGTCAATACAATTAAAGGGAATGTGTTGTTAGCAAAAAATTTATATTTTTTTTTAGTTAAACAGTTAGTGTATAGGTGATTAAACATTGTTCTAATTTTTTTTATTTTTTTCACGAGTCAGGAAATATTATAAATTAGATTCTAATTTATAATATTTCCCAGTGCTGGTCACTAGATGGAGCAATTCCCAAAATTGCAGCATTGCATGTGGTGAAGCAACCACATTGCTTTATGCTGCAAAATTGGAAAAAACTCACTCGCTCTAGTGAGCTCTCAGAATCCCCCCTCCTTTATCCTGGCTAGTGCCGGGAGAAACGAGGGGATTGAAAGGTCAAACCTCCTGCACTGTGTGTCGCCATTTTTTGAGCTAACACACAGTGTAGTAGGTTTACATACAGTAGTAAACACACACTGAAACACGCACATACATAGAAATAACTTACCTGCTCCTGCCGCCGCCGCTCCCTCCGGTCCGTCCGCTCCGTCTGCTGCTGCTGCTCCAAGTGCACAAGTCCGGAAGCCGCGACCGGAAGTAGTAATCTTACTGTCCGGCCGCGACTTCCGGTACACAGGAAAATGGCGCCGGACGGCGCACAGTTCAACTTGGACTGTGTGGGAGTGGTGCATGCACCGTTCCCACACAGACGGCCTACACCATAGTGGATGGAAGGGGCCCCGTTCGCATTCACTACGGGACTGTAGCTGCCGTACTCTATGTCTGTATGTGTCGTTAATCGACACATACAGAAATGGAGAAAAAAATGGCAGCCCCCATAGGGAAGAAAAAGTGTAAAAATAAAAAAAAGTAAAACACAAACACACAAATAAATATAAACGTTTTTAATATAGCACTAAAATCAAACTGATGTAAAAAAAAAAATTTTCGTGACACTGTTCCTTTAAGGCGATAATACATTTATAGATTTTTTTTGTTTTACTATTTTTGGAATTAAAAAACTAATTGTTAAAAAAAATTGTTTTGTGTCGCCGTATACTGAGACCCATAACTTCTTTTTATTTTTCCAGTTTGTGAGCAGTGTGAGGGTTTTTTTTTTTTGTGTGGCAAGCTGTAGTTTTCTTTTGTACATTTTTGGGGTGTATGCAACTTTTTGATCACTTTCTATTCCATTTTTTGTGGGAGACTAAGTGACCAAAAACAGCAATTCTGGCAATTATTTTTTTTTAATGGATTTCACGTGTGTATTAAATAATGTTATATTGTAATAGTTCAGATTTTCACGGACGAGGTGATACCAATTATGTTTTTTTTTTTTTTTATATATCCTAATTTTTTTTGTATATTTAAAAAACCTTTAACAGTTTTTTACTAGCCCCCCTAGGGGACTTGAACAAGAAATCATTGGATTGCTTGCACAATATACAGCAATACTTATATACGTATATTGCAAAGTATTGTTTTTTTTACTGGCTCCTCTTAAGCCCTGCTTCTTATAGGGAGGTTGATGCCCTTACTAACAGCTTAGATGCCGCTAACGCTATTGACAGTGGTTAAACAACTGGCATCAGAGGTTTCTCCAATCCGAGCCGTTGCAATGATATGTTGGCTACCCGTGAGCCCGCTCCTTCCCAGTTATGACTTTACCCTACGTCAAATGTCGGGAATATCCAGAAATATGACCCAGTATTATCCCACGGAAGCCCAGGGAATGGATTTCAATAAGGCTTTATTTAATATTTAACATGGTAGGATTAGCGAACATGTAGGGTCAGACAGGTCCACTATGGCAGTGTTTGTCAATGTTCCTAAGCAAAGTACCCACTTCTCAAACACATTGGTACCCCAAGACTTTTAACATACACCGTGCTGCACAGCATGAGGACTGTGAGAGTAACACCTAGAGATGTACTACAGGTTGATAATATCCCTCGGTGGTCCTAGGCTCTGACGCAATAATGGTCCCCAAAGGAACTAGCCCATTTGAAGTTGACTTTGAAAACCAATCACTTCCTATAGAGACTAATTCTTATGGGTTTATTCACAAATAGTCCAGTAGACCTTATTGATGATATGGCCTACATGTGCTATGATGACAAATAATACCATGCAATAAAACTGGACATGCATATATTCTGCATGGGTGGAGGGTGGGTCTTTAAAATAATTTCCTCTGGTGGCCCCAAGGAACTCCAGTCCGACACTACAGATCTAGCTTATGTTTTAGCAAAAAGAAGTGATCAATTTTTAAAACATTCTGATAGGAGACAGATATATGTTCCATGTGTATGATATAGTGTTTAAAACTACTGTCTTTTTATTTTCTAATGCAACAAATTATGATCATCTATTTATTGTAGAAGAAACCTAACTGACTGAGCCAGATATGCACCATAATATTTCATAACTGCGGATAAGACAAAGTCTCGATGTTTTAAACTCTGGACGCAGCATTCTTTCATCTATTGAATAACTATATGTGCGCTTATTTTAGGCTTTACTGCTTTCTTTCACTTATTTCTATGGCTAGATTAATCTACAAATCTGGGTGACTACAAAAAAGGCTTATGTGATCATGTATCAGAAAGATTTCACTAAAGTGCTATTAATATCTTCTTCTAGAATGACCACACGTTCCATTTTTACTCAAAGCAAAATCATATTTTAATACATAAAAGCCTTGTTAAGTTTTAATCATTATGCATTTACTTAGCTTAAAATGCCTCTAATGTATCGCCTTAAATGACTTTATATTGTCTTATATTTATTTATAAAAATGATCTGTCTTTACATTAATGCATTCTCTTCAAACATGAGCCATGCAGAGGGTTTATATTAAAATGCTATAGTTTCATCTTTTATAAGCAGTCATGTAACTTAAAGTTCCTGGGCCCCAACGCCAAATTTTTACCATGCTAGGTTTATCATACCGGTGTCCTTTTGTGTGGCAGAGAGGCCATTGGGCTTCCTCAGACACTAGGACCTTGATGTGACTGGCAACTAAGCACCCCCTATGCCCCTGCTCGTAGGTTTGATACAAAATAACTGATTAGATGCAATTGGCAACCTCCCAATGTACATATTAAACCATGAAATTCTGAAAAATACAGATAAATGAAAGCCATGGGCTCCAAAGATATGATTTACGCCATGATTGGGCCGTCACAGTCTAGTGATAGCAACATTGCCATCACAAGTTTCATCTACAGTATACCCATAAGCAGGGCCGATAATAGCTTTTCTGCTGCCTGTGGCGAAAATTGAAAAGACGTCCCCAGATCTTGATTGACATCCCCCTGGCTGTTCTACATCACTATCAGCCTCCTCCGTTGCCTTGTAGTCCCCTGGCATGGACGATGCAGCGATAATTCCGGGCAGAGTACACCTTTCTGCACGGTGCGTGCACATAGAGTAATAGGCAATGGCGCATTCGAGAAAGTTGGAGGAGACTTGTAGTGATGTATAACAGCCAGGAAGATGTCAACCAAGCATGGAAAGGTGGGTTTGGAAGCAGCACTATGTGACTCTTCAGGATAGCGGCACCGCCCCATGACCCTTTAATTAGTAATTAGCATATGTTGTGCGCCGTTTTAAAAGTTGGATTTATAGATTTTGCTGCATCTGACAAAAACATAAAGGGGAATGTTTGGAAATATTGTCAGGTCATGTATTACCGCATGGTGGCGGTTCAAGGGGTTAAAACTACCTGACCGGTTGCCATTACATTTTTGCAGCGGAAAAGCCGTGATTCCGCTGCAAAAATCGCCAATCAGACAAAATCCTTTTTGGGTTGAAATATAATAAAAAGGTTCATACTTACCCCCGGCCATTGTCATAGCGATGCAGCTCTGGCTCCTGGAATGAAGTTTCGTCCAATGTGACTGCTGTAGCCAATCAAAGGCTGCAGCGGTCACATAGGCTGCAGCGTCATCCCAGGAGGCTGAGCTGTACTCAGAACAGAGGGACGCATTGCCAAGGCAACGCCCAGGTGATAAGTATAAACCTTTTTTTTTCCTGCAGTATTTCCGCAGCGGACATTCCGCCTGAAAAACTGCACCACAATTTGGTACAGTCTTTGCGGGTGGAATTCCCCGCAGTTTCCAGGACAGATGCACTGTGTACTTTTACTTAGCGTATCCGCCCTGTGTGTCCTTACCCTCACTCTGTAAGGGCTTATTCAGATGAACGTAAAATACGCGCGTGCAACGCGCGTGATTTTCACGTGCGTTGCCCTTAGCTATATTAGTCAATGGGGCCGTGCAGACATGGCAGCGTTTTTTGCGCAGCGTTGCTCCGTTGCAAAAAACTCACGACATGTCCGTTGATTCAGCGTTTTCAACGCATCACGCACCCATTGAAGTCAATGGGTGCGTGAAAACCACGCATGTCGCACGGAAGCACTTCCGTGCGAACTGCGTGTTTGCGCAACAGCTGTCAAAAGGATGAATGTAAACAGAAAAGCACCACGTGCTTTTCTGTTTCCGAACATCCAAACGGAGTGTCTTTGCGATTAGCGAAGCCGGACAAGCGAACCGAACTTCACCGGGTTCGGCCGAACTCGATTTGGCCGAACCCGGCAAAAAAATTATCGGTACGCGACGTCAGGAGATAGTCACTGTCCATGGTGCAGAAAGAGTTATACTGTTTCAGCACCATGGACAGTGACTACCGATCCCAATAAACATGAACCTGTAAAAAAAAAAAGAAGTTCTGACTTACCGATAACTCCCGGCGTCTTCCTCCAGTCTGACCTCCCGGGATGACAATTCAGGCCAAGTGACAGCTCCAGCCAATCACAGGCCAAGCACAGCCTGCAGCGGTCACATGGACTGGCGCGTCATCCAGGGAGGTGGGGCCCGATGTCGAGAGGCGCGTCACCAAGGACGCGTCACCAAGGCAACGGCCGGGAAGTACTCGGTAAGTACGAACTTTTTCTTTTTTTCACGGCATTCACTGTCGAGGGTGCTGAAAGAGTTAGCTCTTTCAGCACCTTGGACAGTGACGGGCGTCGACTAGACTCATCTCTATGATGGCGGCTGAGCGAAAATCACGCAGCCGCGCATCAGACACGGATGACACACGCAGCTGTCAAATGGTGTTTGCGCGCGCAAAACGCCGCGTTGTTTGCGCGCGCAAAAACGCAACGCTCGTGTGAATCCGGCCTAAGTATGTCGGCTCACACATCAATCATCTGCCAACAAATTAAAAATCAGTCTTGAGCGGTAGGGCAACTTTTTGAGTATGAACACACTAGGCGGAATCAGGACAACTACGCTGCGTAAAGCTACATAGCGTATCCGCCCTGGTAGCCACAGGGAATTCAGTCTGAAAAGATGCGTCACCATGTCTACGGGCGAGTAAGTTTAAGCAATTTTTTTTCATTATTGCTGCGGAACTTCCGCAACGGATATGCCACCCGTAAAAACCTAACACAATTTGGTGCGGCTTTTCGAACGGAATACCCTGCGGCTACCAGGGTGGATACGCTGTGTAGTTTTACGCAGTGTATTCGTCCTGATTCTGCCTAGTGTGTTCTTACTCTAATGGTTTGTGCTAAACATGTACTTGCTGTGGGTGCAGCATGTACCCTTTGTGGTACGTATATCCGCACCTTGAGAAACACTGGTTTAATTCAAACAATCAGATCATAACAACAAGTGTCCAGTACAACACGTAGCATATGCCGTTTTACCACAAATTGGTGCAGTTTTCAAATGATTGTTAAAGAGGCTCTGTCACCCCATTATAAGTGCCCTATCTCCTACATAAGGAGATCGGCGCTATAATGTAGGTGACAGCAGTGCTTTATATTTAGAAAAACGATCTATTTTTACAACGATAGGAGCGATTTTAGTTTATGCTAATTAGTTTCTTAATGCCCAAGTGGGCGTGTTTTTACTTTAGACCAAGTGGTTGTTGTACAGAGGAGTGTATGACGCTGACCAATCAGTGACCAATCAGCGTGATGCACTTCTCTCCATTCATTTAGATAGCGCATAGTGACACTGCGTTATTCACTATGTGCTGTCTTATACTGACATATTAACGTTACTGAAGTGTTTAGACAGTGAATAGACATTCCTTTCAGACAGGACGCGATGTCTATTCACAATCCCTGCACTTCGTTAACGTTTGTTTGGTACTTACAGCAGAGCAAGCGTAATCTTGCGAGATCACGCTGTAAATGACAGGTTACAGCGAGATTACGCTTTGCTCTGCTGTAAGTACCACAGAAACGTTACCAAAGTGACGGGATTGTCTGTCTGAAAGGAATGTCTAGTCACTGTCTAAACACTTCAGTAACGTTAATATGTCAGTATAAGACAGCACATAGTGAATAACTCAGTGTCACTATGCGCTGTCTAAATGAATGGAGAGAAGTGGATGACGCTGATTGGTCACTGATTGGTCAGCGTCATACACTCCTCTGTACAACACCCACTTGGTCTAAAGTAAAAACACGACCACTTGGGCATTAAGAAACTAATTAGCATAAAGCTAAAATCGCTCCTATCGTTGTAAAAATATTTTGTTTTTCTAAATAAAAAGCACTGCTGTCACCTACATTATAGCGCCCATCTCTTTATGTAGGAGATAGGCCACTTATAATGTGGTGACAGAGCCTCTTTAATGTCTGCAAAAAAACGCATGGACATTAACAATGATTTGAAAACTGCGCTGTCTTGTGGGAATACAGCATGCTGGCGCGGTTTGCAGCTATATCATTGTAAGGCAGCAGCTACTATATGTGTCTGTTCCCTAATGCCTCCATTTACTGGACCAGTGAAATAAATACAGCTATAGAGTTCTGCATGCACACATATACACACACACGAATACATACACACACACATATACACACACACATATATACACACGCATATACACACACACGAATATATATACACACACACACACACACATATATACACACGCATATATACACACACGCATATATATATATACACACACACACACACACACACACACTATATATACACACACACACACACACACACACACACACACACATAAATACACACACACGCACATATATACACACACACACACACATATTTACACGCATATATACACACACACACACACACACACACACACACACATATACAAATGCATATACTGTATATGTACACACACACACACACACACACACACACACACACACACACACTCATATATACACACACACACACACACACACACATATATATACACACACACGCATAGATACACACGTGTATACACACACACACAAACAAACACACTTTATATACATGTACATATCACACACAGTGCTTTTTATACACATTATATAACAGGCATACACTAATATGCACATTCATTGCACACATCATATACACACATCATACACATAATACAGCTGCTTATACATGGAATTGGAGTCGGGTTACAGTGCCGCCCCCTTAGAAATGCTGTACCCTGCTGCCTGAGGCCAGAGGCTCATCTCGCCTCATGGCAGATGCGGCCCTGCCCGTAAGGCCTCATTTACACGAGCGTAATATACGCGCGTGCGACGCGCGTGCTTTTCACGCGTGTCGTACGCACCTATATTACTCTATGGGGCAGTGCAGACGATGCGTGAATTTTGCGCTGCGCGAGTGCGTGGCGTAAAACTCACGACATGTTCTATAATCGTACGTTTTTCGCGCATCACGCACCCATTGAAGTCAATGGGTGCGTGAAAACCACGCATGCCGCACGGAAGCACTTCCGTGCGAACTGCGTGATTCGCGCAAGAGCTGTCAAACTGAATGTAAACAGAAAAGCACCACGTGCTTTTCTGTTTACAAACATCCGAACGGAGTGTCTTAGACATGAGCGAACTGAACTTTACCGGGTTCGGCCGAACTCGTTTTGACCGAACCCGGCAGGAGACAGTCACTGTGCAGGGTGCTGAAAGAGTTAAACTGGTTCAGCACCCTGGACAGTGACTTCCGATTCCAATATACGTGAACGTGTCAAAAAAAAAAAAATGTTCTGACTTACCGATAACTCCCGGCTTCTTCCTCCAGTCTGACCTCCCGGGATGACAATTCAGTCCAAGTGACAGCTGCAGCCAAT
Organism: Rhinoderma darwinii; assembly: GCF_050947455.1. Classification (NCBI taxonomy): domain Eukaryota; kingdom Metazoa; phylum Chordata; class Amphibia; order Anura; family Rhinodermatidae; genus Rhinoderma; species Rhinoderma darwinii. Next base: position 46,992,502 of record NC_134695.1, read on the forward strand.
CACAAGCCAAGCACAGGCTGCAGCGGTCACATGGACTGCCGCGTCATCCAGGGAGGTGGGGCCAGATGTCAAGAGAGGCGCGTCACCAAGGACGCGTCACCAAGGCAACGGCCGGCAAGTTCTCGGTAAGTACGAACCTCTTTTTTTTTAAACAGGTTACGCGATATGGTGATCGGAATGCACTGTCGAGGGTGCTGAAAGAGTTACTGCCGATCAGTTAACTCTTTCAGCACCATGGACAGTGACTGACGTCGACTAGCCTCATCTCTATGATGGCGGCTGCGCGAAAATCACTCAGCCGCGCATCATACACGGATGACACACGGAGCTGTCAAGTGCCTTTTGCGCACGCAAAACGCTGCGTTTTTTGCGCGCGCAAAACGCACACGCTCGTGTAAATGAGGCCTAAGAGCTATCCACGTTGCCCTTAAAGTATAGGCAACATTGTCTTTGTTTGCTAGTAGAGCAAATTCCTGAAGTTAATTTCTGCTCAGCTTCTGCCATTTGGGTTGTTATGTTCTTCAACACAGGGATGCACCTAGACTTTCTGCTGCGTGAGGCGAAAAGTGAAATTGCGCCCTTACCCTCACCATAGGGTGGGTGTGGAGAGGTAGAGGACATCCACAGATACAATATAACTTTTATGTTCACACATTGTGGAAATCTGTTTAATACAAATATATAGGATATATAAAAATCCTGATCACAAACGGCATAAATTTTACAGTTGTATTACTTACCTGCAGATAACCTACATACAGTACCTACCTAGCCGCTCTCACTTTATCACACTTATCTGATATAGGTAACTATATGAGCACATTTAGCATCATAGGCGTGCACAGTCCGTTAGAGTGGTGGTTGAGGCAGTGGGGAATAGTGTCAAACTTTTTTCCCTAGGAACCAAGCTCAATTCATAATTATGGCAACATAGCAAAGCAGAGAAAATAAATTTGATACCAGAACAATAATACGGCAACAGAACTAAGCTCAGTAAATAAATATAGCACCAGAATAAAGCTAATTACATAAATACGGTATCAAAACCAAGCTTAGTTCATAAAGACGCTACCAGAACTAAGCGCAGTAAATAAATACAGTACCAGAACAAAGCTCAGTTCAGAAATTTTTAACCAGAACTGAGATCAGCAAATAAATACGTTATCAGAACCAAGCACAGTAAATAAATATTGCACCAGCACAAAGCTGTATACATACATACAGTACCAGAACAAAGCACAGTAAATAAATATTGTCTCAGAACTAAGATCAAAATGTTACAGTAAAAATTTGGGCGTCTAGCTCAAATTTCAATTTCCTATTTTCTCCTATAGAGAAAAATATGACTTGTCTTCGTAACTATTTCTCCACGATGGAAAGCTCAGAGACATAGTCAGTGTACCCCCTGTTGTATAATACTCATAATTTGTATCATGTGAAACTACAGCTCACAGTTTGGTCCTGAACAATGGTAAGGATATGCTGGTTGTTGTTGTTGTTGACATGCTGGGAGCTAATTTTTACAAATATGGTACCACCCATCATCCTGCTGCAGTGAATCTAGTAGTGGTCAGACAAAGTCAGATAGTTGAGTTGACCGGCACTCCATGTAGGCAATAAAGCCACACTATCATGGAAGGAATTAAAGGGGTTGTCCGGTCACGGGCTGATTCTTCATACTGATGACCTATCGACAGGATAGGTCATCAGTATATGATCGATGATTGTCCAACATCCGGACCTGCACCGATCAGATGTTCCGGCTGCCTCTGGGCACCAGATATCATGCCGTGGCTGGTGTCAGAAACAGATGGCTCCGTAGACTGCATAGCAGCCGTGGTGCAGTACTGCATTCACTTGAATAGGAGCAGAGCAGCAGTACTGCAGCACCGCCACTATGCTGTAACCAGAGCCATCTGCTTCTGGCATGGACATCCGGTGCCCAGAGGCAGCCGGAATAACTGATCGGTGTGGGGTCTGGGTGTCGGAACCCCACCGATCATATACTGATTACCTATCCTGTGGATAGGTCATCAGTATTAAAAATCGCCCTGTGCCCGGACAAACCCTTTATGAGGCACTCCTACAAGCAAATAGAAGCTTAACCCCTACCCGCACCAGGACGTAACTGTCCGTCGTTGCGGGAGGTTACTTCCCGCACGAGGACGTACAGTTACTGAGTTAATCCCGGTGCACACTGTCGGCGACAGTGTGCACCGGGAATCGGGAGGTCAGCTGTCGCCGACAGCTGACACTCCCCTCTTGCTGGCCAGCGGTCCTTTGCCGCTGATTTCGGCGCATTAACCCCTTAAATTCGGCGATCGGGTGCAATCGCCGAATTTTAGGGGTTTCTAACATATCGGCAGACCCCCATCCGAAATCGCGGGGTCTGCCGATAGTTAGTATGGCAAACGGAAGCCAAACAATGGCTTCCGGGTCTGCCATGGATGGAAGCCCATCAGGACCAACCTTCGGCTGGTCCTGATAGGCTTCCTGTCAGAGTGACAGAAAGTCACTGTGCCGTTACCGATGCACACTGTCGGTGACAGTGTGCATCGGGAACTTGGAGATCAGCTGTCCCCGACAGCTGACACTCTCCAGTGTTGCCGATCAGCGGCTCATCGCCGCTGATTTCGGCAATTAACCCGTTACATGCGGGGCTCGATTGCGATCTCCGCATGTAGCGGGTTTGTAGCGCATCAGCAGCCCCCATGCAATCGTGGGGGCTTCTGATGCTTGTGATGGCCCCCGGGGGCCAGACAACGGCCCCCAAGTCTGCCATGTATGTCAGCCTATGAGGATCAGCCTCTGCTGATCCTCGTAGACCAACTGTCAGAGTGACTGTGACGTCACACTGACAGTTGGAATACATTACACTACCAAGGTAGTGTAATGTATTCTAGCAGCGATCAGAGCTGCAGGTCAAAAAAATAAAGTGTAAAAAGTAAAAAAAAAAGTTAATAAACCAAAATATAAAGTGTAAAAAGTTAATAAAAATGTTTTATAAAAGTGTAAAAATAAAAGGTTTTGTTTTCCTATAATAAGTCATTTTATTATAGGGAAAAAATGAAAACGTTAAAAAAAAGTACACATATTTGGTATCGCCGCGTTCGTAACGACCCAATCTATGAAACTATAATGTTAATTTTTCCGCACGGTGAACGCCGCAAACAAAATAAACGGAAAACTGTCAGCGTCGCTATTTTTTGGTCACCACCCCTCCCAAGATAGAGAATAAAAAGTGATCAAAAAGTCGCATTTACCCCAAAATGGTACCAATAAAAACTACAACCCGTCCCGCAAAAAACAAGACCTCCCACAGCTTTTTTGACGAAAAAGTAAAAACGTTACGGCTCAAAATAGCGTGTCTCAGAAAATAAATTATTTTATAGAAACTTAATTTTATTGTGCAAACGCTGCAAAACGTAAAAAAATCTATACACATATGGTATCGGCGTAATCGTACCGACCGGCAGAATAAATTAAAACGTAATTTATTGCGCACGGTGAACGCTGTAATAAATAAAGAATTGAAAGCGCCAAAATCGCTGTTTTTTGGTCACCTTAGCTCTAAAAAAGATCCTGAGGGGCCAAAATCTCACTATACCCCTAGAAAAATTCCTTGAGGGGTGTAGATTCCAAAATGGGGTCACTTTTGGGGGGTTTCCACTGTTTTGGTCCCTCCGGGGCGTTGCAAACCCGACATGGCACTGGAAACCAATCCAGCAAAATCTGCGCTCCAAAATCCAAAAGGCGCTCCTTCCCTCCTGAGCCCTGCTGTGGGTCCAAACATCAGTTTACGACCACATATGGGGTATTGCCGTAATCGGGAGAAATTGCTTTACAAATTTTGGGGTGCTTTTTCTCCTTTATTCCTTGTAAAAATGAAAAAATTCTATGTTTCCACAGAAAAATAGGTGATTTTCATCTTCACAGACTAATTCCACTAAATTCTGCAAAAAAACTGTGGGGTCAATATGTTAACTATACCCCTAGAAAAATGCCTTGAGGGGTGTAGTTTCCAAAATAGGGTCACTTTGGGGGGGTTTAGACTGTTTAGGTACCACAAGACCTCCTCAAACCTGACATGGTGCCTAAAATATATTCCTAAAAAAAGGAGGCCCCAAAATCCACTAGGTGCTCCTTTGCTTCTGAGGCCGGTATTTCAGTCCATTACCGCACTAGGGCCACATGTTGGATATTTCTAAAATCTGCAGAATCTGGGCAATAAATATTGAGTTGCGTTTCTCTGGTAATACCTTCTGTGTTACAGATTTTTTTTTATTACAAATGAATTTCGGCAAAAAAAATGAAATTCGTAAATTTCACCTCTACTTTGCCTTAATTCCTGTGAAACGCCTAAAGGGTTAAAATACTTTCTGAATGTGGTTTTGAATACCTTGAGGAGTACAGTTTTCAAAATGGGGTGATTTATGGGGACTTTAGGGCATGACCACACGTGGCGGATTTCCTCCGCAACTGTCCGCATCAATGCCGCACAGAATCTGCGTTGCAGATTCTGCTGCGGATCTGCACAAAATGTGCAGTAAATTGATGCGGACTAGCTGCTGCGGACTACGGTAAAAGTACTTCCCTTCTCCCTATCAGTGCAGGATAGAGAGAAGGGACAGCACTTTCCCTTGTGAAAGTCAAAGAAATTCATACTTACCGCCCGTTGTCTTGGTGACGCGTCCCTCCTTCGGCATCCAGCCCGATCTCCCTGGATGACGCGGCAGTCCATGTGACCGCTGCAGCCTGTTATTAGCCTGTGATTGGCTGCAGCCGTCACTTACACTGAAACGTCATCCTGGGAGGCCGGACTGGAGACAGAAGCAGGGAGTTCTCGGTAAGTATGAACTTCATTTTTTTTTACAGATAGATGTATATTGGGATCGGTAGTCACTGTCCCGGGTGCAGAAACAGTTACTGCCGATCGCTTAACTCTTTCAGCACCCTGGACAGTGACTATTTACTGACGTCTCCTAGCAACGCTCCCGTCATTACGGGAGCCCCATTGACTTCCTCAGTCTGGCTGTAGACCTAGAAATAAATAGGTCAAGCCAGAATGAAGAAATGTCATGTCAAAAAAGAAAGACGCATCCGCAGCACACATAACATGTGCATGAAAGCTGCGGACTTCATTGCGGAATTTAGAATCTCCATTGAAGTCAATGGAGAAATTCCGCCATGAGTCCGCCACTGCTCCGCAACAGACAGAGCATGCTGCGGACACCAAATTCCGCTCCGCAGCCTATGCTCCGCAGCGGAATTTTACGCCTCGTCTAAACGAACACTGCTAAATTAAAGTGTAAGTCAATGGACAAACGGCTCCGCTGCGGATTAACGCTGCGGAGTGTCCGCAGCGGAATTTAAGTGAAATTCCGCCACGTGTGAACCCAGCCTAATAATATATAAGGCCCTCAAAGCCACTTCAGAACTGAACTGGTCCCTGATAAAATAGCCTTTTGAAATTTTATTGAAAATATGAGAAATTGCTGCTAAAGTTCTAAGCCTCGTAACGTCCTAGAAAAATAAAAGTACGTGAAAAAAATGATGCAAACATAAAGTAGACATATGGGGGATGTTAACTAGTAACTATTTTATGTGGTATTACTATCTGTTTCACAAGCAAATACATTTAAATTTAGAAAAATGCAAATTTTTGCAAATTTTTGCTAAAATGTGAAGTTTTTCACAAATAAATATTGAATTTATCGACCAAATTTTTTCAATAACATAAAGTACAATATGTCACGAGAAAACAATCTCAGAATCGCTTGGATAGGTAAAAGCATTCCGGAGTTATTACCACATAAAGTGACACATGTCAGATTTGAAAAATTCATCTGTGTCCACAAGGCCAAAACAGGCTGTGTCCTAAAGGGGTTAAACTTGATGTTTATTTTCAAGAAATGCAATATTTTCAACTCACAATGTATGTATCAATGTAATTTGTCCACCTATTTAAGGATTTGTCATAGATTTTTGGTGCGGATTGCAGAAAAATAAGGATGCTACAGTATTGATTCTAAAATCTACAGTATGCCCTACATTAATCTGGATTTTTTTCTGGAGCATGTGAACAGGGTTTTCTAGAATCCCATTCTCCTGCATTGTACATTGTACTGCTGAAACAGATTGCTTGGTTTCTCTATTGAAGCAAGATGAAATCCACACTATAATCCTGATATTAAGCCAGATATATAATTTCTGGATTGATATCAGGATTTCTAGTGTCTGAACATTCCCCTAAGGGCGGGTTCACACATGGCGGAATTGCACTTAAATTCCGCTGCGGACACTCCGCAGCGTTAATCCGCAGCGGAGCCGTTTCTACATTGACTTTCACTTTAATTTCGCAGTGTTCGTTTACACGATGCGTACAATTCCGCTGCGGAGCATAGGCTGCGGAGCGGAATTTGGTGTCCGCAGCATGCTCTGTCTGTTGCGGAGCAGTGGCGGACTCATGGCGGAATTTCTCCATTGACTTCAATGGAGATTCAAAGTTCCGCAATGAAGTCCGCAGCTGTCATGCACATGTCATGTGTGCTGCGGATGCGTCTTGCTTTTTTTACTTGACATTTCTTCATTCTGGCTGGACCTATGTATTTCTAGGTCTACAGCCAGACTGAGGAAGTCAATGGGGCTCCCGTAATGACGGGAGCGTTGCTAGGAGACGTCAGTAAATAGTCACTGTCCAGGGTGCTGAAAGAGTTAAGCGATCGGCAGTAACTGTTTCTGCACCCGGGACAGTGACTACCGATCTCAATATACATGTATCTGTAAAAAAAAATGAAGTTCGTACTTACCGAGAACTCCCTGTTTCTGTCTCCAGTCCGGCCTCCCAGGATGACGTTTCAGAGTAAGTGACGGCTGCAGCCAATCACAGGCCAAGCACAGGCTGCAGCGGTCACATGGACTGGAGCGTCATCCAGGGAGGTCGGGCTGGATGCCGAAGGAGGGACGCGTCATAAAGACAACGGCCGGTAAGTATGAATTTCTTTTACTTTCACTAGGGAAAGTGCTGTCCCTTCTCTCTATCCTGCACTGATAGGGAGAAGGGAAGCACTTTTCCCGCAGTCCGCAGCAGCTAGTCCGCATCAATTTTCTGCACATTTTGTGCAGATCCGCAGCCGTAATCCGCAACCCGGATTAGGTGCGGCATTGATGCGGACAGTTGCGGAGGAATTCCGCCATGTGTGGTCATGCCCTAAGTCTCGCAAGCTTTTAGAAAAACAACTCCCAGCATGTCCTAAAGTTCTGAAGCTCTCAGGGTATGCTGTGAGTTGTAGTTTCCCAACAGATGAGTGTAGAACAACTTTAATAACCGCCAGCGACATAAAAGTATGCTGTTGTTAAAAGGATACCTTGTGGAATGCAATCTGTGGACTCACAAGATTTTAGGAAAACTACAACCTCCAGCATAGCCTGAAGGTCTGCGGCTGTCAGGGTAGAGCGCCTTTCAATCATGGGCCAGGCAAGGTACAATTGGACGCCAATCTGTTGCTCTGTTGTATACTCCATCATGGATCAATATGGTTTTTTGTTTGCACTCTGAATTACCCATTTATATTGTAATATATTATACAGTATATGTTGTGCATAAATATTGTTTGCTATCAGCTTTACCATATATATTCTTGTGTACTCTGCACATATATAACAACAACGATTGGTGATTCACCATGTTGATATTTTATACCATACTCATACCTCCCAACTTTGTAGTTTTGTAAAGACGGACACATTTCTCCTCTGTTAAAGCATGCCACTAACCCCGCCCATTCTCCGTCCATACACACCCGGTTCAGCCCACCCAGGACAATGCTCCCATAGAACTCTGTACACAGTATAATGCCCCTATAACTGATGCCCACACAGTATAATACCCTATAGCTGCCCTCCACACAGTATAATGCCCCCATAGCTGCCCTACACACAGTATAATGTCCCCCATAGCTGCCCCCACACAGCATAATGCCCCATAGCTGTCCTCCACACAGTATAATGCCCCATAGCTGTCCTCCACACAGTATAATGTCCCCCATAGCTGCCCCCACACAGTATAGTGTCCTCCATAGCTGGCCTCCACACAGTATAATGCCCCCATAGCTGCCCCACACAGTATAATATCCCCATAGCTGCCGCCCACACAATATAATGCCCCATAGCTGTCCTCCGCACAGCATGATGTCCCTCATAGCTGTCCCCACACAGTATATCCCCATAGCTTCCCCCACACAGTATATCCCCATAGCTTCCCCCACACAGTATAATATCCCCATAGTGCCTCCCACACAGTTTAATGCCCCATAGTATCTCCCATACAGTATAATGCCCTATAGCTTCTCCCACACAGTATAATGCCCCCATAGTTGCCCCGACAGTATAATGCCCACACAGATGCCCACATACAGTACAATGCTCCCATAGCTACAATGAATCGCTGGCCTCAGTAGTCATGTGCCATTCATGGCAGCATCACGGCTGAGGCCAGCGATTGGCTGCAGCGGTACGTGACCGATTCAGGATCTAAAACAGACATGGGCAAACTACGGCCCGCGGGCCACATACGGCCCGTTAGGCTTTTTAATCCGGCCCGCCGAACTTGTCCAAATTATAGTAAAAACCTCCTTTTTTTTCCCCTTTCCCTGCAATGCCCACGTTTTCCCAATAGATGGCGCACTCAAAACACATTGACCGTTGTTAATGTGGCGCGTATTTCTCTTTATTTCACTTTAATTTTCACTTCGTTTCACGTCACCATTAAGCCCTTCGGTTTTCAAAGAGTACAATATCAGCCGTCACTTTGCCACGAAGCATGCAAACTATGCTAGCAAGCAGTCAACACAAGAACGGGCGGCTACTGCTCAGAGGTTGGCAGCTAATTTACAGAGTCAACAGAACTTTTTTCTTGATAAATCACAGTGCGTATGTTATTTTAATCTATTTACATTTCCTTCTCCCAGTATCTGCGAAATAGTATGTAAATGCCATATCTTGCATATTCCTTGAGACAAATTTATTAACTGATAAGGGCTATTTTTCACATTTGAAAGACAGTTAATAAATTGGGTTGTAGTGTTCTTACTGTGCTATGAGGTTTGCACACACTACATTTAATGCTTTAGTATATCCGGCCCAAACACTCCCTCCAAATGCTCCTGGCCCGGCCCCTCTGTCAAATTTTAGAACCCATTGTGGCCCGCGAGTCAAAAAGTTTGCCCACCCCTGATCCTAGACCCCTTCAATTCACACTACAATTCATCATTTAATTGCCACACATTGTACCGGATCACTGTATCTCCAAATAGCTGTCAAGTCGACCTTAAGTTTTGGAAGATCTCCTTATCCACAGCAGTTATCAGAATTAGTTTATGCTGTTTTTAACTCAGATTCCTTCTCCTTTGGAATTGAGATAGCTGATACTGAGCTTAGTATAAAGTGCTGTTTGGTCTGAATGGAAAAGCATTTCACAAGAATGCCCAGTAGTGATTAGGTTAAAGAAATTAATATCTTTCTGTAAATCCCTCCCAAATGGCTTAATATTAGAAAATGTTTATCTCCATTGTAAGGATAAAATATTCTGTCTCCCCAGTGTGATGTCACCAAACACTATCTAATCCTATAAAATTCAAGGTGTGAATAATCACTAATACACTTGAGTTTGCTTCACATCAGGATATACTATGGCTTATAGGGCTGCCAGCTTGTGGGTGTTTTGTCTGGCTTTGGGGTTCTCAAGAACCATTGATGTGATACCAGGTAAATAGCTCTAAGTCTCTGAAATAGCTGCAAATGTACTTTTCCGAATTTTCCTTTGTGTTTCTCATTTATACAGAATTCTACTATACTATATATTGGACTTTACCTGACTGTGATTATAAAAGCGCAGTCAATTATTTTCTGTTATCCCTGCAGAATGATGACATTTTGACTTTGACCAATGAGACTCAATCAACTTTTGTTGGAAGTAGGCCTCGTAGATCATTGATTTTTTTTCAGACTGTTGGGTGTCAGATTAAAGAAATTATACTGTATAGACATAATACTGTTTCATAGTAACATTATCTTATTGTTACATTGTAATACAGTGAGCTTGGACTGTCTTAATCTATTAACAGTTCTAATCACTTGTGACTATTAACAGGTCGAATCCATAATCATGGTCACTACGTCTGCAGTACCTGGGGGAACTATCATTTTAAGACCTTTGATGGAGGCTTTTACCAGTTTCCTGGGTTTTGCAGCTACAACTTGGCTTCACATTGTCGAGACGCCTACCAAGAATTCTCTGTCCATGTTCACCGATCATTGGTCAACGGTCACCCATTTATAGACAAGATCACCATTACCATCAAAGATGTGACTGTTAAGATGAAAAGCAACCTAGTGGTGGTGAATGGAGCCATGTGAGTTGAAGCTTATAATGTTAACGTCTGTCATTTCTTTAGTTTGTTGATTGTTTTGTTGGCAAGTATTTTACTACATTTTTATCAAATCTGTAGGATCTGTAGGGTCTGTAGGATCTAGGGGACTCCCTTACATCTCCCAAATCCTGAATCTATTTACCAAAGCAAGGATCAGAGTTCATGCCATCAGTTGACTGAAATTGTAAGTGGCATTGGAGGATAACTCAGAGGGAACCTCCTACATCTCTTCCTTTGTAGATTTCAAGTTAATCATTTGAGTTAGGGCATATGCCCACAGCAATGGCGTGTACATATGGAGCTTGCCCAATGGCAGACTGAGACCCTAAGGTCCATATCATGTACTCGAAGACATATAGTGAACCACAATATGGTGCCTCTGGGAGACACTATATTCTTCCCTAGAAGCAATACATCTAGTAGGAAAATTTTATTATAGCATGAAATGGAGCCTTTTACTATTTTTTTTCTTATGGATTGCATGCAAATCCGGATGAGCCCATAGCAGACTATGGATATCACATTAAAGGGACATTCCGGCCAGAACTACACTTTCCCATGTGTACCATTATGGTATTCCATGTGTCAGTCTCTCACCTGTTATTTTTCTTGTTGCTTCTATCTCTATATATCTGACAGGGATGTTGCTTAGCAGCAGTGGATCCGGCTCGGTGACACGATTTCTCTACTTGAGTCTATGGAGATCTATGTGTCACCCATCACAGGCTTCAGCAGTTCCTGTACCACACTAGTTTTGCACAGGAGGGGACAGAAACGTCTATCATCAGCTACCACTGATACTTTGACTGATTCCTGTCACATAGGTAGAACGTAGAAGAATATCGTGCAGCCTCCCTGTCTGTATACTTAGGCTATGTTCACACAGAGTATTTTGCCGAGTTTTTTGACGCGGAAACCGCGCCGCAAAACTCGGCAAAAACGGCCCTAAAATGCCTCCCATTGATTTCAATGGGAGGCGTCGGCGTCTTTTTCCCGCGAGCAGTAAAACTGCCTCGCGGGAAAAAGAAGCGACATGCCCTGTCTTCGGGCGTTTACGCCTCTGACCTCCCATTGACTTCAATGGGAGGCAGAGAAAGCGTATTTCGCTGTGTTTTTTGCCAGCGGCGCTCAATGGCCGCGGGTGAAAAACGGCGCGAAAATCGCCGCGAAAATCGGCGTGCTGGGAGAGGAATATCTGCCTCAAACTTCCAAACGGAATGTTGAGGCAGATATTCCTCCTGCAAAATACTCCGTGTGAACATAGCCTTATGGTTTCTCAGCTTATTTAGGAGAATATATAGACTGATAATCACATTGTCCACCAGCATGCAGAAATGGTATGGTCTTTAGCTGGTCATGTGATGTTGTGCTGAAGCATCATGGGATTGATAGCAAAGCAGAGAGAAAGAGAAAGCAGGGGAAATCTAAGAATCAAGATGGGGGCTTTTTTAAAGTACAGACAAGGCTGCAGCTCAGAAAGTAAGTACAGTATACATAAAAGAAGTGTAGAGTGTGGTATACAGTCAGGTGGGGAATGCATACATGGAAAGTCGTGTTTCCTCTGGAGGCCTTCTTTAAGGATCTGTATTACATGGATCCGTAATATTGGCGTGTGCATGAGCCTTACTTTTAACTTTATTAGCTTTATTTTTTTATTCCTTCACTTCTAGTGACAGATTTAAATACACATTTATCTAGCTGATTTTTTATTTGTATTTTGCCTTTTTCAGTAGACTCTTATGCACAGAAAATTCTATATGTTCATATTTTCTATTGATATATTTGATTTGTGTGTCTCTTTGTTTCTTAAGTCAACCTGCATGTACTTTTGTGAACCCGTTAACACCCAAGAATAGCGTGTCACACACCAAGAAATAGATCTTTGCTTCTGTTTGACATATGCTAACTCTGCAAAAGGCACCTCCAATTGGCCGCATGGATTCGACAAGTAAAACAAATGTAAAAATCTTATTGCGGCCAAAAACCGCATCACAAAACTGCGGCAATTCGCAGCAAAACATATGCGGTTTTGTTGCAGATTTTTCATCTCAATTTGTGGGCAGAAAATTCCGAGCAGAAGACTGTTGCAGGCAAATGGATTAGATTTAAATAAATCTCATCCTCATGCTGCCTGAACATTTTCCGGATGGAATTTAGAAAATGCAATTTTCAAATCTACAGAATCCTCATTCTGTTCTGAATGTTCACTGCGGATTTCACTCTTGTCAATGTTGAAAGGATTAAATGACGGGGCACCGATAGGTTGCCATGGCAACCAGGGCCTATCAAAGGCCCACAGGCTTCCCATGCCTATATACTGATTAGACCGTGCCTAAGGCACGACCCAAAAGAATGCCTGAAAAATGAAAAATTAGCAAAAGTGTTAACAATAAATAAATAAAATGCGCTTATGGTATCACTGCATCGTAATGACATGTATAAATAATATAACACATTATGACTGATAACGTCGTAAGAAAAAAAACAATTGTAAAAAACAATCGTAAAAACAGAATCATAAAAGTTAATCAATGAATTAAATGTACCCCAAAATGATTGACAGGGACATTTTTAAATTAAAAAAGTAATGGCTCTTTGATTGCAACGACATGCAAATTATATTTTCTACGAATTGTGCCTTTATTGTGCAAAAAAAGTAAAACATATAAAAATACATATTTGGTATCGCTGTGATCGTACCAACCGAAATAATCAAGGTAACATTTTATTTATGCAGCACGGTGAATAGCATCAATTTCAAATGCAAAAAACAATGGCGGAACACTCCAAAAAATTTATAAAAGTAAATCTCTGCGTTCCACACTTAAAAGATGCTGTGGTCATGGGGGTAACTATAGATGTAGCAGCCACAGTGGCCACTATGAGGCCCAGAGGCTGAGGGGCCCGCACAAGTGCAAGAACGTTGTTTCTTTATTGCAGAGAAAGGCAAGATGAAAGGTTTCTTCTATTTAGCCTCACTATGCAGGAAATCTTTTTGCAGTAGATCTGCTATGGGAATAAATATCTTATTCCTCTCTTTGCATTACTACAGTTCAGTTTACTGTCAACTACAGTAGGTGGTGGCTCTCAGGATTGCCTAAATGATTTTTTATTTTTCAGGACAATTTATCCAAAAATCACAGACAACAAACCTGACAAATTGGAAAACCATAATGAATCCTAAAGATTATAAGTAATATACACTATGTCTATAGCTTAAAATAGTGATATTAACACATTAGCAGAATGTACTGTGACCAGTGGCGGATTAAGTGTACCATGGGCACTGGGCTGTTGACACAACTTGGGCCCCCTCCTTCCCCCTTACACAGAATTCAAACCCCCCAACCCGCTGACACTGTACCCATCAGTGCTACTGACCTGATGGATACAGGTTTTAGCACTAGATACAGCTGCTTTGTATGCAGGATACAAAGCAGCTGTATCTCTAAAAGTAAATATCATTTAAAAAAAATAATAATGAGGAAGTTGCACCAAACACACTGATACACGGGTTTATTAACCCTTTTGGGACTGAGCCGTTTTTTGATTTTTGATCTTCGTTTTTCACTCCCCGCATTCCAAGAGCCATAACTTTTTTATTTTTCCGTCAATAGAGTGGTGTGAGGGCTTATTTTTTGCAGGAGGAGTTGTAGTTTCTTTTGGGACCATTTATTATGTACTGGAAAAAAATTCTTTTCGGGCTGATGTTGGAAAAATTGCGATTCCTCAACGGTTTTTCGGATTTCGTTTTTACAGCTTTCACCGTGCGGTAGAAACAACAACTTAGCTTTATTCTGTGGCTCAATATGATTACGTTGATACCAAATTTATATAGTTTTTTTATATTTCACTACTTTTATTGATAATAAACTCTTTGTTTAAAAAAAAAAATGTTTTGTGTCGCCACATTCTGAGAGCCATAACTTTTTTATTTTTTCACCGATTGAGCGGAATGAGGGCTTATTTTTTTGCGGGACGAGCTGTAGTTTTTATTGATACCATTTGGTACCTAGAACTTTTTGATCACTTTTTATAAAAAAAATTTTAAGAGCTAAGTTGACCAAAAAAACAGCGATTTTGGCGTTTTACATTTTTATTTCTTACAGCGTCCACCGTGCGTGTTAAATAACGCTATATTGTAATAGTTCTGACTTTTATGGATGCAGCGATACCGATTTTGTTTACTTTTTTATTTTTTACATTACTTTAGGGCGAAAATGGGAAAAGGTTTTTTTTTTGAGCTTTTAATATTTTAGATTTTTTTTTTTCACTACTAATAACTTTTTTCACTTTTTTTCACACACTTTATTAGCCCCGCTAGGGGACTTGTAATGATCACTGATACTAACGTATTGAAGTATATCATCATTTTTACAGGCATCTATTAAGCACAGGCAGGCCTTAGCAGAGGCAGAGTGAAGGCAGCCCGGGGAGCCTTCATTAGGCCCCTGGGCTGCCATAACAAAAGTCGTCACAACAGTGTTTTTTCACTGCGGGGGGGAGGGGGGGCGATGAGCTGTCGGAGAGGGCTGCCCCCTCTTTTCAACGCCTCAGATGCTGCGATTGACCGCAGCATTTGAGGGGTTAAACAGCCAGGAACAGCGCGATCACTGCTCCTGCCACTTAGTCCTGGGTATCGGCTATAAAATACAGACGACACCCGCAGCATATGGATTTCGCTCAGCGCGTGAGCGCGCCCCAAACATCACCCTCTGCCAGCCGGACGTAATGGCACGCCCGGGTGCGCGAAGGGGTTAAAGAAAATAATAATAATAATAAATAAATTGTAACACCTCTCTTTAAAGTATACGTCTGTACGCTGCTTACCCGGTTTTACGAGAAAAGAAGATCAGAAACGATGCGGCACAACGGTCACCTGAGCGCTTCTGCCACTTTGTTTTAGCGATCGGTGGGGGTCTCAGTGCTCGGACCCCCACCGATCGAAACTTCTGACATTTCATTATGACATGTCAGAAGTTTTTTAGAAGTTTGGTTACACTTTAAAGGGGCCTTCCCGTGAAGGACATTTATGACATATCCACAGGAATGTCAAGACTGTCTGCTAGGGTTAATCATTTTTAGAACAGAAGCAGCCATAATAATATATCCTCATGGAGACTAGCCAATTGCTTATCGCTGTTTTACTTTCTTCCAGCCCTACTGAGACTGCAGCAGATTTTACATATTTAACTTTTCCAGTCAGTTTTCCAAGAGAGATCTTCATTCACTTTTAGAACTAAATCATACTCAAGTTTTCTTTTCCCCAATGATCTTTTCTTTTTATTAAAGTTTTAGTACACAAATAATATACAAAGTTCAATGATGCAATGCTACAGGGAGGGGATGGGTATGCAGACCCCCGATCCCGTGGGACGTAGCCATAGTATGCAAATAGTAAAGCATAAAATAACTGTCTAAAGAAGCATACAACAGTATGTAAGCTGCTAACAAAGAAGTGCATCAGATAAATGCAATAAGAGGAAAGTAGAGAGAGAGGAGAAGGTAATAAGGTGCCTGGGGTGGGGGGGGGGGGGGGTGGGGGGGGGGGGGGGGAGACAGGCTATAGTGCGAGCCACGTTCAACTTTGATAAGTGGATGGGAGGGACATTAATTTGAAAAAATGTAGCAGGGACATATTATAAATAAGAAATTAGTGTCAAATTTAGTGTTTTGTAAAACTGTGATAAATGAGTGCTCCTATGGCGAGCTACACAGCTGGAGGTCGCGAGCCGCATGTGGCTCCCGAGCCACTGGTTGGGGACTACTGGTGTAGAGGTATCAATCCGAGAGATTATATTATCCGAGTGGCACTGAGATCCAGAGATTAAATTCTTTTTAGTCGTTGTACCCAATCCGTAGATAATAAGGAGGAGGGATCAGGTCCGCAAAGGAGGCAGCATATATTAGGGGTACCCAGTGCAGAAAAGCGGTGTCTTGGAAAGGGATGCCAGATAGCTAGAAATTTCTCGCGGGTACCTTGTTCCCAACTGGCTAGTTCTTCCATTCTGTACATTTGATCTAGTTTGGTTGTCCACATACTAATAGAAGATGCTTCAGTGGAGCTCCAGTGAGAAGGTATAAGGCGCTCTGATGCAGTCAGTAGGTGGGCTGCCAAATCAGGGATCTGGGGAAGAATGGAGATGCAGCGAAGAACAAAATCATACTCAAGCTTTTATTGTGAGAAACTTACCCTCATTTTCTATAGTCGTGTAGAAATCTGTTTTTGAACACAGGGAGTCTTGTCTGCATTCCTACAAGTTTGAGCTATTAGATTTCATGATCTTTTCATTTCTCCATAAAGCTGCCTGATATGGGACAGCATTACATGGTCATTTGGCAAAGAATTATTTAATCGGTTTTGTAGTCTTAAAATAACTATTGTTATTTCAGGCAACCTGAGATATTGCTGGAATTGGCCCAAGCTTCTTCTCCTTATCCTCTGGATTATTTTTTCCCAGCAATACATATCAGCCCTCTATTGTTCTCCTCATAGTGATGATAACAAGTACGATGTGATGCCTATTCGAGTCATATAATGCAAAACATCTTGTCCTTATCTATTCAAGGAAAATTCATCCTCAGATTTTCTTCTGAACATCTTATCTATAGATTTTAGCTGATAATTTGTCTTTTCTCAGAATTGACTAATTGTACATTGAGGATGATTTGTGGCAGTAATTTGGCAAAACATTTTACAGTGGCAGATATTGTCATGCTTAAGTATTGAGATTGCTTTCCTTTATTTTATAAGAATGAATCAGCTGAAATGTGCAACTGAATTACTAGTGAAACAGTAGAGAGAAAGCCTGTGAGTTGCGTTCCCCCGCACACACACACTAAGGCCCTGTTTACACGGAGTCTCTTGACACGGTTTTTGCAAAGAACGGCCGAAACTGCCTCCCATTGATTTTAATGGCAGGTGAAGGCATTTTTTTCCAGCGAGCGGAAAAAAAGCTTGCGGGAAAAAAAAGCAACATACCCTATCTTGAGGCGTTTTCTGCCTCAAAAACCCCATTGAAATCAAGAGAAGATGGTTAAAAAAATGCAGCGAATGGCCACGGCATTTCTTGATGCGTTTTATGGCAAAAACCGCTCGTGTTTTTTTTCCTTTGACTGTTGAAGAAAGAAGTAAAGAAATGTTTCAAAAAACGCGTCAAAAAACGCCTGTGGTGCAAAACCACTTAGGGCATGACCACACATGGCGGAATTCCTCCGCAGCTGTCCGCATCAATGCCGCACCTAATCCGGGTTGCGGATTACGGCTGCGGATCTGCACAAAATGTGCAGAAAATTGATGCGGACTGGCCGCTGCGGACTGCAGGAAAAGTGCTTCCCTTCTCCCTATTCAGTGCAGGATAGAGAGAAGGGACAGCACTTTCCCTAGTGAAAGTCAAAGAAATTCATACTTACCGCCCGTTGTCTTGGTGACGCGTCCCTCTTTCGGCATCCAGCCCGACCTCCCTGGATGACGCTCCAGTCCATGTGACCGCTGCAGCCTGTGCTTGGCCTGTGATTGGCTGCAGCCGTCACTTACACTGAAACGTCATCCTGGGAGGCCGGACTGGAGACAGACGCAGGGAGTTCTCGGTAAGTATGAACTTATTTTTTTTTTTACAGATACATGTATATTGAGATCGGTAGTCACTGTCCCGGGTGCAGAAACAGTTACTGCCGATCGCGTAACTCTTTCAGCACCCTGGACAGTGACTATTTACAGACGTCTCCTAGCAACGCTCCCGTCATTACGGGAGCCCCATTGACTTCCTCAGTCTGGCTGTAGACCTAGAAATACATAGGTCCAGCCAGAATGAAGAAATGTCATGGTAGTAAAAACAATACGCTCCGCAGCACACATAAGATCTGCGGACTTCATTGCGGAATTTTGACTCTCCATTGAAGTCAATGGAGAAATTCCGCCATGAGTCCGCAACCAGTCCGCCACTGCTCCGCAACAGACAGAGCATGCTGCGGACACCAAATTCCGCTCCGCAGCCTATGCTCCGCAGCGGAATTGTACGCATCGTGTAAACGAACACTGCTAAATTAAAGTGAAAGTCAATGGAGAAACGGCTCCGCTGCGGATTAACGCTGCGGAGTGTCCGCAGCGGAATTTAAGTGAAATTCCGCCATGTGTGAACCCGCCCTTAAAGAAAAAAAACGGCGCTGCTTTTTCCATTCAGAATTTTCTGCCTGCAAAAAAACTCAGTGTGAACAGGGCCTAAGGCCAGGTTCCCACTTAGCGTAAACGCTGCAAAATTTTCGCACGGCAATTCTGTGCTGATACTGCGCAAAATTTACAGTATCAGCAAAGTGTATGAGTTTTAGAAAATCTCATGCCTCCGCTGCGAAATTTTTTTTTTACGCAAACATACATAAATTTACCCGTGGTGCGGATGTTAAATCCGCAGCATTTGAATTTATTCAGCGTTTTCTTTGGATGAATAAAAAAAGTCTATACTTCCCACCCGGTCATGGCGATGCTTTCGTCTGTTCTTCTTCCAGGCCAGCCTCCCGGGCACCAGCGTCATTGCAAGAGGCTGGACTGCATGGACAACTTAGGGACGCGTCGCCGTGACTATGGCCTGGGGTAAGTATGAACTTCCGCATCGGAAACTCTGCCTGAAAATTTGCTGTCGGTTCTAGGTCGGATACGCTGCGTACTTTTGCGCAGCGTATATGACACGTGGGAACCCAGCCTAAGGGTAAATTCACACCACATAGGTTTGAGGCAGAAAAATACGAGACTGATTTCAAGAGAAAACAGCCTCTGAATCCAGACGATTTTAGAACTTACTTTCAAAGCATTTTTCATTTTTGCAACCATTTTTAAAGTATTTTCAAAGCGTTTTTTGTAGTGTCAATGGAAAATGAGCTTGGAAAAAGCTCTAAGAAGTTTCTTTTTTGTATGAAGCATATTTATTTGAGGCATTTTTTTTAAATTCAGCAGTTTAAAAATACATCTCATATGAACTACATAGTGTATTTCCCATTAAAATCAATAAGAAACTGTTTGCAGGCGTATTTCAAGTGTATTTTGGAGCATAATACTAGCGGTTTACGCACCAAAATACGCCTAGGAAATAAGCTGTGTGGGTGTGAAGAAGCAGGACTCCCAGGAATTCTCTATAAAGATTTTTACATGAAAATACTGAATGAAAGTAGACCATAAAACAACACATTCTTGGGTTCATCCTCTACCCTATACTGAGCTCAGATAAGGCGCCATAGGAGACCGTACAGATCCTCTATAATGAAATACTATTTATTATAGTTTTGCCAATTGGCTTTGAATTAATAGTGAAAAATCCAAAAGTATCCAGCTGCAGATCTTTAGCTTTCACACATATTTTTCATCACTTTTTGACATGCTGACTCCATGACGTTGCACTAATCTTCGTATTTTAGGTATTTCCAACAATTTAGATGAAGTGGTACTGTACATTCAGAGATTGCATGGAGAAAGATGAATGTGTGGGTAGACCGCCCTGCTCATCCTATAACTATCACAGTGATATCCTACCAGAGCGATAACTACAAAACTAAGCCCCCAACATTTTAAATTAGCACTTCTTTAACTTTTTGACATTGCTGTGTAATTCAGAAGGCAGTCTTAGGGCATGGCCCCACGTGGCGTATTTCTTCCGCAACTGTCCGCATCAATACCGCACAGAATCTGCGTTGCAGATTCTGTGGCGGATCTGCCCAAAATGTGCAGTAAATTGTTGCGGACTGGCCGTTGCGTATTGAGGGGAAAGTACTTCCCTTCTCTCTATCAGTGCAGGATAGAGAGAAGGGACAGCACTTTCCCTAGTGAAAGTAAAAGAATTTCATACTTACCGGCCGTTGTCTTGATGACACGTCCCTCTTTCGGCATCCAGCTCGACCTCCCTGGATGACGCGGCAGTACATGTGACCGCTGCAGCCTGTGATTGGCTGCAGCCGTCACTTAGACTGAAACGTCATCCTGGGAAACCGGACTGGAGGAAGAAGCAGGGAGTTATCGGCAAGTATGAACTTCTATTTTTTTTACAGGTTGCTGTATATTGTGATCGTTACTGCCGATCGCTTAACTCTTTCAGCACCCTGGACAGTGACTATTTACTGACGTCGCCTAGCAACGCTCCCGTAATTACGGGTGTACACACGTAGTCGCCCGTAATTATGGGTGCACACACGTAGTCACCCGTAATTACGGGAGCCCCATTGACTTCCTCAGTCTGGCTGTAGACCTAGAAATACATAGGTCCAGCCAAAATGAAGAAATGTCATGTTAGTAAAACCAATACGCTCCGCAGCACACATAACATCTACATAACATCTGCGGACTTCATTGCAGAATTTTGAATCTCCATTGAAGTCAATGGAGAAATTCCGCAATGAGTCCGCAACCAGTCCGCCACACGTCTGCAACATCCATTGTATGCTGCGGACACCAATTTCCGCACCGCAGCCTATGCTCCGCAGTGGAATTTTCCGCATCGTCTAAACGAACACTACTAAAAAGCAGTGGAAGGCAATGGAGAAACGGGTCCGCTGCGGATTAACACTGCGGAGTGTTCGCAGCGGAATTCCAGAGCAATTCCGCCACGTGGGGCTTTGCCCTAAATGTCTAAAAACGTGACAGTCCCGGTCCTCTATAACAGTATCAACCATAACCTCCATTCAGGTGACACATTGGACATCCAGCCACGTTGTAGGTCCCTTACTCCTATAGAAGGTAGCAATAGAGCTGAATGTTTTCTTAATTTATTAACCAATTACCTTCTTTTGAGAGTTTATTTTCTGAGTGGTTCACATACAGCAGTGGTCTCCAACCTGTGGTTCTCCAGCTGTTGCAAAACTACAACTCCCAGCATGCCCTAACATGCTGCAGCAATCAGGGAATGTTGAGAGTTGTAGTTTTTCAATAGCTAGAGAGCCACAGGTTGGAGACCACTGGCATACAGAATCATTGACATTCTTTGTTCATTAATAATACTTCAATTTAATGGAGATGAACTCTTTATTATAAATTACATTGCAAATCTGAATAACTTCCAAAGATTTTTTTTAAACACTGCATATTAGAGAAAAATATAATTAGGATAACATCTATATAACACATTCAGAATTCTCAGATTTTGATTGTTTTTCAGTGTAATGACACCTTTCTACAGTTTTGGGATTCTCATTCATAAAAATGATGCCTATATTAAGATGAACACAAAGGCAGGCTTGACCCTCATGTGGAATAAAGAAGATGCTGTCATGGTGAGCTATTATTATTAACCATCTCCAGGCTGGTTTTAACTCTTGGTGAACATATTAATAATGTGTCTCCAATATGTCCTGACTAGAGATGAGCGAAAATTTGTTTAGACAGCGTTTCACCAACGGGTACATTTCCTAGGGCCATGTATGCAGCATAAAAGACAATGGAGGGTGAAGTATGGATCCATAGTTCAGTCTCCATTGTTTTATAAGTGGCAAATACAGCTCTGTAATAGCAAATCCAGCTGTCTGTGAATTGTTCAGGTTTGTTCATCACCAGTCCTGACATCTGGTTTTCTCAACAGCATATTCATGATTTCTGCAATGGTTTCCATTTATTTTGTTGCTGGCTGTTTCTCTTGTTCTTCAACACTTCCAAGCATAAATGCCATTTGGGCTGGGTCTTCTCATAATGTGTTTAATATATGCTAATGGCAAAAAGTATTGGGTCGAATCTCTTAATCATTGAATTCACGTGTTTCATTCAGTCCTATTGCCGCAGGTGTATAAAATCCAGCACCTCGCCATGCAGTCTGCCGCCATTACACACATTTGTGAAAGAATGTGTCATTTTAAGGGTAAGTTCACACGTCCTATTTTCCGCCATTTTTCGGGCCGTAAACGCCCAAAAAACGGCCGAAAAATCGGAAGCAGAATGCCTCCAAACATCTGCCAATTGATTTCAATGGGAAAATGGCGGTCTGTTCAGACGGAGTGCAGGACACTTCTTGGGACGTTTTTGGAGCCGTTTTCCATAGACTCTAGTGAAAAAAGCTCCAAAAACGGCCGTAAAAAACGCAGCGAAAAACGCAGCGAAAATCTCGAGTGGCACAAAAAACGTCTGAAAATCAGGAGCTGTTTCCTCTTGAAAACAGCTCCGTATTTTG
This sequence comes from Rhinoderma darwinii, assembly GCF_050947455.1. Classification (NCBI taxonomy): domain Eukaryota; kingdom Metazoa; phylum Chordata; class Amphibia; order Anura; family Rhinodermatidae; genus Rhinoderma; species Rhinoderma darwinii. Next base: position 47,015,072 of record NC_134695.1, read on the forward strand.
AGACGTTTTTGACTCTGCGTGTGAACATACCCTAAAGAGATCACTAAATACCAGCGTGGTCCTCTAATAGGATGCCATCGTTGCAACAAGTCAGTTCATGAAATTTCATTCCTCCTTGATATTATTATAAAGTGGAAACGTTTAGGAACCACAGCAACTCAGCCACGAAGTGGCAGACCGCATAAAATTACAGAGCGGTGTCACCGAGTGCTGAGGCGCATAGTGCATATCCGCTGACTCAATAACTGCAGAGCTCCAAACCTCCTCTGGCATTAATTTCAGCACACAAACCGTGCAAATGAATGGGTCAAAATTCCTACAGACACACTCCAAAATCTTGTAGACAGCCTTACCAGATGAGTGGAGGCTGTTTTAGCTGCAAGGGGGGGGGGGGGTCAACTCTATATTAATGCCTATGGATTTAGAATAGAATGCCATAAAAGCTCCTGTAGGTGCAATGTGTAGGTGTCCCAATACTTTTTGTCCATATAGTGTACTTCAGCCCACAAGTCAGATATGAGGAGTCAGTCCAAATATTTCACACATTTCCTGTAACAAGTAAAAGGTTCAACCTATCAAAATGGCCAAAGAGAACCGTAACTTGAAGCTCTTAAGCCCTGATGCAGAATCTGTAACAGGGTCCTTCACCCACCATGTGCCATTTATAATACTGGTGTCTTCTTATGTAGCAGAGGAGCCTTTGGCCCCATTCAGGTGTCAGGGCCTTGGTGCGACCGCTGCCTCTACACTCCCACTATCTACTCCCCTGAAAGCAACTAGAAAAGATCCATAAAGCATTTGCTCTCCTGGTTTTTGCTAACCCTTTTTTATGAACACATTTATTTACCCCTCAAAATGCACAAGACCCCATTATTAGTTATCATTTGACAAAGAAGTCCCCTGCCTGATTTGTTTTTCCTCCTACATGTATTTTTGAACCATTTTATATATCTTTTGGCATGACATACTTTGATTTTTGAGTGCCCTTTGAAGAAGCAATCTGATTGGTCGCTATGGGCAACTGCTCCACTTTTTCCCTTGCACCAGTTTTAATAAGTCTCCCCAAAAGTTTTATTGTAGCACAATTCTAAACAATATATTCTCTTTCTTCTTCAGTTGGAGTTGGACCCAAGATTTAACAATCATACTTGTGGTCTCTGTGGAGATTATAATGGAGATCCCAGAAATAATGAATTCGTCTCTGAGGGTAAGCTTGTTGGATAAACTGGCTAATCTGCACTGTTTCTTACTAGACATTGACAATATCTTGTTCTTGAAAGCTTTAATCTCCCACATAAAAAAATATCTTACTAATCTTTATCACAGTGTTCGCTAAGTTAAAATGCTCTGGGATTTCATAAAAGCCTAAATGTTTGGTGAAACATAGTAAAATCTTAAGAGGTCATATAAGCAACTGTCTTTCGGCAGGTCACAAGTCAAGATGTACTTGTTATGGAATCACCAGTTGAGAAATTCCCAGGGTGGAAGTTTATGTAATTGCTAGGTGAGCGATTCCCCAAAGACTGCTGGAGACTGTCAGGAATGAGCGTGCAAATAAATCTGCAACCGCAAATCCGTCACAACTCTGATCAACAGAATCTAAGCCTATTCTATGGGTTTTGCCAGAGCCCACCACAAGGCAGGTTGGATTTTTCAGCATAGAAACTAGGTTGTTTTAACAGAGTTTGGTGTTGGATAAGAGGTGCAATGCAGGCAATACCAGAGCAGATAATAAGACACCCCGATGGTAAATAGAAAGTCCAAATCACAAAGCTAGTGGATATCAGGGATTGCAGAGGTCAAAACCAACCGGGAGCAGAAAGTCCAAATCAGTAAGCAAAGGGTAATCCAGAGACAAGCCGGGGTCCATTTCCAAAAAGTGCAAATAGTCAAAGGTACAGGGTATAGTCGGTAGCTTGATCAAACACATGGAAGCTAGGAAAATCACAAGCAAAGAAAACAAAATCAACCCAGATTTAAGTACTCCACCCTTCAATCTGATAGGAAGAAAGACAGAAGAGTGGAATAGGCTCAACAACTAAAACCAGAACCACCCAGAAGCTAGACTAGTAGTCATGGTAATCGTAAAGGGACAGACGTTTCCTAACAGTACTCAATAGTATGTAGAATAACATAGCATGCTGAAATTTCCTGGAGTGTATAACAGTGAGGGAGATATATATTATATAATATATTATATATTCATCTTCGATTTAATATTTATATTTTACTCACAGATAAAACCCTCAGTTCTACATATTTTGGAAATCAGCAAAATGTTAATGATCCAAATGAAGCGTGTAAGGATACAGAGGACACTGAAGCCATGAACCCGGCACATTGTTCTAAATACGTGAGTATGTGAGTTCATAGCGATGGTAAATCCAGCTGACAATGGCTGGGGAAAGACATACGACCGGAAATATTATTCATGGAAAAGTTTCCGGAAACATACTAGAACTACAGATGTAGCCATCTTTATCTTGACTCTGATAACTTGCTGCAGCGTGATATCACACAACAAAAGCCATTGAAAAGTCAAGATAAAGGATCTTGCCACTGTCTATTTAATGTGTTAAAAGTCAAGATAAAGACGGCTACATCTGTAGATATATTTTACTAGGGTTCATCTAGCCAACCATTAGAAATACAAGGCCGTATATAGATATATAGTGATATGGATGATATTGAGGTGCATGAAAAATATAATGCTTCATTAAGTCTTTATTAAAATTTATTACTACTATAAATACTCATTATTACTTCTGTTTCTATACATGAAAACAGTTGCGTGAATCATAAAAAATATAGTATGTTAAAGATTTTTGAAGTTGTTAGAGTTGGTTTTCCTACATTATTGTCTTCCCCTCAGCGCTCTGTGTGTGAAGAACTTCTGGGCCATGCTGCATTCTCTGACTGTATGGCATTTCTGAATCTGGAAGCCTACATGGAGGCCTGTATGCTGGACATGTGCTCCTGTGACCAATCCCAGGACTCCTTCTGCCTGTGCAGCACTATCACTGAGTATTCCAGACAATGCTCTCATGCTGGAGGACGCCCAGGAAACTGGAGAACTCAGAACTTCTGTCGTAAGCATTCAATAGAGTAGATACGTTAGATAAACCTTAGGTGAACAACATGGAGCTGGAAGCCCAAATAAACGTTTTTTTTACTGCTGTCCATCAGAAAACTCCCCGGTGGCCCAACTTAAAGGTAATCTGTCACCTACGTATGCTACTTATGTGGTAATGTGAAGCGGTTTTAGAGAACTTATTCTTATCCCCTCAGTGACCACCAATACGCCTTTTCATGGTGGTCACTAAGGGGCCTTAGGCTAGGCCGTCGCCTTTTCACGGCGGCCGAGTCTAAGTCCTGCACGGGTCTCCCGTGCAGGCTGGAATGGGTGCTCGGCTGTCTGGTGATAGCCAGGTTTCTGCTCCAACGGCCGTGATTGAAGTTTACTTCGATCGTGGCCGTTTAACCTGTTAAATGCTGTCAATAGCGACCATGGAATTTAAATAATTTGCAGAGGGAGGGAGTTCCCTCTCTCACCCATCGGTGGCCCGCAAATGCAATCGTGGGCCTCCAATAGGGTGACATGGCAGCCAGGGGCCTGATAAAGTCTGCCCTGGGTATATGCCTATTAGGACGTGCCGGAGGCACTGATAGATTACCTGTCAGTTTTACACTGACAGGCAATAATGCTTTGGTATACCAAAAGCATTATAGCAGCGATCTAAAGATCGCACAGTAAAGTCCCCTAATGGGACTAAAAAAATAAGTAAATAATGTGAAATAAAAATTATTAATAAAGATTACAGTAAAAAAGAAAAAGAAAACCATTTTTTTCCATAAAAAGTGTTTTTATTTGGTAAAAGTGTAAAAAATTTAATAAACGTACACATATATGGTATTGCCGCCACCGTAATGACCCGAATTTCCACAAAGTTGGTGTAATATGCTTTTATGGTTAGAATAATTTATTAAAGTTTTGTGTTTTCCAGCTAAACCATGTCCTGCTAATATGATTTATCAAGAAAGTAGCTCCCCTTGCAAGAGCTCCTGTTCCCATCTAGAGGTCCACAGCCTGTGTGAGGAGCATTACATGGATGGCTGCTTCTGTCCTGAAGGTGAGTCATGTTTTGTGAATACTACAATCACTAATAGCAGTTTATTTCTTATCTAAATTGAGCATGTATACTGTATATAAGTCAATGCTATTTTAGAAAAGGGCTTCTCAAACTGTAAAGCGGCCTTACTAGTGAGGCGCCACCCAGTTCTTGGTGTGACACAACATGACTCCCATGTATCCCGAATTCAGCAAAACAGTCCCACTTTACAGGGACATGACACTTCTGTCCCAGTATCACAGCTCACAGCGTTCAGGAAGACAACAACCTGTATTGGCACAGGGATGTAGAAACGGCATGTACAACGGGATGTACAAAGTAAACTTCCTTCTTGTAGCAGAAATGGCAGGATCAGGGAGAAGGCCTGTGTGGTAATAACATGGCACAATGGATGGTACTGGAGACGTTGTGGCGGGTGCTGGGGGCAATATGGCAGGCACTGGAGGTGCTCTACTTGTCCCTCTTTTGAAATGAATATTGACGGGTAGTAATGCCCAATCATCACAATGGTTTGGCTGTTGAGGCCCCTTTTTTTTTTTTAAAGCCCTTTATATGACATTATGAATAAACTGTTTAGCCATATGAGGGCCATAAACCTACACTGGTTCCATTGATTCCACCAAGAGCTGAATTTACTATGGCTTCCTCTCGGCTGCTTCACAACATGAGGACTTTGTTTTATTGCCATTCCCTTCTTTTTTTTTGCATGTCTTACATATGAAAATAATAAAATTCTATAAATTCTCATGCAAAAAAAAATAAAGAAATAAAGTAGAACGTGACAATGGATTAAAATTCCCTGTTCACCATTGACACTACAAAAGACAACATACAAAATACAGCAGACAGCATACAAAATACAGCAGACAACATACAAAATACAGCACAACATACAAAATACAACAGACAACATACAATATACAGCAGACAACATACAATATACAGCAGACAACATACAATATACAGCAGACAACATACAAAATACAGCAGACAACATACAATATACAGCAGACAACATACAAAATACAGCACAACATACAAAATACAACAGACAACATACAATATACAGCAGACAACATACAATATACAGCAGACAACATACAAAATACAGCAGACAACATACAAAATACAGCAGACAACATACAATATACAGCAGACAACATACAATATACAGCAGACAACATACAAAATACAGCAGACAACATACAATATACAGCAGACAACATACAAAATACAACAGACAACATACAATATACAGCAGACAGCATACAATATACAACAGACAACATACAATATACAGCAGACAGCATACAATATACAGCAGACAGCATACAATATACAGCAGACAACATACAAAATACAGCAGACAACATACAATATACAGCAGACAACATACAAAATACAACAGACAACATACAATATACAGCAGACAGCATACAATATACAGCAGACAACATACAATATACAGCAGACAACATACAATATACAGCAGACAACATACAAAATACAACAGACAACATACAATATACAGCAGACAACATACAAAATACAACAGACAACATACAATATACAGCAGACAACATACAAAATACAACAGACAACATACAAAATACAACAGACAACATACAAAATACAGCAGACAACATACAATATACAGCAGACAACATACAAAATACAGCACAACATACAAAATACAACAGACAACATACAATATACAGCAGACAACATACAATATACAGCAGACAACATACAAAATACAGCAGACAACATACAAAATACAGCAGACAACATACAATATACAGCAGACAACATACAATATACAGCAGACAACATACAAAATACAGCAGACAACATACAATATACAGCAGACAACATACAAAATACAGCAGACAACATACAATATACAGCAGACAACATACAAAATACAGCACAACATACAAAATACAACAGACAACATACAATATACAGCAGACAACATACAATATACAGCAGACAACATACAAAATACAGCAGACAACATACAAAATACAGCAGACAACATACAATATACAGCAGACAACATACAATATACAGCAGACAACATACAAAATACAGCAGACAACATACAATATACAGCAGACAACATACAAAATACAACAGACAACATACAATATAAAGCAGACAGCATACAATATACAACAGACAACATACAATATACAGCAGACAGCATACAATATACAGCAGACAGCATACAATATACAGCAGACAACATACAAAATACAGCAGACAACATACAATATACAGCAGACAACATACAAAATACAACAGACAACATACAATATACAGCAGACAGCATACAATATACAGCAGACAACATACAATATACAGCAGACAACATACAATATACAGCAGACAACATACAAAATACAACAGACAACATACAATATACAGCAGACAACATACAAAATACAACAGACAACATACAATATACAGCAGACAACATACAATATACAGCAGACAACATACAAAATACAACAGACAACATACAAAATACAACAGACAACATACAATATACAGCAGACAACATACAAAATACAACAGACAACATACAAAAGATCTAAATGACTTTCTTTTAAATCGCCTCAGGTACGGTGCAAGATGATCACACTGACAGGGGCTGCGTGCCAGTTACTGAATGCCATTGCAAACTCCAAGGAAAGCTCTATGCCCCTGGAGAGTCAATACAAAATGATTGTGATAAATGGTAAGTTCTAAAAACATTTCAATTTCAATCACAGTTCATTTTACAATAGACATATTAACAGACGGTCATAGTAACACATAACATAAGAACGCGGTGGGACAGCTGCAAATGACTTTATACCACTAATTTGACACACATGCCATACTGCCTAGTGCACATCGAATATAAATATACATTGCCACGGTTAAATGGATATTCCAGTTTTATGTAAATGAAACTTAATGACTGTATAATAACATTTATGCTTGCACTCAGTGAATGGAATTATTATTTAAATCAAGTGACTGAAAACCTGTCCTGATCATATCTAACTGACCAAGGTGTAGTTATTCTTAAAGGGGTTTTCCCATAATCAATATTTATCACCTATCCACAGGATAAGTATTCAACATAAGATCGGTGGGGGTTCGACTACTGGGACTCCTACCAGTCCAGAGAACAGGCTTGCCTGGCCATCGCTGGGCACCCCATATGAATGGAGCAGTAGTGCGGATACTCAGCCATGGAGTCCATTCATTTCTATGGGGCTGTCGGAAATAGCACTCGTCAGCCCCATATAAATTAATGGAGTGGTGACCGAGTGTGCGCAGTACCGCCCCATTCAAATGGGGTAGACGGGGACGGCCAGGCAAGCCAATACTCAGGATTGATGGGGTTCCCAGTGGTGGTACCCCACCGACCAGAATTTATAGATAGGTGCTAAATATTGATTATGGGAAAATCTATCAGTCTATCAGAGCTCTCGCTTGGAGTGAGTGGTGCTCCTATCAGGACAGATTTTCAGTCTTTTCAGCCTTCATAATGGTCATTGGTCTTTGGTTAATGTGCAGGAGCTTAGCTTGCAGTCTTGCATGCTTAATAATTTGAAATATCTTCTATTGCAGTCTCTGTTTTGCTGGAAGATGGAACTGCACAGATCTGCCCTGCCCTAAAGTTTGCTCCATTGAAGGGGGAGCCCATTTTACCACTTTTGATGGGAAGATGTATACTCTACATGGGAACTGTTACTATGTGCTGTATAAGGCAAGACGTAGCCGAGTGGATATCTCATATAAAGTTGAATTAAAAACGAGCTAGTTAGATATGAGACGTATATTATAAATGGTAACATGGGACTGATGCAGAATTGTTGAGTTATTAAATATCCATAAGACAAACGCCTCTGTCATGTGGTTATTAGCAATGCCCACTAGAGGAATAACTTGAAGCTCTGGGGCCTCAGTGCAAATGCTGTGTAGGACTGGGGTACAGGGCAACTTTCTCTTGCGCACACATCGCGGTATACTCAATTGCAATTGTTCCCTATGGAGAAATAAGCCACTGGTAACCTTGTGACTATGGCTACTTTTCAACACCCATAGGGGACAATTAAAGTTGCATTGCAATCGTGATTATACCGCGATTTGCGTGCAATATTGGATATATGTATGCTATAAAAAGAAGCAATATTAAGCTTTGCACTTTGCATGGTATGTCTAAGCAATTGCACCTTCACACTATCCACCTAAAATTCTGCTTTTCTATTTGTTATTTTTGCTGTTTGGCTATGTTCACACAAAGTAGAATGAGGCGGAAAAGTCCGACATGGATTTAAAGGGAAATCTCCATCAGAATTCTGCCCGTAACGCGCAGATTTTTTAATGGATTTTCAGTTTTAGAAATCTGCTGGCTTTTCTGCATGGAATCTGCAACTCGGATTTCAAATTTGCAGCTTTTAAACAGCAACGTGAATTTTCCATTGAAATAAATGAGACGCAAATTTTACGTGGATTTCATGCAGATTTAGACGCAAAATACGTATCGTAAACCATTTGAAAAAAACTTAATGGGAACATAACCTTTTCTGGGTAAAGTTCTGATAACTGTATTGTACCTGTTCAAGCCGGCACCTGTGTGGTCATCACAGGACCCCTGTAAGTAAACAATGAAGATTCCTATTGAATGACAGCAAACAGAGATCTTGAAAACCATGAGGTATTAATGCAAAAGGATATTGAAAGATCTTATAACTTTTCATTACACAATGAATAACCTTTATTTGCGAAAACCATAATACCCCTTTAAGGAAATGGATGGTCCTAAATGTCTTCTGCCTATGTTGTGCTTGCCCAAATTGCGTCATGTAAAATCTAATCTATAATCTATATGTAATTCACTAAATCAATGCATCTTAAAATATATGCTCCATCTTGTAGGAAAGTAGAGCACATCTTATATTGGGCAAGCTGATACCTTGCAGTTCCTCTGAGAGAGAGACCTGCCTCCAGTCTGTTATATTCCTTACAGACAACCTGAAGAGTGTGAGTATAATAACTCCAATATGTGCCCAAACACATGGGTGCGGTGGGTGGAAATGTTTGTTTCATTAATCTTCAATCGGATCTTTGTACATGTATAGTCCATATAGACGAGACATGTGTAAATAAAGACCTTCAAAGTCATCGTTCCTGAAATCACAACGTCAGGTATGAAGTACAAAGTTAGAGCATATTTATTTATTTTTTTTTTTTTTAACTTCATTTACTAAAAGTCTAAGATCTCTATGTTCACACTGGGTATTTTGCCGAGTTTTTTGACGCGGAAACCGCGTCGCAAAACTCGGCAAAAACGGCCCGAGAACGCCTCCCATTGATTTCAATGGGAGGCGTCGGCGTCTTTTTCCCGCGAGCAGTAAAACTGTCTTGCGGGAAAAAGAAGCGACATGCCCTATCTTCGGGCGCTTCCGCCTCCGACCTCCCATTGACTTCAATGGGAGGCAGGAGAAAGCGTATTTCTCGCTGTTTTATGCCCGCGGCGCTCAATGGCCGCGGGCGAAAAACGGCGCGATAATTGCCACGAAAATCGGCGTGCAGGGAGAGGAATATCTGCCTCAAAGTTCCAAACGGAATTTTGAGGCAGATATTCCTCCCTCAAAATACTCCGTGTGAACATAGCGTTATCATAATTTTATGTTGTGTTTTAGAATGTGCAATAGACGACAATATAAATAAATCTTCTGATTAACGTCTTAATTCATGTAGGTTGCGGTATTCAAAGCAGATGGAAGAGTGTTACTGAATGACCTTAAAATTACGCTGCCTCATGTCACAGGTAAAGTCTACAAATAAATACTAAGGATATAGCTATAATTATTCAGCGCATAAGTAGTACATGTTAAACTGGAGTTTTGGAAAAAATTTCAGAATGTTAAAAGAACACTCTAAGGCCTCATGCCCACTTCAGTTGTTTTCGTTAGGCTGCTTTCCGTTTTTTTAACTGATAGCACCCTGACAAATTCATTTCAATGGGGCCATGCACACTTCCGTTGTTTTAATGGAACCGTGGGACCGTTCCGTCAAAAATAGGGCAGGTCCTAATATTGCCCATTTTTGACGGAACAATCTCGGCCTTTTCATTGAATTTGGTCCGTGAAACAACGGACTGCACACGGAAGCTATCCGGGTTGAAGGCTGTGTTTGACGGAACCGTCATTAGTGGCCGTACATCGGCCGACGGAAGTGTGCATGAGGCCTAAGAAGCACCAAATGATTAGCACAGAGTCCAAGGGGGAGGTGCATGACAGATTCAATGACCAAAAAGAATGTTAATATGAAACTCACTGTGTCATGCTCCACCCTCTCAGGCCGTATACTATTCATAAACACAGGGTATCAGGTTTCCTGGAGTGTTCCTTTAAATATATTAATTGTTTGTTTAAGAGGAATGAATTGCTCATTGTTTCAATTAAGAATATTGTAAAACATGACTATGACTACGAAAGCCATCATCAATAAACTACACTGTATATAATAAAATAAATCCTATACACGGGGCATACATACTGTGTCATCTAGCAAAGTATATTATCCCTTGTAACGCGACTGTACTCCCAATATATATTTAACCAAGCAAAGAAAGGATCATGGAGTCTATAAGTCAAAATGTATAAATATATAATCTTTTTATTGCACAACAAAATTATACAGGTAGTAAATATAAGTTCCTAAAAATGAATCAGAAATAAAAGCATGGCCGCCAAACAAGAGTCAATTATTCACCAAAAGAAGTCATATTGTTATGAACTTATTGGATTACACCTCAAGACGAAAATGCATATAGCATGGTGTGAATATGGTAAGATATACTGGCTACGAAATGAGGTGTTCTACTGTTTAGGAATGGATAGGAAGGATGTTAGTACCATACATTGGAATTAAAGTTGTAACAAGACCAATGAGGAATATTGCATCCAAAATAGAGCTCATACATTAGTAAATACTAAGTGTAATTAATATATATAGAGCAACAAGAACAGCGAGCGATGAATAACAGAGTACTAACCCATGTGGCTGAGACTCAGAGAATGGCGACTGGCCCCAACGCGTTTCGGCTTCCGCCTTCGTCTGGGGGTCCAAGGCGGAAGCCGAAACGCGTTGGGGCTGGTCGCCTTTCTCTGAGTGTCAGCCACATGGGTTAGTACTCTGTTATTCATCGCTCGCTGTTCTTGTTGCTCTATATATATTAATTACACTTAGTATTTACTAATGTATGAGCTCTATTTCGGATGCAATATTCCTCATTGGTCTTGTTACAACTTTAATTCCAATGTATGATACTAACATCCTTCCTATCCATTCCTAAACAGTAGAACACCTCATTTTGTAGCCAGTATATCTTACCATATTCACACCATGCTATATGCATTTTCGTCTTGAGGTGTAATCCAATAAGTTCATAACAATATGACTTCTTTTGGTGAATAATTGACTCTTGTTTGGCGGCCATGCTTTTATTTGTGATTCATTTTTAGAAACTTATATTTACTACCTGTATAATTTTGTTGTGCAATAAAAAGATTATATATTTATACATTTTGACTTATAGACTCCATGATCCTTTCTTTGCTTTGTTAACTGTATATAATAAAGCAGATTACAGAAGTATAAGCAATACTTTGTGAATTATTCCGATTTTTGTTTTGTCCACAGCCAGTTTTTCAATACTACAGCCATCTGACTCCTATGTCATTGTGCAAACGACTTATGGCCTCCAAATGCAAATTCAACTATTACCCAAAATGCAACTATATATCAGTATGGAGAAAGACTCCAGAAAACAACTAGAAGGTCAGTTAAACTGCAGTCAACACAGACAAGAGATTTACATGGGGCTGTCTTTATGGTCGATGACATGGGGCTGTCTTTATGGCCGATGACACCAAGGGTGCTGTGGATAAAGGCATAAAAATGTAGCATGTTCCTTCGATGTAGCGGTAATTATACATTACCAAATACTTCTTTCATAAGGGCAATCAAGTGGTAATAAGACAAAAGAAGCCAACGATGGGCATCTGTTTAAGATAAAAATGGAAATGTTTATTTTGTTATGTTATGGTAACGGGAGTTTATTATTTGTTAGATGTAGAACAAAAATATATGTACAATGAAAGAAGCTCCAGAAGGTCTGTATAGAGGACACTCAATTCTCATGGACATTGTGAACCATTGCAAGGCATCCTCTTATAAGAATCAGTACAAGCACAGTAGCAAGTGAGGGCAGCAGAGTGCGGTGTGAAGCTACCCTTCTACAAGGGATAGGACATGAAGGACAAATAAGTACTGATCCCTCCAGTTCTGTATAGGGCGATATGGACTTGACCTGCACTAGACCACATTTTCTTTTGGGGGCCCTTTACTGTAAATAAGCTTGGTCTGAAATTTTACATTTTGCTCCGTGCACCTGTTTTTTCCCCAATTTTTGTTATAGCCACCTAATAGCAGGAAGTTTTTCTGAAGTTCAAAAATTAGCATATATATATAGATATTTACTGGGTGATTAAAATAAATAATACTAAAATTCATTGTCATTATTAGCACAATAATATAATATATAAATTCATTTGTTTTATTATTTATTTACATATTGCCCACTACAACATATTTTACACAAAAAATACCAATATTGATTTCAGACTGACCAGTTCTCCTGCCTTCAGTTGAATTCTGCTGAACTGTAATACCAAACACCGACCATTGACAAGAGTGGCGCTGTTTCTGGAAAATAATAAAAAAAATAAAAAAGGTTTTCTGATCTTAGACAACCCTTTAAAAATGTATTAGTGATGTCCGATATTAGAAAAACATGGCAGCTTTCTACCAAAAAGAGCACCGCTGCAGTCCACAGGTTTCATGTGGTATTGCAGCTCAACCCCATTCAGTAAGGTGGAGCTGAGCTGCAATACCATACACAACCCATGGACAGGTATGGTGAGGCTTTTGAAAGACAGCAGCCATGTATTTCTAATTCTGGACAATCGCTTTTCTTTTTACAATATAGGTCTTTGTGGGAACTTTAACTCTAAGGAGGGAGATGACTTCACAACATCTGGGGGTCTTGTAGAAGCCACAGCGTCAGCCTTTGCCAACACATGGAAGGCCCTGGCTGCTTGTCACGACATTTCGGACTGGTTGGATGATCCATGCAGTGTCAGCATTGAGAACAGTAAGAATAAATAAATGTAGACGGTATCAGAGCAATTTTGTGTACTTACATATACTGTAGTTGTAGAAATCTCGTATTACATCGTGTCCTGTATGTACATTACCAGAGGAAAGACTTGAGAGGAGTAAAACGGCTTCCTGCACATGCTCAGTGCTCAGATGAAGCCGAGGCCAGTACACCTAGACTCATCTCAGGACACTTCTCTGGTCATTTACATACGGCGCACGCTCTATTATAACCTCTTTATAGACAAAACGCAAAAACGGGCAATTTTGAGGGGCATAAGATGCTATTCCCCAGCTTTATAATAACATACTAGTGGTATAGTGCCCTACAATCTAATGATAGATTCTCTCTAATGTCCATTCTGTAAGGTTTCTATTGCTCCGACGGCCAGAATAATGTAGGCTGCTGTTCTATTATTACTTGTAATAAAACAGAAACCTGACAAATCCTATATATTGTAAGTCAATGGAATCCATAGCATTTATTATACAACCCATCCTTCATATCCACCATGCCTCCTGTGATAACGGAAACCAATTATTCAGTGTGAACAAAGCCATGGTGGTAATTTGCTTGAAGCTGTTCCTGTACAGTTATTGATTTCAATGTTTGGCTTGTTTGTCTTTGCAGAAAATTACGCAGACTATTGGTGCTCTAAGTTGGGAAATGAGGAGTCTCCTTTTGCCAGGTGTCATTCTACAATAGACCCAACTGAGTATGCAAAAGTACGTATTATTATATATATATATATATAGTGAATGACACTACTTGGCTCCGTCCGCCCTCCTCCTGCTCCTAAATATGAGTGCTGGTGCATGCCGGAATGGGCCAGATCAAATGATTTTGCGGGTCTTATACGGCATGCAGGCAGGATGTTCCCCACCCCTGCTTTAATGGGAGAGGAGACAGAAGGAATTGGGGGTGACACTCAGAAGGGAGCTGCAGCCCTACCAATATATGATTTCATGATTAAGGGCTCATGCACACGGCTCAGTTTTGTATGGGGCTGTAATTGAGTGGCCATACAGGTGTATGAGTCCTCTACTGTACCTTAGTTTGCCTCTGATTTTATACAAAGGTTTTTTTTCTGACAAACCAAAAAATTGGGGCATTCTCGATTTTCTTGTATGGAGGTATTCTCCCCTAGAAACATCACTTTATGGCTCCATATTAAAGGAGACGTACGGGCTCTCTGCACTGCTGTAAGGCTCCGTGGCAGTGTGCATGAGTCCTAAGGCTTCTGAGTGTTCATGAATTAATGAGCTACAGTGTATTTTTTTTTTTTTTAATAAGGGGCTGTCAGCTTTCCTAATATATAAATTAACAATTCTGGGACATCTTTTCTTACAACTTTGTATAGTGCCGCTCCTTTGTTATTTCTCTTGGAAATGTACAAATGAATCTACAACTGGGTATTACCATGCCCCTCATTAATTACACAGTCAAAAACCAATCAGAGGACAGTTTTAGACAGTGTAGAGACACACGGTGCTGACAAGGGGAATGGTGATTCCCACTAGTCCATTTATTCATACATTTCTAGGAGGAATAACAGAGGGAGGGTATAACAGTTTTCTAAGAAAAGATGATCCAAAATTGTTATTTCATGGGGAATACAAGTATTTACTAAAACAGACATGTCAGGAGAGGTGACAGTTCCACTTTAAGTGACTGAAGTAAATATTATACATATTGATGGTAGCCTGGTAACAATTTGCTGAAGAACATAGAAAATAGCACGTTTTGTTGTTGAAGAAGACAGTGTCATAAGAAAGAACTATGTTATATTTAATAGATCTCCCCCTTATTTTTCACCCACAGAGGTGCCGCTATGATTCATGTAACTGTAAGGACAGTGAGCACTGTATGTGTGCAGCCCTCTCCTCCTACGTCAGAGCCTGTGCTTCTAAAGGGATCATTCTGTGGGGATGGAAAAATGGAATCTGTGGTAAGAGCAGATTGATTCCGTAGGCATATGTACATATATTTTTGGTTTAATAATATTTCTTTAGGTAAATTATGAAAGGTGATTTTCTAAAATTTTTTTTAAAATGTTTCCTTATTTTTGACATTTACCAAAAATAATACAGGATATTTTAGACATTTACCAAAAATAATCAATCATATTCTTATTTAAAGCGGTACCGCTAATAACAAGTGACCTGTAATAAACAATGTAATTGCCTTTATGAGTCAATGAATGGCATTCTATGTTTCCATTTTATCCACCACAGACAAGGATATTACATCCTGCCCTTCTAGCCAGATCTATCTGTATAACTTGACCACATGCCAGCTAACCTGTCGATCTCTGGCAGAGGCAGTGAAGACTTGTGCCAGTGTATTTACACCAGTGGATGGCTGTGGGTGTCCAGATGGGCAGTATTTGAATGAGAAAGAGCAATGTGTACCCATATCCAAGTGTTCCTGCTATTATCATGATACTTACCTGAAACCTCAAGAGACAATGACCACAAAGGACAAGCAATGGTAAATGTGGGACAGGAATAATGTTTTGCACTTCAAGTTGATATTTTACTATATAATACTAACATTTATTAAACAGTCTAGATTCCAAAGATATAAGATATACATTCAACTTTAATGAATTAGTATAACATTATGCTTTGGGTTGATGATATGTTACAATAATAATAATAATAATAATAATAATAATAATGCATGACAGATCTTAGAGGTGCTTCCAGTACACCAGTGGGGTTCAACCTACCACATTATGGGGGTCTCATATCCCTCAAACCTTCATTGTCTTCTGCTACTGGGAATCGGTGAGGATGTCCACAGTTGGATTTCCCCCACTCAAATATTCATGGCGGATCATGTAAATGTGTATAAGCAAGAAGCCACTATATTAGTGCTACTGATGCTTACATTATACAGTCAAAATGTAATTGTCTGGGGTCTTGGTCTTTGTCTGAAAAATCTACAACACAGTTATTACCAAGGTCCATGCGAATGAGAGTACACACAATGCGCTCTGCACTGTATAGTACACGGATGGAAGGGTGGAACTAAGGACCACAGGGCAAACACTTGAGGACCACCAGTTGCCCACCACTACAAAAGCTTTATAATTTTTGCCAACATTTTTTATTAATAGAAGGACTTTGATAAGCATGTTCTTACATGACTTGCATCTAAGTTCCTGGGGGTCCAAAAAATTTAAAAAAATTGGAAATTGGAAAGAATATGATCGGTGGGAGTCCGAGAAACGCATCCTGCACTGATCAGCTGTTCCGGCTGTCTCCAGGCATCGGATGTCTGTGCTGGAAGAAGATGGCCGCGGTCACAGCATAGCGGCCGTGCTGCAGTACTGTAGCTCTGTTCCTATTCAAGTGAATAGGTGCAGAGTTGCAGTACTGCAGCACAGCCGCTATGCAGTGTATGGAGCCATCTGCTTCTGAAACAGGGCACTACATAATATCCAGTGCCCAGGGGCAGCTGGAACAGCTGATCGGTGCGGGGTCCAGGTGTCGGACCCCCAACAATCATTTACTGATGACCTGTCCTGTGGATAGGTCATCAGTATGAAAAATAGCCCCATGCCCGGACAACCCCTTTAAATAACCCTGCAAAAATATATGTTAGAGATATTGTACAGTAATATATTTATTTAACAGAAACTTTTAGCACTTTAGTAGACTGTATATCTTTAATAATGTCTTTCCTCCTAATAGCATCTGCCAAAATGGAAAACTTGTCTGCATTGATCAAATCAATAAAAGTAAGAAAGAACATAATCAATTCTTAAAAATTACTTATATCTCACCATCTATTAACTTTGCTATTCCATTTATTGAATACAAATGCTCCTTTAAAATGACAAAAGACAAAGGTTAGATCAGTGAGAACCCATAACAAATTGCATCATTGACAATCCTCTGTTATATGTCTTACATTATGATCTCCACATTAAACTACTTAAAGTAGAATTCAGCACAGCCTGAAGTAGTAGAATTACGTAGTTAAAGTTTATAGCCAGGCAAATCTTGATTGTGCTCCTTAATCCCTGAATACATTATGTGTGTGCTCCAGACTTGCCTTCAGTATTTGGGATAGGAAGTAGCTGCCTTACCACTACCCCTGTCAACCATATTAGCTCTCACATAGCTGCTTTCTCTGCCATCCAGTCACCAAGAGGGTCTTTAATCCTCAGCTCTTCCTACCACTCAATCACACTGAGAGAATCTCTCCTTCCATACTTAAATCCTTGCCTGTACGCATAAAGCAAGATTTGGTACTAGTAAATAAATGTGTCAAATAAAAAATAAGGATTTTCCTCTTTTAATACCATCTGTTGTCTTAAAGGTGTCTCGTGACCTTCCTCTGCTATAGGCTTACTATGAATTTTTTATTTTATTTTTTAACAGGTTAAAAACAAGAAATGATAGGAAATGTAGGTTAATATTGATACCACCGTGGGAGAAACTATCCAGTCTCTCCTTCTATTTGGGAACACAGACTTTTTGTGTACTAAGGCCCATTCAGTCCTATTTAGATCTAAACTAAAAATAATTAAACCATTGCATGTAGTTGATAAAATAATGAGAATGTATCATTTACTCCGCACTAGATTTGGTAACATATAATTCTTCACATTTTTTAAGCCCTAATCTTAACCTTTTTTTACAGCTTGTCCTGGAGAAAAAGTTTACTTTGACTGTAACAAGAGTAAGTCTATGGGTTCAGGTGCACCAATTCGCAGAAGCTGCAAGACTCTGAGTATTGAATATGTAAGCTGATATTGTATTTTATATTCTTTTTATATTGCCAAATAACAAACTGGACTTTCTGTCTAGAATTTCACTCTAAAATCTATATGTCAGTAGTATACATAGAAAAGACGGGCCACGTAGCAAAGATCAAAATTTGGCTCCTATTATGGTGCCTCGTTTTGCCACCAAGAACAGTTGGTTTGCTTTCCTCTCCCCATTCTTTCCATGACTTTTGAAAATTCCCCATCCTCTTGTTTGAACACATTGCTGTTCCTTTGAAGAGGGGCGTCCTGCACAGATTAGTGTCACCCATTTGCAAAAAGGATGGAACCAACCAGGACTGGGCTCCCTCTCTTGAAGGGCTCCACATGATCTTCCTCTTTTGTGTACGGTATATGGCCTTATGTACAGTATATGAGGTATGAAGAATATGAGGTATGAATATGTATTAAAGTGTAAGAAGTGTTATAATTAAACACACACAGCATGTGCTAATATATTAGAACTATCCATGTAATGTATGTTAATGTACATGACAACATTATAAAATAATCACTGCTTCACTATTATATAGGTAGCTGAAATGTTTATAGCGTACCTAACTTTTCAGATAACTTTTCAGAATAAGTTGCCATATGTGTGTAAACGAGGAATAACACTATTTCTGCCCATTATATGAGTTGTATTCTGCATTTTTTAGCAGTTTACCCCCTGAAGGCTCGATCTCTAATTCTCGGTTTCTCTGTGCTAGTGGGTGAAGCCTAACAACTATCATATTTTCGATACACTGCACGCATAAAAGAGAATACTGCTCTCCTGTCTCTCACACACACACACACACACACACACACACACACACACACACACACACATATATATATATATATATATATATATATATATATATATATAAGCTCCAGCAGCTTGGATGACATCATACAGCAGTAATGAGTTGTGCAGCTGAGAATAAGGTAAGAAGTGACACTTACCAGGAAGCTTCAGCACATCTGTCTGTGTTTTTCTTACTATGCTCTTGCCTCCCCCCTCTCCTCTCCATTGACTTGTCTGGGCAACAAGTCTGCGTCCTTTTCTCTCTTTGCTCCCTCCCCCGTCTCTCCCTCCCCTCTCCATAGACTTATATTGGCAGGCAGTAAAAAGACCCCCCCCACCTTCTACAGTCCGTCTGCTACTAATGATACATTTTGCTTGACAACATGGGGTGGACAGCATATTACTGAGACACCTAGTTTCAGTAACTTTACATAGAATTTTCATAGGGAAAATAAATACATTTTAACAGTAAGTAAATAACTAATTTGATCTATATCAGATAAACTATTAGATCAGCATAAGTTGTTTGAAAAGTAAGTGTCCATATAACATATTGATTTGTGTGTTGTTAATGTAGTTCCAGACAGAGTGCATCTCAGGTTGTGTTTGCCCCAATGGACTTCTAGATGACGGCACCGGTGGCTGTGCCCCTGAAGACAGATGTCCTTGTGTCCATAATGAAGACATTTTTGCCCATGGAACTCGGGTCAAAGTAGACTGCAATACATGGTAACATTATATGTTATAATAACCACTGTTGTTTTGCACTGATCCTCAAGCAAAAGTTATTGTTCCTTATTACTATTATTTCAGTTCATGTAACGTTCATGGTTTGTAATTCTGTTGAGAGATTATTAGATTTATGAAGCTTTCTATGACGAGATATTTGGTGATACGTTTAATGTCACTGTGTGTATTCATTTACAGCCTATGTCAGAGAGGAAGATGGACCTGTACTAATACGATCTGCCATGGAACATGTACAATCTATGGAAATGGTCATTATATCTCATTTGATAATAAAATGTATGACTTTGATGGGAATTGTGAATTTGTGGCTGCCCAGGTAATTGATCCAATATGTGATCATGTTAATAATTGATGACCTACTAACATATCCTTGCATTGTTAAATTCTTTTTTTTAAGGACATATGGTCTAGTTAGGTGGGTGATCTCCTCAAAGAGGTGGTCTTTTGGAGCGGTTTCACTGTATTTCCTTAAAGCAAATCTCCACCTTTTTAGCATAATGTAGTTTTTAGTTCCAAAATTTGGTGCTGATTCATTTCTTAATATAACTGTATAGCAGTTGGAGCTTCATTTTTCTGTTACAGAGCTTCAAATCCCCAAATAAACATCTGGTTACCTACAGCCACCACAAGGGGAAATTTAGCAGTTTACTGCATACTGTTCACAAATTGAACTCAATAAAACAACAGTATGCGGCTGAATACTAGTGACGGCTGCAGGTAGCCAAGGGTTGTCCCACGAAAAAACATTTGTCCACAGGATAATTGTTAAATGTATGTTTGCTGTGGGCCCCACCGCTGAGATCTCCAGTGATCATGAGAATTAGGGTCCTGTTTCCCCCGTTTGAATGAAGGGCCGATCATGCGTGCACACTATTGCTCCATTTATTCTCTATGGGACTGATGGAGATAGCGGAGCGCTCCATTCAAACGGAAAATGCAGGACCCTTGTTTTTGTGATCGCTGGGGGTCCCAGTGGATAATTGATAAATGTTTGTTGCAGGACAACCCCTTTGATCTTTTGATCCATATGGAAAAATAAAACTAACAGCTATAAATATATATGGGGAAATTTTGGACTTATTTAGATTATGAAAAAACAAAATGGTGCTCAAGTGTGGACATTCACTTTAAAGGGAACCTTTAGTGTGAGGCGCAGTACACGTGCAGGAACTATTTAGTTACATTGATAAGTAAGTTGTTGCATGAACTGACTCTGATTTACAGCTGATTTACTGTTTGTTTTACCTTCCTTTATGTCTGATGCAAAATCTGATGTCTGATACACAATATCCATTGTACTAAATTCAATACTTACCGTCCATGTGTTTGGAACGTTATTTTTCTTACACTTATATTAATATACATTTTGGCCTGTATTTGAATTCAGGTTATTGAATGAACTAATCACTATCACAGTAAAAGATATATATTTGGGAGTCAAAACCACCATAACATTGTTATGTATCATTTCTGAGTATGTGCAGCTGAGTGCAGCATGTAATAGGCAAGGCTGCACAAACCCTGGGGCACGTTACATTTTTTTCCTATCTTCCTCCAGTATTTAGATAGCGGTGCCGTTATATTTGGCGCCCGATATTTAAATAAACCCCTGGACTGTCAATAGGGCGTGTAATTGGCAAGGGGGCGTGTAACATCGCTGTGACTGTCCAATCAGCTACGGACAGTGTCACAGCAGGAGCTGGAGAGAGGATAGCGTGTGCGTGCGTAAGCGCAGCACGGAGCTGTGCGCGCGCATGCTCTCACTCACTCTTAAGCTCTCAGCAGACAAGACAGTGTGATCTCTCATGAGAGGTCACACAGTTTTGTCGTCCTTGTCTGCCGAGAGCTGAATAGTGAGAGCGTGCGCGTTACCGCTCTCCTCTATCCAGCTATTGCTGTGGCACTGTCCATAGCTGATTGGACAGTGTCACAGCAATATTACACGCCCCTTGCCAATTACACGCACCATTGACAGTTCAGGGGGTTATTTAAATGTCGGGCGCCAAATATAATGGTACCAATATCTAAATAACGGAGGAAGATAGGAAAATTTTTAAAGTGCCCCAGGGTTTGTGCAGCCCTGCCTATTACATGCTGTACTCAGCTGCACATGTATGGGCAGGTGAAAGGTTCTCTTTAGGTAATTAAACAGATAATGAAATTAGTTCATTGAAGGTCCCTCTATAAATGGTAAAATTTCACATCTATCCTTCAAATTAATTCTAGGACTATTGTGAGACTGACAATTCTGGTGGCAGCTTCAGCGTCCTAACAGAAAATATCCCATGTGGGACCACTGGAGTTACATGTTCAAAGTCTGTCAAAGTCTTTCTTGGGGTATGTAGAGAGACAACATGAAAGAGTATATGAATATTGTTTTCAGGGAATTATTGATTTTATTGTATATATTTTAGAATACTATGCTGAAATTATCAGAAAAACATGTAGTGAAGACAGTTGGAGAAGGTGGAAAACGCGTGGACTATCTAACGCGTGAAGTGGGAATTTATTGGGTCATTGAAGCAAGTAATGGTATTCTTCTGATTTGGGACAAGAAAACCACCATTTTCATTAAGGTGTCACCTGCATATAAGGTAAGATGATATCATTATTCTTATCTGTGAGGGGGTCATTGGTTTTCTAGAATAGGAAAAGAAACAATACTCAAAACCCTACTTCTGCACCAAGACACTTAGAATTTTAGCCGTCTGTCTGTTTACTGCCCTAAACAACCACCGATAATACCATTAACCCCTTCAACATCCTAAACCTCCAAGAATATTAAGCTTTAACCTCCTACCCAAAAATCAAGTTTTAATTCATAACAACCCCAGAGCCTCATGGCTATTACCATTAGCCCCTTCACTATCCAACAAACTGTGATATTAAAGAGGCTCTGTCACCAGATTTTGCAACCCCTATCTGCTATTGCAGCAGATCGGCGCTGCAATGTAGATTACAGTAACGTTTTTATTTTTAAAAAACGAGCATTTTTGGCCAAGTTATGACCATTTTCGTATTTATGCAAATGAGGCTTGCAAAAGTACAACTGGGCGTGTTGAAAAGTAAAAGTATAACTGGGCGTGTATTATGTGCGTACATCGGGGCGTGTTTACTACTTTTACTAGCTGGGCGTTCTGACGAGAAGTATCATCCACTTCTCTTCAGAACGCCCAGCTTCTGGCAGATCACGCTGTGACGTCACTTCCCCAGGTCCTGCATCGTGTCAGACGAGCGAGGACACATCGGCACCAGAGGCTACAGATGATTCTGCAGCAGCATCAGCGTTTGCAGGTAAGTAGCTACATCGACTTACCTGCAAACGTCGATGCTGCTGCAGAATCATCTGGTGCCGATGTGTCCTCGGTCGTCTGACACGATGCAGGACCTGGGGAAGTGACGTCACAGATCTGCACTGTCAGATGCTGGGCGTTCTGAAGAGAAGTGGATGATACTTCTCGTCAGAACGCCCAGCTAGTAAAAGAAGTAAAAACGCCCCGATGTACGCACATAATACACGCCCAGTTGTACTTTTACTTTTCAACACGCCCAGTTGTACTTTTGCAAGCCTCATTTGCATAAATACAAAAATGGTCATAACTTGGCCAAAAATGCTCGTTTTTTAAAGATAAAAACGTTACTGTAATCTACATTGCAGCGCCTATCTGCTGCAATAGCAGATAGGGGTTGCAAAATCTGGTGACAGAGCCTCTTTAAGTAGTAACACCCAAACCCCTCTAGACTGCTAGGGATAATACCAAGAATATTATAACTAATCCATAAACCACCCAGTGATCCCCTATGATGTGAGGTATACATGTAGAAAGTGAGTATAATGAGGTGATGTTGGTACCATTCAATTTAGAAACACACATTTCAAAGTAATTGTTTTGTTTTTCTCCAGGGAAAACTTTGTGGTTTGTGTGGCAACTTTGATGATAATTCCCAAAATGATTTTAAAACCAGACACATGATACAAGTCATTGATGCTTTGGAATTTGGAAACAGCTGGAAGGTGGACGCCACATGTCCTGATGCGACAGATGTAGTCAACCCCTGCAGTCAGAATCCTCATCGTCATTCTTGGGCTGAGAAACAATGTGGTCTTATCAAGAGTCAAGCATTCAAAATCTGCCACAGCAAGGTACAGAGCTTACACGAGAAATAATTAAATGTAAATATCACTTTTGGGTCAAAAATGAAAAAATAAAAAATACATTAGAGATATGTATAGTGCAAGGCTATGGTTACATAATAGGACTGCCAAGTGGAGGACAATGCACCCGAAATACAGGGGCTGGACTTTCATTAATAACCTTAAAGAAGCACACCAGCAAAAAAAATGGTATGCCCCCCGCTTTTTGTAAATGTGATGAATCCAAATGTACTGAGGTGTATTGGCTTTCCAGGTGCCTTACTTTACTATTGTATTCAAGTAGAAAAAAAGGAAGCTAAATATCGCTACTTCATCCTCAAGAATAAATAGTCACATTGTTTTTTAGTAATAATCCAGCCTTTAATAGGGTGACGCATTTCGACACCCAACCAGCATCTTCATCAGACCATATATATTAAAAACTAAATCCTCATGTGAGAATTTACTTATCTAACGGCCGTTCAGCGTTCCAGCCTGAGCGCTTTAACACTAACCTCATGCAATATGTTAACCTCCCCATCTTTTTACATACATTGTGTTTTATTATTATAAATCAAATATTTATGTATTATTTTTAACCATCTATACCCAGGCACTGTGTATCTGAACGTTTTATATGTATTGCATGTACTATACTTTTGCCTGCATTTCTTTTCACATGGTCTTCGAAGTGGCTGATGACGTCATTTAATGTCTCTTTGGCGATTCTTTGTGTTTATAAACCACGCTTATTTTAGTTTTTTATTAGTAGTGCTTTTTAGCTTCCTTCTTTTTTCTACTTGAATACAAAAGTATGCAGTGGAGCCCTGGTGACCCACTGGGTAGGAAGTAGCTGCAACCTCATCACTTCTATGCCCTTAATCAGAGTTGTGCGTGGTTGTCGCACAACTGTCTCAAATGAGGGCGTTTATTACACCTGTATCTGTTAGTACCTTTAACCTTTGGGATTTCTGCACCATGAGGCAAATCTTTCTTTCATTCCTTACAGATAACAAGTTATTTTACCATTAGCTGCTTTGCGCCGGCCACTGTTAGGTGATGTGATCTCTTTTCTGACTACCTGAATCATACAGCGTCTGCGGTAGGGACCGGAATTTAGTCTCTCAATGCAAGTCTATGAGTCTTGATATGAGTCTTAAAGACTTTCATTAGGAGACTGATCTCCGGTGCCTACAGCCAACACTGTAGGATTTGGGTGGCCAGAATGGAAAAAGTGACACAATGGTGGCCCGGAATGTAGCGGCTAACCATAGAATAAAACATCTGGTAAGCCAATTTTTTTTGGACGTTTTGCTTCTTTAAGATATAAGTGGCTTTAATATATTTTTGCGTCTGAATTTTTTTTGAATAAATTGAATTGCATTTTAATTGTTGTACATCCTGAAAAAATAAGATCTATAATTATTATTCTAGGTTGATCCAAAACCATTTTATGAGGCCTGTGTACATGATGCCTGCTCATGTGACAGCGGGGGAGACTGTGAATGCTTTTGTACTGCGGTTGGAGCCTATGCTCAGGAATGTACCAAAGCCGAAGCCTGTGTCTACTGGAGAACACCAGACGTATGCCGTGAGTCTAGAAGCACCTAGATTTACCATAAGCAATCATATCTACAAGGGAAAGGATTTGTATCATTTGGGTTTTTGACCTATTTAAAATCTGATTATATATTTGAAAATTGCTAAATAGTCAGCTGTCTGTATGGGAGCAGGTAGGCAAAATATTATTTTCTCCATATTTAGCCTGGCTATTGTAGAATAATAAAATAAATATATTTTGTGCTATAGTAATTAGTTTCTTTATATAACTTACATAGTGATCCACCGTTGCTCATGAATAAAATGGTTGCTGATGAAAATTAATTAGGGGTTCCACCTCTGTGTAGCCCTGGTGAAAAAAAACATAATTTAGCAGATCACACATTCATTTCTGTGATAGTTTAAAGCCTTCACTTAAGCTCCTCCCTTTAAACTGATTCAGAGTCAAGCAAACCCCTTAGTCTCATTCACTCCTAAGTACAATTTCCTGATAAACCATCAGCCATTAAAATGATGTTTCTTCCTCTTGTTACAAAATCTAATAATTTATATAAAATTGGAACTACAGTACACCTATAACTATAAAGTAACATATATCATATGATTACATATCATTGTATGTAAATAGGATGGTTTTGTTTTATTTTAGCCATATTTTGTGACTACTACAACCTTAAGGGGGAATGTGAGTGGCATTATCACCCATGTGGCAATCACAGTGTACAAACATGCCGTTCAATTAACAACATCTATACAAATGTCACCATTACTTATCTGGAAGGTAAGTGACCCGTAGCAATTGTAATTTTTTTCCCTTATACGTTAGATAGGTAATTAAAGTAGTGACATAATGTAAACAGTATCTGTGCAGAATTCACATTTCTACTTGTAATTTCAATTTTTTTCTATTTGAAACCCTAGATAATAAATTGTATATTTTTAATTGAAATGAATGTTTGTGGTTTAAGGCTGTTACCCAACTTGCCCAAAGGATAAGCCTATTTTCGATGAGGCAAACAAGAAATGTGTGACAAAGGAGGAATGTGGTTGCTATTATAATGATGTTCATTACAAGTCTGGAGCAGAAGTTCCTCATTATATGAAATGTCATAAATGGTAAGAAAAGTTTACGGGGCAACACGTTTGTTGGGATAACTTATCCCACCTCTGAAGTCAAATCCCACCTAATCCCTATCACAGACACATATCGGAGAGATGGCTCTGCATGCCCCTTGCCCTCTTTACTGTACACTATAGGAGCTATGGAGACAGCCAAGCCAGTGACTAGTTTAAACTCAGGACTTATATGCATGCGTGGCCACCCATTCATCTATTTTCAGCTTAGTAGGATTTTCAGCTGGATAGGATCACCAAACATCAAAGGACTCCATTTTTCCAAGAGGTGGGGTTTCCAAATATGAGCAATCGATACACTAGCCAAATCGTGACTGCCAGGGGGCGTAACTGGAAAATGTTGGGCAGGGCAAATTGAAAGAGAGACCCTGAGCAAGGAGAGTCCTCAAGGTGGTGGAGACCCCACATGTGTCCTGCGTGCCCTCCCTATAATCCAGCTCTATATGTACCAATTATTTCATCTTAATAATTCTTAATTCACAAACAAAAATTTATTTGTTAGTCATCCGAACAAGCAGTAGTCTAATGTCACAGCTACAGTCCCTTCTAGTTGCACATATACACTAATATACTGTAGTGTAGAGTAGCAAACCAACATAGTCACCCATGAAAACCAATAAGCTCATTATTGTCCTTAACTGTAAATGCAGTTAGAAGACGGCTATTTCCCCTATCTGACTAAGCGTATGGTCTGACACTAAAACCAAATTGCAGTGGGTAGTACCAGCATTCCTTTATTTTATTTTTTTTTTAAATTAAGACTTTCCTGCCTGGTTCATTATAAAATAGCTCAAGAATGTGCACAACTATCTGACCATCTGGTACACGAAATATGATTTAAATGAATAGTCCAAAATATTAAAAAGGGGAATTTTGCATTTATTTCGTTTTCTGGTATTTATAATAAAGATATATTTATCTTGCACTTAGAATTGTTTTCTCTTGTTTTAGTGTCTGCTCGTCGAATGAAAACATTGACTGTGAAAAACTAGGTATCTCTTAAATTAATTTCTCAAAAATAAAGCAATTTATATATATATATTTATGCTGTAACTTCTATGACACATAGAATTTAAAGGGATTCTCCACAAAAAGTCATGCACTGCTTCTTCAGGCCCTGCACTGGGTACAACACAACCCATCCTTTTAATGTATTTCATGCATGAACATGTAGAAACATTTTCTAAAATATGGCACTATTACTTAATGGTGATTAAAGGGGTTTTCCCATGAAGGACATTTATGCAGGATGTGTCATAAACATCAGATAGATGCGGGTCCCACCTCTGGGACCCGCACCTATCTCTAGAATGGGGCCATCTAAATCCCGTTCTAGCTTTTTATGCTTACGTTGACTCCCGGGCCACTTCCTGATTACATGGTCGGGACATGGTCAGGAGTTACAGAAACAGCGTAACTCACTGAGCTCCGCTGTTTCCGTAACTCCCATAGTAGTGAATGGTAGTTACGGAAGCAGCGTAGCATGCGAGCTACATTGTTACCGTAACTATTGTTCAGTTCTATGGGAGTTACGGAAACAGCGTAGCACAGTGAGTTACGCTGTTTCTGTAACTCCCGACCTTGTCCCGACCATGTAATCAGTAATTGGCTGGGAGTCAGCGTAAGCACAAAAATCTAGAATGGGGTGTAGGGGGCCCCGTTCTAAAGATAGGTGCGGGTCCCAGAAGTGTGACCCGCATCTATCTGATGTTTATGACATATCCTGTGGAAACGTCATAAATGTCCTTCTAGGAAAAACACATTGTAGAATTCTGAACATAAGTATTTTAACTGTGGTTCCATCTATTTGTCTATGCTTCTAAAGTATATGCTGATGTATAAAATGACCGTATTGTATGATATTATGCACTAAAAAGTTAAATCTTTTTGATGAATAATTAGATTTGATTTTAGAAAAAAATAAAAATGAGATGTCATAGCGCTCACAAGTGCTGACTTCCTCTTCTGTAACCCTACATTCCCCTACCTCAGGCAGGTTTATTACAGTAGAAAAAGTTGCCAACAGGGGCTTAACTATAGTGAGTGCAGCAATTGCAGTCACACGCAGTCACACTCAGTCTCTGGTAACTTAGCTCAATTGGCACTTAAGGGGGGTAACAGTTCTATAAATGATGGGACATGATGGTTTAGGGACCTTATTACAGATCTTGCATTGGGCCCAGTGGCATCAAGTTACACCTCTGACTGCCAGTTTGTGCTATACAAGAGCATCAAGATGGAATTGATGCACAAAAATGTGAAGCGTAAAAACAGTCTTAACATTAAGTGCAGTTTTTGCAGAATTTATTGAAACATTTTGCATTGACTTTTTCTTAATAGTTCTCAAAATTATATTTTTAATACACAGTTGTATGTCTGCATCCAGAATCCACTACTGTTGTTGATAAATGTTAGAAAGAAGGGTATTTTCTGAAATTTTCATGGCTGGCCCTTGATATTTGGTCACAAAAATAAAAGAAAATACTATTCGAAATAATATTACATCTTGACTTCTGCACTCCTTTTAACATTTCGTTATTTATATTTTAATTATAGAAGTCTCCACTTGTTCCAGTACAACACCCATCACGACCACATCCATTACTTCTGCTACCATCACCCCAACTACAGTCCCAGAAGGTAAAACTGCTACAGATTATTCTTGCTTTTTATTTGTGAAATTTTTACAATGTTCTTAACAAGAACCTGTCATTATGACAGACCTATTAAAACAAGGATATCAGTATGATTCCCCTGATAGATTTATACTAACGGGTACAATTGTACCCACTAAACAGCCCCGATATGTGCCAAAGAGGGGGGGGGGGCTGAACAGAAATATCTTCCTGGATCTGTGTGTTAGGGATCTGCCAGGTACTTCATCTAGCTATACTCCTGGGATTAATCAATCCACACCTGAGGCCAGACCTGCTCGACTGACACCATCTCCCACCAACCAGGGTGGCAGGCTCAGGAGTGGGAGAGCCTATCGCGGCCTGGTCTCTCGGAGTTAGCTCCGCCCCCTGCCCTTTATTACCTGCCCTGTGCTCTCCCTCAGTGCTTGTAATTCTTTTGGATTCCTGGCCCCACTGCTGCTTGCTCCAGCATGCTTCTGCCGTGCTTCTGCCTTGCTGCAGTTCTGCTTGACCTGCTTGCTTGCCCTGGCTTGCTTCTGTCTCCGTGCCTGCTCGGGTGTACTCACTTCGTCCTGGTCCTGACTGTTCGTTCGCCGCCCCGTTTCCTCGTGGCGTTCCGTGGCTACTGCCCCTTCCCTTGCGTGTTCCCTGTTTGTCTTCCTGTGCACTTAGCCAGCGTAGGGACCGCCGCCCAGTTGTACCTCGTCGCCTAGGGCGGGTCGTTGCAAGTAGGCAGGGACAGGGCGGTGGGTAGATTAGGGCTCACTTTCCCTTCACCTCCTTCCTGCCATTACATAATTACAAGCCCTTACCTAGTCTACCATTTCTCCTACGCTGACGCTATCATGGACCCCCTTGAGACCCTGACCCAGCAGATGCAGGGCCTCTCCCTACAGGTCCAGGCCCTGGCCCAAAGGGTCAATCAGGGTGACGCTGCTTTGCTAGTACCCCTCACCTCACCTCTAGAACCCGACCTCAAGTTACCTGACCGGTTTTCAGGGGACCGTAAGACGTTTCTCTCCTTCCGGGAGAGTTGCAGACTGTATTTCCGCCTAAAGCCCCACTCCTCAGGTTCCGAGAACCAGCGGGTGGGTATCATCATATCCCGACTCCAGGAAGGGCCCCAAGAGTGGGCCTTCTCCTTGGCTCCTGACGCCCCTGAACTTTCCTCTGTTGATCGTTTTTTCTCTGCCCTCGGACTCATTTACGACGAGACTGACAGGACTGCTTTAGCCGAGAGTCAGCTGGTGACCTTACGTCAGGGTAGGAGACCGGTTGAGGAATACTGTTCTGATTTTAGGAAGTGGTGCGTAGCTTCTCAGTGGAACGATCCGGCCCTAAGGTGCCAGTTTAGGTTAGGATTATCTGACGCCCTGAAGGATCTGCTGGTTAGCTACCCCTCGCCTGACTCCCTTGACCAGGTTATGGCCCTAGCAGTACGACTTGACCGACGTCTCAGGGAACGTCAGCTAGAACGCTTCAGTGTGCTCCCCTCTGACTTTTCTGCGATTCCCCCCGAGGTCCCGTCTCCTCTCCCCTCCACGGAGGACTCGGAGGTACCTATGCAACTCGGGGCCTCCATGTCCCCTCGACAACGTAGAGAGTTTCGCAGAATGAATGGTCTCTGCTTCTACTGTGGGGACGACAAGCATCTACTGAACACCTGTCCCAGGCGCAAGAATAAGAAGCCGGAAAACTTCCGCGCCTAAGTGATCATCGGGGAGGTCACTTGGGCGCACAGGTATTTCCCGTTAATGTGAAACGCAATAAAATTTTGCTTCCCTTTCAGGTCTCGTTTGCTGGCCGGTCTGCCACGGGCAGTGCTTTCGTGGATTCTGGCTCATCTGCTAATATCATGTCTGTGGATTTTGCTATGTCTCTAAAGATGCCTTGTATTGATTTACCTTATCCCATCCCTGTAGTAGGAATCGACTCAACCCCCCTTGCTAATGGTTATTTTACTCAGCATACTCCTGTTTTTGAACTCCTGGTTGGCTCCATGCATTTGGAGCAGTGCTCTGTACTGGTGATGCAGGGATTATCGTCTGATCTGGTATTAGGTCTTCCCTGGTTGCAGTTGCATAATCCCACATTTGATTGGAATACTGGGGATCTCACCAAATGGGGTAATGAATGTCTTATGTCATGTCTTTCTGTTAACTCTATTTCTCCCCGGGAGGAGGTAAACACGCTTCCTGAGTTTGTTCAGGACTTCGCCGATGTGTTTTCTAAGGAGGCCTCCGAGGTGTTGCCCCCCCATAGAGATTACGATTGCGCTATCGATTTGGTGCCTGGTGCCAAGCTTCCTAAGGGTAGGATATTTAATCTTTCATGTCCTGAACGTGAAGCGATGAGGGTGTATATCCAAGAATGCCTGGCCAAGGGTTTCATTCGCCCCTCGACTTCTCCTGTAGGTGCTGGCTTCTTCTTCGTGGGGAAGAAGGATGGTGGTCTTAGGCCGTGCATTGATTATCGTAACCTGAATAAGGTCACCGTAAGGAACCAGTACCCACTTCCTTTGATTCCGGATCTTTTTAATCAGGTTCAGGGAGCCCAATGGTTTTCTAAGTTCGATCTACGGGGGGCATATAACCTTATCCGCATCAAAGAGGGGGATGAGTGGAAAACTGCGTTCAACACACCCGAGGGTCATTTCGAATACCTGGTCATGCCCTTTGGGT
The DNA here is from genome assembly GCF_050947455.1 of Rhinoderma darwinii. Taxonomy (NCBI): domain Eukaryota; kingdom Metazoa; phylum Chordata; class Amphibia; order Anura; family Rhinodermatidae; genus Rhinoderma; species Rhinoderma darwinii. Next base: position 47,046,894 of record NC_134695.1, read on the forward strand.
TGTGTAATGCCCCTGCTGTCTTCCAGAATTTTATTAATGAAATCCTGAGAGAGTACCTGGGTAATTTTCTTGTTGTGTACCTTGATGACATACTGGTCTTTTCCAAGGACTGGTCCTCCCACGTGGAGCATGTCAGGAAGGTGCTCCAGGTCCTTCGGGAGAATAATCTGTTTGCTAAGACTGAAAAATGTGTCTTTGGGGTACAGGAGATACCATTTTTAGGGCAAATCCTCACTCCTCATGAATTCCGCATGGACCCTGCCAAGGTTCAAGCTGTGGCGGAATGGGTCCAACCTGCCTCCCTTAAGGCGTTACAGTGTTTTTTAGGGTTCGCCAACTATTACAGGAGATTTATTGCCAACTTCTCGGTCGTCGCTAAGCCTCTTACGGACCTTACCCGCAAGGGTGCCGATGTCCTCCATTGGCCCCCTGAGGCCGTCCAGGCCTTTGAGACTCTCAAGAAGTGCTTTATCTCGGCCCCCGTGCTGATTCAGCCCAACCAAGAGGAGCCATTTATTGTGGAGGTTGACGCTTCCGAGGTGGGAGTGGGGGCCGTCTTGTCCCAGGGTACCAGCTCCCTCACCCATCTCCGCCCCTGTGCTTACTTCTCTAGGAAGTTTTCGCCCACGGAGAGTAACTATGATATTGGTAACCGCGAACTTCTAGCCATTAAATGGGCTTTTGAGGAGTGGCGGCACTTCCTGGAGGGGGCCAGACACCAGGTAACGGTCCTTACGGATCACAAGAATCTGGTTTTCCTAGAATCGGCCCGGAGGCTTAATCCTAGACAAGCTCGGTGGGCACTATTCTTTACCAGATTTAATTTCTTGGTTACCTATAGGGCTGGGTCCAAGAATATTAAGGCTGACGCTCTGTCACGTAGTTTCATGGCCAATCCTCCTTCCGAGAAGGATCCCGCTTGTATTTTACCCCCTGGTATAATCGTCTCTGCCACGGATTCTGATTTAGCTTCTGATATCGCGGCTGATCAGGGTGCAGCTCCCGGGAACGTCCCTGGGGACAAACTGTTTGTTCCCCTGCAATACCGGCTGAGGGTACTCAGGGAAAACCATGACTCCGCTCTATCTGGTCATCCTGGCATCTTGGGCACCAAACACCTCATTACCAGAAACTATTGGTGGCCTGGGTTGCCTAAAGATGTTAGGGCTTACGTCGCCGCTTGTGAGGTTTGCGCTAGGTCCAAAACCCCTAGGTCCCGACCTGCGGGCCTACTACGTTCCTTGCCCATTCCCCAGAGACCTTGGACCCATATCTCCATGGATTTTATCACCGATTTGCCTCCATCTCAGGGCAAGTCGGTGGTGTGGGTGGTAGTCGACCGCTTCAGCAAGATGTGCCACTTTGTGCCCCTTAAGAAGCTACCTAACGCCAAGACGTTAGCTTCTTTGTTTGTGAAACACATCCTGCGTCTCCATGGGGCCCCAGTCAATATCGTTTCTGACAGAGGGGTACAATTTGTTTCCTTATTTTGGAGAGCTTTTTGTAAAAAGTTGGAGATTGATCTGTCCTTCTCCTCCGCCTTCCATCCCGAAACTAATGGCCAAACGGAAAGGACCAACCAATCCCTGGAACAATATTTAAGGTGTTTCATCTCTGACTGTCAATTCGATTGGGTCTCATTCCTTCCCCTTGCTGAATTTTCCCTGAATAACCGGGTGAGTAACTCGTCAGGGGTCTCCCCGTTTTTCTGTAATTTCGGGTTTAACCCAAGGTTCTCCTCCGTCTCCCCTGGTTGTTCCAATAATCCTGAGGTAGAGGAGGTTCATCGGGAACTGTGCACTGTCTGGGCCCAGGTTCAGAAGAACCTAGAGGCGTCCCAGAGCGCACAAAAGATTCAGGCGGATAGTAGACGTTCTGCTAACCCCCGGTTTGTCGTCGGGGATTTGGTCTGGTTGTCGTCCAGGAACTTGCGCCTTAAGGTCCCGTCCAGGAAGTTTGCTCCCCGATTTATTGGACCTTATAAGATCATTGAAGTCCTCAACCCTGTATCCTTCCGTCTGGAGCTCCCCCCATCCTTTCGCATACATGACGTCTTCCATGCCTCCCTCCTTAAACGCTGCTCCCCGTCCTGGTCCCCCTCGAGGATACCTCCTGTTCCCGTTCTCACCCCTGAGGGGGTGGAATTCGAGGTGGCCAAGATTATGGACAGTAGGATGGTCCAGGGCTCCCTCCAGTACCTGGTCCATTGGAGAGGATACGGGCCGGAGGAGAGGACTTGGGTACCTGCCCGTGATGTTCACGCTGGGGTATTGATCAGGAGGTTCCACCTCCTCTTCCCCACTAAACCGGGTCCCCTTAGTAAGGGTCCGGTGGCCCCTCATAAAAGGGGGAGTACTGTTAGGGATCTGCCAGGTACTTCATCTAGCTATACTCCTGGGATTAATCAATCCACACCTGAGGCCAGACCTGCTCGACTGACACCATCTCCCACCAACCAGGGTGGCAGGCTCAGGAGTGGGAGAGCCTATCGCGGCCTGGTCTCTCGGAGTTAGCTCCGCCCCCTGCCCTTTATTACCTGCCCTGTGCTCTCCCTCAGTGCTTGTAATTCTTTTGGATTCCTGGCCCCACTGCTGCTTGCTCCAGCATGCTTCTGCCGTGCTTCTGCCTTGCTGCAGTTCTGCTTGACCTGCTTGCTTGCCCTGGCTTGCTTCTGTCTCCGTGCCTGCTCGGGTGTACTCACTTCGTCCTGGTCCTGACTGTTCGTTCGCCGCCCCGTTTCCTCGTGGCGTTCCGTGGCTACTGCCCCTTCCCTTGCGTGTTCCCTGTTTGTCTTCCTGTGCACTTAGCCAGCGTAGGGACCGCCGCCCAGTTGTACCTCGTCGCCTAGGGCGGGTCGTTGCAAGTAGGCAGGGACAGGGCGGTGGGTAGATTAGGGCTCACTTTCCCTTCACCTCCTTCCTGCCATTACACTGTGTTCTTGTTCACATGACCCCCCCCCCCCACCCAGTCAATCAGCACCCGTGCAATGGATCATGTAATTCATTCTGGGACTCCTGTTTCTGAGTAATTGTGGAGAGTGTGTCACATGATTAAAAAAAAATCTGCTCCCCTATTTTCATTTTGGGGGTCTGATTAATACATTTAATTACGTAATACGCCATACAAGTGCCAAGTTGCATAGAGCTGGAATACGGCACCCAAAGAAATGGACCCATACTGTACATCCATTTGTCTCCAATTTCATATGGAGGAATCCGGATTTCCGGATTCACATTTTCCATTCCCAAAAACACACTGGGGAGACAAATACAGAGAAACTCAAATGGAAACAAGGAGTATTAAAAATATCGAAACCAATTAATATAGAATTTTGGGGTTTAGAAGACAAATATGAAAATATGTTAAAGCTGTAATTTCAAAATTTTGGTTTTAGTCACCGCTAAGACTCCAAGGACCATTGTGACCCATCACTCTTCAACAAGTAAGGTTTTTAAATTATTATTTATCAATGCCAGTTGGATAATAAGTTTATACATTGTTTCTTGCCTTGTGGTAACGTTTCAAGGCGTATGGGCTCTGGGTTGTCATTCTATAGCTCTATTCTCTGATATATTACAGGCAATTTTGTTGATGATTGTTCCATATGGTTTTATGATTGATGTTTTGGAGAACATAGAGTTTCAAAGAGAAAACTAAAATAAATTATGTGTAATGGAGATTTCTTCTACATAGTATTCATCAAACCTGGCTACAGTAGTTCTATATTCATTTATATTCACAGAGATTTATAACCAAAGTTAAAGTGGTTTTCCTGTCTTTATTTTTTTTATTTATTTGGTTATTGAATAGGAAATCATACAATTTTCTAATAAACATGTATTTAAAAATGTTCTTAAGTACCTTTATTATAACAGTGCAATAGCTTTTAAAACAAATAACATTTTATTTTTTTGTATAACTAAAAGTTATAAAATTTTCCAATATACTTTCTGTATTCATTCCTCCCGGTTTTCAGGATTTGTGCTTGTTGTTATTCAGTAGGAACATTCATTGTTTTCTTCCTGTGAATAAAATTCTGTCCATGGTCATGTGATGGACACACAGGTGATGGGATTGTTAGAAGACACAGCTCTGATACACATACTGTAACTGTAACGAGCCGTGCACCTGTGTGTCCATCACGAGACCATGGACAGAATATTATCCACTGGAAATAAACAAAAGTTCCTACTGAATGACAACAAGTAGAGATTTAGAAACAGTGAGGAATGAATACAGAAACTATATTGGAAAATGCTATAACTTTTAATTATACAAAGAATAATATTAATTTGCTGAAACTGGACAACCCATTTAATGGAACACTCTGGAAATAATTTTTATTGTGTCCCCCATTTGTAAAGTGCACTTGGTAAAGGTAGGGCCGTTCATACTCTTACCGAGTACTTTGTTGCCAAACTATATGCTCCGTCCCCGGGCCACCGTTATGTCACGTGACCACAATGTGACTGCCTGATTCCTACAGCATCTGCTGTGTGTACCGGAAGTCTCTTTCACAATGCAATCCTCACACACTCACATTGAGCATCTCCTAGGAATGCATTATGAAAGAGACTTCTGGTCCACATAGCAAACGCTGTAGGAATCAGGCAGTCACGTGACATAATGGTAGCCTAACGGAGCATATAGTTTGGCAACAAAGTGCCCGGTAAGAGGATGACCGGCCCTACCTTTTACCAAGTGTACTTTCCAAAAGGGGCCACAATAGAAAAAATTCACAGGAGTGTTCCTTCAATAGATCAAAGCTTGAAAGAATACTAAATGTCCTGCTGTTTCTTTTTTTGCTATAAATACATGATTTTAGGGTGAGAGCTTGAGCAGGGATTGGTCACTCAGTTGATCCTTACCTCTGGTAATCAAATCAGATTAGGATAAATTGAGATATATCTTTAGAACAGGATAGCATTTTACAACTCACTAACAATATGTATATAACTCATCTGTTATTAATATTTGCCATGTCGTGTGTCATCCCTTATAGCTTGTGTTTATGAAAAAGTGTGCCGATGGACCGAATGGTTTGATGTCAGTAAGCCGGGAAATGATCTGAATAGCGGCGATTATGAAACATATGATGACATTAGAAAACATCATAAATTCTGTGATGTCCCAGAGCAGATCCAATGCAGAGCAGCAAATGCTCCTGATACTAACTTAGATGACTTGAAACAGGTTGTACATTGCAATGTGTCATATGGACTCATCTGTAGGAACAGTGAGCAGAAGCCACTTTGGCAAAAGTGCTTTAACTATGAAATCCGAGTGGACTGCTGTCAGTGGATATGCCTAGTATCAAATCCATTAACCACAGCTCCCATTGTCACCACTATTCCAGAGCCAACAATCAGAACTACGGGGTCTACAACTTTGTCATCCTCCGTCACATCAGAGCTGACAACTCCAGGTAAGAATTGGTTTCGTTAGTTAATCTAATTGGCAGTCCTGGGCAAATGCCAGGACTCACTGAGCTTAGGGGCCAATGGTGATCTGAGAAAACCTGCTCTATGCTTATTAAGCTGAGGATAGGGTAGACATGGGGCCCACTGTTATTCTTTCACTCAAGACCCTACATACTCCTGAAGCCAAAACTATAATTGATTGTATGTGGCATTACTAAATCATTAATATGTTGGTCATTTCAAATTTAGACATTATTCTATTTTTGTTGTAGCAGATTGCCCGCCCGTCTGTTCCTGGTCAGAATGGTTTAGTGTGAGCTATCCTTCATTTGCATCCGGAGGGGATTATGAAACTTATGACAACATCAGGAAGGCTGGATATGATGTGTGTGGAAGTCCATTGCATATTTCCTGCAGAGCAAAGCCTTGGCCAAATAAGAAAATATACAATCTGGGGCAGAACGTGATATGTGATGTCTCCTATGGGCTTGTCTGTAACAACAAAGAACAGCACACCTTGCCTATGTGTTTAGACTATGAAATCAGGGTATACTGCTGTAAAGTGTCTGATGATTGTTCATTTACGACCCCGAAAACCTCTGAAGCAAAAAGGACCACCCCTCCAGCAAGCATCAACACGATCATCAATACAATTGAAACAACCACACAACCAATTTTAATATCAACACACCCAACCACTACCAAGTTTACAACAGAGACGATGCTAACCTCGAACATTACACCATTACAAACAACTTCTACACCTACTCCAGCTTTTATGAGCCAAACCTCTACTAAACGTATGTGGAAATTTTATCATACGATATGGCACTTTTTGGTGTTGTTTGCCTAGTTGAAGCACTTTTTTATGTCCACACTATTTCATTTTGTTTTAATTCTAGATAAGTAAAAAATTCTGAACTGATTTATTTCTTAATATAGCTTTATAGTGGTTAGATTTCAAATGCCCTGCATAACCTTAGTAGCCGGGGGTGCTGGGAGAGGCTCCAGTATGAAAGGGAATGCTTGTGATGAGAAACACTTTTAGGCCGGATTCACATGAGCGTGTGCGTTTTGCACGTGCAAAAAACGCAGCATTTTGCGCGCACAAAAGGCACTTGACAGCTCCGTGTGCCAGCCCCGTATGATGCGCGGCTGCGTGCTTTTCGCGCAGCCGCCATCATTATGACACTCCGTTTGGATGTTTGTAAACAGAAAAGCACGTGGTGCTTTTCTGTTTTCATTCATCCTTTTCACAGCTGTTGCGCGAATCACGCTTGTTCCACGGAAGTGCTTCCGTGTGGCATGCGTGATTTTCACGCACCCATTGACTTCAATGGGTGTGTGATGCGCGAAATACGCCCAAAGAACGGACATGTCGTGACTTTTTTTCAGCGGACTCACGTGGAGTAAAAATCACGCACATGTCTGCACGGCCCCATAGACTAATATAGGTCCGTGTGACGCGCATGAAAATCATGCGCATTGCACGGACGTATATCCCGTTCGTCTGAATAAGCCCTTAGGCTGGGTTCCCATGTAAATCACTGAAAAAGAACTATATTAATTAAAAATCACTGAACATTCCATACTTACTCACAAGGACAGGTACACACACCACTTCCCAGCAGGACGCAGATAAACCACAATGCTACATAGAGGGAGATTGCACAGGTGCAATATACTGATGAACAGCCACTCTCACGCCTACCAATCATGAGGGGGGTGGCTGATTCGTATAAACATTGCACACAAATATAGATTTTAAAAGTGTGTCAGTCACAAGGTTACATGTAGTGCACAGTGGCGGATTAAGTAGACCATAGGCCCTGTGCTGTTCCACAAACTTGGGCCCGCTTCCCGACCCACGCTCTGCCTTGTCTATAGTGAACTCCACCTTTCTATGCGTGCATTGTTACGATTCTCCTTGTCAAAGGACTGTGTCCCTACATACTGACAGTCTCCAACCATCGCTAACAGTATCACACTGTTCAGGGATACTTTCTCTTGACAATGGGAATGGTAACACACATTTGTCTATTAGTCCTGGGTACACAAAGATATGTAGAATACAAGGATTTCCTACAACAGACATGTGAGGAGAGGGGACAGATCCTCTATAGATCCAGTGACTCACAAGTGACGTCTTCTCTGATGGGAGTCATTCTCTTTTCTTCTCCATCTGACACAGACTAGTATGGCGACTTCCCCTGATAAGACATCTTTACTTCTGCAGCCATTTCCAGCCTCTATAGAAGCATACAAATTCAGACACCAAGGCCCATACATTAAAGGGGTTGTCTGGACACGGACCGTTTTTTATACTGATGACCTATCGATGTGCCTGGACAATCCCTTTTACTCAGACTAATAAATTCGAACCCCTGACTAGATAATAGAATACATACAGACCCATACCTTCTAAACTATTGCAGTCCCCAGAACAGACCCCCCTAAATAAATACAGACCCCAGAACAAGCACTCTTAAGTAATACAGACCCCAGACCAGACCCCTAAATACAGACCCCTAAATAAAGACCCCTAAACTAATACAGACCCCAGACCAGACCCCCTAAATACAGACCCCAGATCTCAAACTAATACAGACCCCCTAAATACAGACCCCAGACCCCTTAAACGAATGTAAACTCCAGACCAGACCCCTAAATATACAGACATTAAACCCCTTAAACTAATACAGACCCCAGACCAGACCCCCCAAATACAGACCCTAGACCCCTTAAACTAATACAGACACCAGACCCCCTAAATACAAACCCCTTAAACAAATCCATCCCCTTATACTTACATAGCAGCTCTCCTCAGTCTTCTCTGTGGAATTTTGCTGCTGTTCAAGGACCTGCGGTCATGTGACCAGCAGGTCTTTAAACAGTAGTAAGAACTTCAGAGATTAGGTCATGTGATCTTATGTCTAAAGGTCCTTTTGCAGGACATACACAATGCAGTTTTGTCTCGGTTTTTACCACGACTCTCGGCAAAAACGCGAGAAAACTACATTGTACTTTGGGCGGCCATGGGCCCCCCGGGAGCGTCGGGCTCCGGGCGGCCGCCCAAAACACCCTATGATGATCCGCCATTGGTAGTGCACCATGCTGGCATACAACCTATTAGCCACGCCCAAACTATTAGACTAGGCGGGCTGACCAGCACCATCCAAATGCACTACACAATATACTGACACACTATTCTCCCCCAGCACTACAAGGCCCAGCTGCATCCTAAAAAGATGTCAATGATAAACGATAAATGTCAATGATAAATATGAGTTGATAATTTGGCCAAAATACGTAAGCACGCAACCCTGTTCAAAGGGTCCCCATCGTATTGCGAGTCCCTACACTCCTATTACAAACAAATCACTGAAAAATAACTATATTAATTTAAAATCACTGAACAGGCCATACTTAGGGTATGTGCACACATAAACTCCAAAACGTCTGAAAATACGGAGCTGTTTTCAAGGGAAAACAGCTCCTGATTTTGAGATGTTTTTTAATCAAAGTCGCGTTTTTCGCTCCCTTTTTAAGGGACGTTTTTGGAGCTGTTTTTCTATAGAGTTTTTGAAAAACGGTTCCAAAAATGGCTGAAGAAGTGACATGCACTTGTTTTTATCGGCCGTCTTTTTAACGCCTCGTCGGAACAGAACGCCGTTTTCCCATTGAAATCAATGGCCAGATGTTTGTAGGCGTTCTGCTTTCGATTTTTCAGCCGTTTTTCGGGACGTTTACGGCCCGAAATACGTCTGAAAACACTCTGTGTGAACATACCCTTACCCATAAGGGAAGCTACAACACCTCCCAGCAGAATGCAGACAAACCACAATGCTACATAGAGATGCATATTACAGAAGAACAGACACTTTCATGCCTACAATTCATGATGGCTGCTTAGTATGAACCTTGCACACAGATATAGCTTTTAGAAGTGTGCCAGTCACATGGTTACATGTGGGTTCCCATGTAGCGTAAACACTGTGGAATTTCTGCAACAAAATTCTGTGTGGAAATTCCGCAACATTTACAGTAGTAGCAGCAAAGTCAATGCCATTTAGAAAATCTCATGCCCACACTACGGAAAAAAATCCCACAGAAAAGTCATGGGGGAAATGTTCTGCGTTGCGACCTTCAATTCCGCAGCATGCCAATTTATGCTGCTGGTTCTGTGTGAAGATGCTGCGTGTTTTGCCCATAGACTTCAATGTGGAGCATAAATTCCGCAATCTGTTGCGGTTTTTACTGCGTTTACACAGCGAAAACACAGTAAAAACTGCTGGAAATCCACAGGTGCACATATGCTTTACTATAATCAATTTTTAACAGTAAATCCGCAGGTAAAACCGCTGCGTTTCCGCAGCAATATGAGCAGGAAAAACTGTTTTTTTTTAGACAGATTTAGCAGCGTTTTCTTGAGATTCTGCTGCAGATTTTCTGTTGCAGAAAATCTGCAGCGTATCCTGTGTGTGGGAACATACCCTAATGGGAAAGGCCCTTCCCTAAAATTAATATTACAGGTACGGACTCATGGGCAGTGGCGTAGCTACCGCTATAGCAGCCGTAGCGGCTGCTACGGGGCCCGCAGCATGGCCGGAGGCTCCGCTAGCAGCCGCTATGGCTGCTACAGCGCGTTGCCACTGAAGGGGTTGTGCCTACAAAAGACATGCATCCCCTATCCACAGGATAGGGGATGCATGTGTGATCGCTGGGACGCCCAGCGATAGGGAGAACGGGGGACCAAAAGTCCCCCGAAGTACTCCATGACGGACCTCGGACTTCCGGGGTCTGTATGCAGCTCCATAGAAATGAATTGTGCACTGGTCGCGCTTGTGCGCATGCGTGACCAGCGCACCTTTCATTTTTATTGAACTGCGCAGACTCCGGAAGTCCGTGGTTTGTCATGGAGAACTTGGGGGGACCCTCGGTCCCCCGCTCTCCTTATCGCTGCCAGCGATCACACATGTATCCCCTATCCTGTGGATAGGGGATACATCTCTTTTGTAGGACAAACTATAGCGGGGTTTTTTTTTTTTGGGGGGGGCTATATGGCGTTATCTACGGGGGGGGGTGGGGTTCTGTATGGTGTTATCTACAGGGGGGTCTGTGTGGCGTTATCTACAGGGGGGTCTGTATGGCGTTATCTACAGGGGGGTCTGTATGGCGTTATCTACAGGGGGGGTCTGTATGGCGCTATCTACAGAGGGGGGTTCTGTATGGTGTTATCAACAGGGGGGTCTGTATGGCGTTATCCACATGGGGGGTTCTGTATGGCGTTATCTACAGGGGTGTCTGTATGGCGTTATCTACAGGGGGGTCTGTATGGCGTTATCTACAGGGGGGTCTGTATGGCGTTATCTACAGGGGGAGTCTATATGGCATTATCTACAGAGGGGGGTTCTGTATGGTGTTATCTACAAGGGGGTCTGTATGGCGTTATCTACAGGGGGAGTTCTGTATGGCGTTATCTACAGGGGGGTCTGTATGACGTTATCTACAGGGGGGTCTGTATGGCGTTATCTACAGGGGGTCTGTATGGCGTTATCTACAGGGGGGTCTGTATGGCGTTATCTACAGGAGGGGGGTCTGTATGGCTTTATCTACAGGGGGGGGTCTGTATGCCGTTATCTACAAGGGGGGGGTCTGTATGCCGTTATCTACAGGGGGGTCTGTATGGCGTTATCTACAGGGGGGTCTGTATGGCGTTATCTACAGGAGGGGGGTCTGTATGGCTTTATCTACAGGGGGGGTCTGTATGGCGTTATGTACAGGGGGTATGTATGGCGTTATCTACAGGGGGTCTCTGTATGGCGCTATCTACAGGGGGGGGTCTGTATACCGTTATCTACAGGGGGGTCTGTATGGCGTTATCTACAGCGGGGTTTCTGTATGGCGTTATCTACAGGGGGGGTCTGTATGGCGTTATCTACAGGAGGGGGGTCTGTATGGCTTTATCTACAGGGGGGGTCTGTATGGCGTTATCTAAAGGGGGGTGTGTATGGCGTTATCTACAGGGGGGACTCTGTATGGCGTTATCTACAGGGGGGGGTCTGTATGGCGTTCTCTAAAGGGGGGGTGTGTATGGCGTTATCTACAGGGGGGACTCTGTATGGCGTTATCTACAGGGGGGTCTGTATGGCGTTATCTACAGCGGGGTTTCTGTATGGCGTTATCTACAGGGGGGTTTGTATGGCGTTATCTACAGGGGGTATGTATGCCACTATCTACAGGGGGGTATGTATGGCATTATCTACTGGGGGGTATGTATGTCGTTATCTACAGGGGGGTATGTCTGGCATTATCTACTGGGGGGGTATGTATGGCGTTATCTACAGGAGGGACGCTGTATGGCGTTATCTACAGGGGGGGGTCTGTATGGCGTTATCTAAAGGGGGGTGTGTATGGCGTTATCTACAGGGGGGACTCTGTATGGCGTTATCTACAGGGGGGGTCTGTATGGCGTTCTCTAAAGGGGGGGTGTGTATGGCGTTATCTACAGGGGGGACTCTGTATGGCGTTATCTACAGGGGGGTCTGTATGGCGTTATCTACAGCGGGGTTTCTGTATGGCGTTATCTACAGGGGGGTTTGTATGGCGTTATCTACAGGGGGTATGTATGCCACTATCTACAGGGGGGTATGTATGGCATTATCCACATGGGGGGTTCTGTATGGCGTTATCTACAGGGGTGTCTGTATGGCGTTATCTACAGGGGGGTCTGTATGGCGTTATCTACAGGGGGGTCTGTATGGCGTTATCTACAGGGGGAGTCTATATGGCATTATCTACAGAGGGGGGTTCTGTATGGTGTTATCTACAAGGGGGTCTGTATGGCGTTATCTACAGGGGGGTCTGTATGGCGTTATCTACAGGAGGGGGGTCTGTATGGCTTTATCTACAGGGGGGGTCTGTATGCCGTTATCTACAAGGGGGGGGTCTGTATGGCGTTATCTACAGGGGGGTCTGTATGGCGTTATCTACAGGAGGGGGGTCTGTATGGCTTTATCTACAGGGGGGGTCTGTATGGCGTTATGTACAGGGGGTATGTATGGCGTTATCTACAGGGGGTCTCTGTATGGCGCTATCTACAGGGGGGGGTCTGTATACCGTTATCTACAGGGGGGTCTGTATGGCGTTATCTACAGCGGGGTTTCTGTATGGCGTTATCTACAGGGGGGGTCTGTATGGCGTTATCTACAGGAGGGGGGTCTGTATGGCGTTATCTAAAGGGGGGTGTGTATGGCGTTATCTACAGGGGGGACTCTGTATGGCGTTATCTACAGGGGGGGTCTATATGGCGTTCTCTAAAGGGGGGGTGTGTATGGCGTTATCTACAGGGGGGACTCTGTATGGCGTTATCTACAGGGGGGTCTGTATGGCGTTATCTACAGCGGGGTTTCTGTATGGCGTTATCTACAGGGGGGTTTGTATGGCGTTATCTACAGGGGGTATGTATGCCACTATCTACAGGGGGGTATGTATGGCATTATCTACTGGGGGGTATGTATGTCGTTATCTACAGGGGAGTATGTCTGGCATTATCTACTGGGGGGGTATGTATGGCGTTATCTACAGGAGGGACGCTGTATGGCGTTATCTACAGGGGGACTCTGTATGGCGTTATCTACAGGGGGGACTCTGTATGGCATTATCTACAGGGGGGTATGTCTGGCATTATCTACTGGGGGGGGTATGTATGGCGTTATCTACAGGAGGGACGCTGTATGGCGTTATCTACAGGGGGACTCTGTATGGCGTTATCTACAGGGGGGACTCTGTATGGCGTTATCTACAGGGGGGTCTGTATGGCGTTATCTACAGGGGGGTCTGTATGGCGTTATCTACAGGGGGAGTCTATATGGCATTATCTACAGAGGGGGGTTCTGTATGGTGTTATCTACAAGGGGGTCTGTATGGCGTTATCTACAGGGGGAGTTCTGTATGGCGTTATCTACAGGGGGGTCTGTATGACGTTATCTACAGGGAGGTCTGTATGGCGTTATCTACAGGGGGGGTCTGTATGGCGTTATCTACAGGGGGGGTCTGTATGGCGTTATCTACAGGAGGGGGGGTCTGTATGGCTTTATCTACAGGGGGGGGTCTGTATGGCGTTATCTACAGTGTGGGTATGTATGGCGTTATCTACAGGGGGGACTCTGTATGGCGTTATCTACAGGGGGGGGTATGTATGCCGTTATCTACAGGGGGGTCTGTATGGCGTTATCTACAGAGGGGTTTCTGTATGGCGTTATCTACAGGGGGGGTCTGTATGGCGTTATCTACAGGAGGGGGGTCTGTATGGCTTTATCTACAGGGGGGGTCTGTATGGCGTTATGTACAGGGGGTATGTATGGCGTTATCTACAGGGGGTCTCTGTATGGCGTTATCTACAGGGGGGTCTGTATGGCGTTATCTAAAGGGGGGGTGTGTATGGCGTTATCTACAGGGGGGACTCTGTATGGCGTTATCTACAGGGGGGTCTGTATGGCGTTATCTACAGCGGGGTTTCTGTATGGCGTTATCTACAGGAGGGTCTGTATGGCGTTATCTACAGGAGGGGGGTCTGTATGGCTTTATCTACAGGGGGGGTCTGTATGGCGTTATCTAAAGGGGTGGTGTGTATGGCGTTATCTACAGGGGGGACTCTGTATGGCGTTATCTACAGGGGGGGTCTGTATGGCGTTATCTAAAGGGGGGGTGTGTATGGCGTTATCTACAGGGGGGACTCTGTATGGCGTTATCTACAGGGGGGTCTGTATGGCGTTATCTACAGCAGGGTTTCTGTATGGCGTTATCTACAGGGGGGTTTGTATGGCGTTATCTACAGGGGGGGTATGTATGCCACTATCTACAGGGGGGTATGTATGGCATTATCTACTGGGGGGTATGTATGTCGTTATCTACAGGGGGGTATGTATGGCATTATCTACAGGGGGGTATGTCTGGCATTATCTACGGGGGGGGGGGTATGTATGGCGTTATCTACAGGAGGGACGCTGTATGGCGTTATCTACAGGGGGGACTCTGTATGGCGTTATCTACAGGGGGGTCTGTATGGCGTTATCTACAGGGGGGGTCTGTATGGCGTTATTTACAGGAGGGGGTCTGTATGGCGTTATCTACAGGGGGTCTGTATGGCATTATCTACAGGGGGTCTGTATTGCGTTATCTACAGGGGGCTGTATCGCGTTATCTACAGGGGGGCTGTATCGCGTTATCTACAGGGGGGCTATATGGCGTTATCTACATGGGGGATTGGGGCTGTAAGACGTTATCTACAGGGGGCTGTGTATGGTGCTATCTATAGGGGGTGCTGTGTGGTGAAATCTATAGGGAGGCACTATCTACAAGGGGGGGGTTGTGTGATACCCAGCGGAGGGGGGGCCCCAGTCAAAAGTTTGCTATGGGGCCCAGTCTTTCCTAGTTACGCCTCTGCTCATGGGATATTAGGACAGTAATTATCATTGTAGTTTACAGAACGTTTCTGAAACACCAATAGCACACAGAAGATATGTGTAGAATCTCTGAAGCTCTTTGGCCAGTTTGATCAGCTTTGTAAAGTTTAAAAGTCGTCTGCCAGTACAGTAAGGCTAAGGCCTCATGCACACGACCGTAAGGGTTTTTACTGTCCGCATATTCGGATGTACTTATGTAGCCATCCGCAATTGCGGCGGCGTCCATAGACCTCTATGGGTGAGTCAGTGACGCAATTGCGGAGAAGAATAAGACATGTTGTCAATTCTGCAAATCAATTCTACAGCCCGGACACACATCCGTAAATATACGGAAATGTGTTCGTGGCCTATAGAAATTAATGGGTCCACAATTTGATCCGTAATATTTGTGACTGCAAATATTCTTTGTAATTTATAGTAGGGGTACAATATTAAATATAATACATACCTCAACTACTGCAGAACCTCTTTTAGAAGAGTAAAGGGAGATTTCTGTCTACCAATGATTTACATAAAACCTGATCCTCCATTTAAAATAAAGGTCTGCGGCTTCCGAGGTGTGTATTAGGTTGTTTTGCATAAACTTTGACGAAGACTATAATGGTCGGGTTCTGACATCAGAGTGTGATATTTAAACAAATATTATTTACAGACATTATATTGGTATTCACAATTTATATGCTTTCCAAATAGATGTTATGATTTTATTCTTCTCTTGCAGCACAAAATTGTACACCGATCTGTTCATGGTCGGAGTGGTTTAGTGTAAGTTACCCTACATATGGAACCGGAGGGGATTATGAAACGTACCATAATATCAGACAGGGCGGATATGATGTCTGCGAGAGGCCATTGAATATTTCCTGCAGAGCTAGACACTGGCCAAATAAAGCACTGCATGAGCTGAGGCAGAACGTGGCATGTGAAGTCTCCTATGGGCTCATCTGTAATAATAAAGACCAGGACAGTGTACCTGTGTGTTTTGACTATGAGATTCGTGTCTACTGCTGCAGAGTGCCCGATATATGCTTACAAACAACCCCCCAAAGCTCAGCACATAATTCCGGTACTCCAATGATCACCACTATCGGCAGCACGGGGACAAACGCAACCGCAACATGGACATCAACAAACTCCACAAACTATATTGAAACTTCTAACGCCACTGCTATCAAAGGGCATTCTCCTCCTACACATGTGACCACTGCCCCAACTACATGTAAGTGGAGAACAAATTCTAAAAATATACTGTATCTGTCATAAACAGTTACTCCCAAGGAAAATTTATAGTTGATCATATGATCACTTGTCCCAGGAGATGGAAACTTTCAAGTTATCTTTCAAGTCATCTCTAATATAACAAAACATTTTTTGTAGTGCTTTTATCTTAACAGTTTTTGATAATACTCACACCCACAAGGGTATGCATTCCTTAGAGGCCAACCGTGAGGCTGCTATGGGGCCCTTGGAGAGAAAGAGGGGGGGGGCAATTCGTTGTTAGTTCAATCCCTATTACTACTGATTGTCGAGAACCTGTGAAGGACTCACCTCTCTAGAGCAACTGAGTGATAGAAAGGGCATACGGGGTGAAACAAACACCAGGCCCTTCTGTCCTGGGTGGAAAACACAGCATTAGAATGAGGACCACATTTTGATCTTTGCTATGAGGTCCCTTCTCTTCTACGTACACTGCTGCATGCCAGTAAGGATCATTTTCATTCAGTTTAACCAAAGGCAGAACATTTTATTGTAATCAGACTGTCTCCATGACTTTAAAACTCATCCGGAATGCCAACGGTTGCAGTTTTCCAACTCAGAGCTTCATTAGAATAAAGATGTAAGAGCTGGTATATGCTCTCATATTTCAGTCTGGTCCATATAAGAAACTATAAACCCACAAACATTAAAGCCAGGACTCTACAGTGACATATTGAGCACAATGTGTTCTACTGAGATCTGACACAAATTTACAGTGCGAGCTCGAATGCGATCTGCTATATGAGATTGTAGGAAATTGTGGGAGGGTCCTTAAGTGGATTCCAATTGGTTGTAATTCCCCTGCTGCTCCTCCCCCCCTCTCACAGCATAAGTCTCTCACAGGCACTGGGGAAAGATCCTGCTGCAGCTTCCATCCCCTCACCTTCTCTTCTTGTCTATTATTTACTGTTTTACACTACGTAGATTTTTTTTTTGTATGTGAACATTTACAGAGAGCCCGTAGAAAGAGAAAGGAGAACTACTCGATGCCCAAAAGTAAGGAAGTTGCCCCAGATAATATATCTTACAAAGTTTCATATAATCATATGTACTGATGATATATATATATATATATATATATATATATATATATATATATATATATATATAGCATGTGTATATATATATCCATCTATATATATATATATATATATATATGCTATAAAAAGGCTGAACATACCTCTACCTCACCCTACTCCCAAAACTGCATAATTTGCATAAAGTCAGATAAGATTCATATGTACAGCCTTTTCTCCCAGTGTATCAGTGTTATCTTATAAAATGAATTTGCTTTGTATTTGTATATTTATGTTTTTATAAATTATATAGTGTCACATACGACAATGGCGCTATATAAATAATAAGGCTGGGTTCACACAGAGTTTTTTGCAGGAGGAAAATCTGCCTCAAAATTCTGTTAGGCGGCGGCGCATTTCTGCGTAAAAAAACTTGTCAAAAAACTCTGCGCGAACTTCCCCTAATAGTAATTATTATTATCATCATTATAATCATTATATAGTTCTATTGATTATTAACAAGTGTCTGCCCACACTGTGATAATTCTGGTAAAGCAGGAGTAACCCAGCTGACGTCATATTGCATTTCACTTTTTCAAATATACAGAATTTATGCCTATTCATTTTTTCTCTCCATACAGCATTTGATATACATATTAAAACGCCATTGATATCATCTAAGACAACTTTGAATTTACCACAAGGTACAATAGCTATAAAGGAAATAAAATATATTAAGGAAATATAATGTTCAGTGCATTGATTAGTTTGTTCAAGACAAATACACCTAACTGTAACAAACAGTACAGAATATGACACTGACATAGTTGGAAATTTTGGGAAACTGGGATTACAGATGTAGTAGAGCTGAGTATCAATGTGGCATGGATAAGTTTGTAGTTTGGCCCAATGTATTATTATTATTACAATGTTTGTTATTTTATTATATGAATGCATATAAACTGTATATGTTATTAAACTGTAAATTAAAAAGATACATTTTGCATGTGCTTCATAGCTAACTTAAGTATTTTATTGTTGCAGTTCACAGTACTGAAACACGAATTAAGGCAAGCACCATTATATACACAGGATCTGTCTCCTCATCAACCTCTACTGAAGCTCCTTTCACTACGTTCATATCATCTCCTACTACTACAACTATCACAATCGGACCATCTCCTCCACCCGCTACTACCTCTTATATACCGCCTACCACCTCCACCACAATCTCAACTGCCACTTCAAATGAAAGTACAGTGATCTATACTCCCCAAAAAATGATGACCACTGAAGGTAGTTTAACTAACTCCACCACATCTACTTCTAAAATAACAAGTAAAAATACCTCTACTGAACCTGTATTAGCATCATCCACTACTAGTTCTACCACTACACCTATCCTAAGTGTGACTAGAATATTACTCACAACTACTGAAAGGTCTCCAAATCTGACTACCACCTCTGCTACATCTTCACCAACCACAAATATTATGTTAACCTCTACTGCTTCATTGGCTTCTACAACTACAAGCAAAGGCATATATATTCCGACCAAATCTATGCCGATCACAACAGAAACTACTGCTACTGGTAGCACCAATACATCTCCTTATACTACAAGTGAAGCTACAATTATTAACAAACACTCTGAAACAACATCAACCACTGAATCAACTACTACTAGCTCTACCATGTCACCTACTGCCACAAGTAACATCCCAACTATTTCTACACCAACGGAATCAATGCAAACATCAGCCACTCAAGTTGCTACTGCAACCACTAATTCATCTCCTGCAATTACTACCACGACTAGTAAAACGACAAGTATATTTATACCTATGACAACCTCGACTACCACTATCAATTCTAGTACAACTGAGTCATTAGATAAAACAATAGTCACGGCTTCTGAATCTGTACCAGCCTCGACCACTTTCACTACTAACTCCACCACCATTTTTCCTATTACAAGTAAAACTACTAAAGTATATAGAACTACGGAATTTATAGAAACTTCTCCCACTAAGTCTACACCAAGTTCCACACCTAAAGCTATTATTTCTAGTTCTACCACATCACATATTTTGAGTAAATCTACAATATACACACATGAAATTCCAGAATCACCATCTAAAGCCACTACTCGTTCTAATACAACTACCATCATACCAACTACTTCAGCAAGCAATGTGACCACAAAATACAAAAGTACTAAAGCTAGATCATACATGACCACAGAGCCTACAGTTACTACTGCTACAACTAAATCAACTGAATCTTATGGTAGTCTAACACCTATACCTTCCACACCATCAAAAACAATACCAACCTCTCAACTTACTTCAAAAGTGACTACAGAAGCTACTTCAACTGGCATCTCATCTAGTATGAGCCATATGCCACATACTATATCTGTACCATCAACCACGGAAAGTACTACAAAGACCACAATTCCTTCATTGACAGGTATGTCACCTTAACTCATAATGTTTTTGTAAACGCAGGTCTTCCAGGAATTAAATTTGGGTGTTTTTGAAAATTTTTGTTACACATTTTTTATTTAATGTATTTGCTCTGTTTACATCATTTTGGACTGCCTTTACCCTGCAATAAGTTGTAACGTTATGATTATGTCAAATAAAAATAAGAGGGAAATACCAGTTTATGCCAAACTGAGGCTCCTAAGATGTTGGAAAGTTGAAAATATGAAATTATCCTAATTTAATTAAAAGGTTTGTGTATTTTTCTTCTATTTGACAGAGATAATAACGTCATATGTTACTGCTACTACTACTGGTCAGCAGAAAACGACAAAGTCAGAGACATCTACTGTCCACGCTACTAGCGAAGAATCATCTACTACTAGTTCAGTCATCACTTCTTCTCCTAAATCATCCACTGTAAAAGAGACAAGCATCTCATCTTCTACGATGTGTGTCTGTGTGTATAATGGAACCCCATACCCACCAGGTAACACTGTTTATATCACTGGATGGTTTAATGTGAGGGATGGGAGTCTGTATTACCAGTTATATTATATGATATATGTATTCATTAAATGCATTAGCCGCAAATCTAACCTGTGTGTATTTAGTTGTAGTTTGTTAAGCTACAACTATTAGAGAAATACCCAATCCACATAAAAAAATAAAACATCTACACAGATTTTAGGACATGCTGCAGAATTTTAAATGTTGCAGATATTCCTTAGGCAATGCACAGGTTGAAATCGGCAGCATAATCCGCATGTAATACAAATCTGTATGTAATACACAGAAAAACTCTGCCACATCTGGTTGCAATTGGCTGAGAATTCTAATAAAATTAAATATTTTTCTCTATATTTCTCTAATATTTTGGATAAAGCTTACACTTAAACATTCCGGGCGTCGTTACCGTTGCAGTGTAATAAGATAAAATAAAAACTACAAAGTGTTAAGGCCCTTTTACACGAGCCAAGGATCGGGCAAACATATGAATGCTCATTCCCGATCATTGCTGTGTGTAAACAGGGCAACGATCAGCAAAAAAATTAGCAAATGCTCGTTCACCAGCTGATCATATAATTTCTACAGCATTAAATATTATCGTTGTCGGCAAGACATCGCCCTGTGTGAACAGAGAGATGTGCTAGTGACATGCTGGAAATGTATGTGGACGAGCGATCGGAGTAATGATCGCTCTTCACCATATATTATTGATCATTGCTCCTTGTGACAGGAGCAAACGAGTGCCGATCAACGAGCTGTCTCGTTGACCGGCGCTCGTTTTCACAGCCCATATTGGGCCGAGTAATAGGACCCTTAAAACTAAGTAACTGCCACAAAGTATTCTAATTAATGTTTATTGAATTCTCCAGGGGAAATAATCAGCAAAGTAACCGCTGAAACCTGGTGTCACACAGTCATTTGCAGTATGGAATGTAAAACTGAAGTGAACAACTGGCTTTGCTCTACATCTTCTCCAGCAAGTACTTCAATACCGACATTGAATACAACATCAGATATTTCACCCAATCTTACTAGCACATCACCAAAGATGACTTCCACAATGTACACCACAGCACACATACATACAAGTTCCAAAGTGACAACAGCTATGGTCACATCAACAACTGAAAGACTTGGTTGTTCATTTGAGCAATTTCGAGAGGTGGGTAACTTAAGATATTTACTGGGTAAATAGTCACTGGAAATAATATTTGCTTACAATCAGAGGCTGTAAAAATAGAAATTAATAGAGATGTATGGCATATTCATAGGATATGCCATAAATGTCTGATAGGTGCAGGTCCCAACTCTGTACATGGCTTTTTCCATTAGTATTTAAAGGAGTTATGGAAATGGCCAAGCACCTATGGGACCTGCACCTATCAGACATTTATATCATATCTTGCTGTAAATGTCTATGAATGGGACTACTCCTTTAAGATATCTAGATTTATAAAAGTGTGTTGGGTATATAATGGCGATAAATGAGAATAGAGGGTTGATTTGCTGAAACACAGATACAGTGGGCAAACTATTACACTATATGGGCACTGTTTGGCTTGATGGAAGCACTGTTTGGCTTGATGGGAGCACTGTTTGGCTTGATGGAAGCACTGTTTGGCTTGATGGGAGCACTGTTTGGCTTGATGGGAGCACTATTTGGCTTGACGTTAGCACTGTTTGGCTTGACGGGAGCACTGTTTGGCTTGATGGGAGCACTGTTTGGCTTGATGGGAGCACTGTTTGGCTTGATGGGAGCACTGTGTGGCTTGATGGGAGCACTGTTTGGCTTGATGGGAGCACTGTTTGGCTTGATGGGAGCACTGTTTGGCTTGACGGGAGCACTGTGTGGCTTGATGGAAGCACTGTTTGGCTTGATGGGAGCACTGTTTGACAATGTCGGGGAACATGTAGTGTTCTAGAAGGAACTACTGTACCTGGGCACTGTACAAAGAATATGTGAACTGTATGTAGTAAACAAGTTCTGTATGGCACTGTCTGTGTGTATTATGTATCTGCACACTGTTCAGCACTATCTATCCAAGAACTGTATGGACCGATGTATCCAAATAGAGATAAGTAAATATGGGCAATACATGGACAGGCCAAAGTTTGAAACATTTTCCACTGCCTGTCTTTCCTATCCTAAATAGTGGTTGTTTATTGAGATCCCATACAGGGCACTGACTGGTTTTTTGAATTTTTCAATACAGTATTATATAATCTGGACCAATTTTTTTTTCTACATTTGTCTTTAGTGGATCTTTGTTTTCTCAACATTTGTGTTTTTTCAGCCCAATGAAACATGGATGCTGAATAATTGCACCAGGGCCAAATGCCTAGAAAATCACACAGTAGAGATTATTGAGCTAAAGTGTGAGTCTCCACCTGCGATCACATGTGTCAATGGGTACCCACCAATAGCTGTACCAGATGATGACCAATGCTGCTGGCACTGGGAGTGCGATTGTAAGTGTATTTTCTATAGATCTTCCAATTGATTTTTGTTTCCGGCTTCAAAAATGATATAGAAAGGAAAAATTATTCAGTTTAAGTACCTAATAGGTTGTACAGCTCAGAGATTTTATTTAGCAATTACAGATGTGAATTTTATAATGCAGGTGTGTGCTCTGGCTGGGGCGATCCACACTATAAGACATTTGATGGAACCTATTACAGTTTTCAAGGCAACTGCACCTATACCCTTGTGGAGGAGATAGAAAAGAAGAATAACTTCACAATATACATAGATAACTATAATTGTGGAATAGAAGATTGGGTTTCCTGCCCTCGTAATATCATTGTTCTTCATAATACTCAAGAAATCCAACTTGGGATTAGTGGTTTAGAAGACACCAATATACAGGTATAATATGCCCTAAACACTGTCCTGAAGTCTAGCAGTACTGTGCACAAACTGGAAATAAAATAAGCTTAATTTCTACTTTGTTTCTCTTTCCGAAGGTTGTTGTAAATGGAGAAATTGTTGGTACCCCATATAAGAAAAATGGGGTGAAAGTTTATACCTTGGGCATCTATTATGTGCTGGAAATACCAGAATTGGGAGCTAATATTACATACAATGGCTTGGCTTTCTATATCAAACTGCCTTATCATCGTTTTGGTCATAACACACAAGGGCAGTGTGGTGAGTTCTAGAAAGTTTTGTAAATGTTAAGGAGTAAAGGCCCTATTACATGGCCAGATAAGGGCGGTGAAAATGAGCGCCGATCAACGAGACAGCTCGATGATCAGCAGTCGCTAGCTCCTTTCACAAGGAGTAATGCTTGGTTATGTATGGAGATAAGCGATTGCTACTGGTATCGCTCTTCCCCATGCATTTCCGTCATGTCAGCAACACATCTCCCTGTTTACACATGGAGATGTGCTGTCGACTATGATAATATTTAATACTGCATGAACTATATGACCAGCCGATGAACGAGCGTTTGCTCGTTTATAGGCTGATCGTTACCCTGTTTACACAGGGCAATGATCGGGAACGAGCATTCATATGAACGTTTGTTTGCCCAATAATTGGCCCGTGTAAAAGGGCCTTAACTAAATGTAAACTTTTTTTCCCCCATAAATCAATAGTACAAGGGTATATAAGAAACTTTGTTCTCATATCTTATTACAGAAAAATGGCGCTTTCTCCAACCCCCTCCCTGGCCTTCTTAACCTGTTCCCGCACCACAATGGAGTATTGCGCCGTGGTGGGGGAGATGATGTTTGGAGCGGGCTCACCCGCTGAGCCTGCTCCATATGCAGCGGGTGTCAGCTGTGTTTTACAGCTGTTCCTGGCTATTTAACCCCTGAGATCAAGCGATCAAGCATGATTGTAGCATCTAAGATGTTACAAACAGGGGGGCGCCCCCTCTGACAGCTCATTGGCCCCCCCGCAATGTGATCAGGTGGCGCCAATGTTGGTCATGGCAGCCCAGGGGCCTAATGAAGACCACTAGGGCTGCCTTTCTTCATCTCCTGTTAGGCGTGTCTCTGGCACTGCTTAACAGGAGCCCCCGTAAAAATTGCAATATACTGCAATACATTAGTATTGCAGTGCATTGTAGCAGTGATCCAACAATCGTTGATTCAAGTCCCATAATGTGTAAAAAAAAAAGTTTGATAAAGCTTTTAGTAGTGTAAAAAAAATAATATATACATATATATATATAAAAATATATATATTAAAAGTTAAAAAAAAAAACCCGTTTCCCATTTTTCCTCTAAAGTAATATAAAAGATAAAATACACAAAATTGGAATAAAAAGTGATCAAAAAGTCTCATGTAGGACAAAATGGTACCAATAGAAACTACAGGTCGCCCCGCAAAATATAAGCCCTCACACCGCTTACTCGTCAGTAAAATCAAAAAAGTTATGGCTCTCAGAATGTGGTGACAAAGCACAAATTTTATTTTTAACAATTAGTTTCTTCTTTGTAAAAGTAGTAAAACATTAAAAAACAATATAAATTTGGTATCGCCGTAATCGTATTGACGGGTAGAATAAAATTAACATGCCATTTTTACCGTTCAGTGAAAGCTGTAAAAACAAAACCACTCAAAAGATTGAGTTATCACAGTTTTTTTTTCCTATTCCACCCCACAAATATTTTTTTCCAAGTTCCCAATATATTATTGTATGGTAGAATAAATGGTGCCGTGAAAAACTACAACTCGTCCAGTAGAAAACAAGCCCCTAAGTTTGTATTTGGTGAATTGCTTTTCCCGGGTTTTGAGACCCGGTAGTACTTACCACCCCTCTATTGAGTGTTATTATTTTACAGAAATTGTTATTCACAGCTTTTATTATTTTGGATCTTGTTTCCCTACCCTTAGTAAATAATTTCTATTTTTGTACTCCTTGTGTGAGCCTTGTTTCTGAAGCGTATCCGCCACCTGTGGTACTGCTAGTGCCCCGTTACACTTGGCGTAGTCGGCAGGATATGCGTTTTTATTAGTTCCTCTAGGGTATATGAACCAATGATTGTTGGATCGCTTACACTATATACTGCAATACTAATGTATTGCAGTATATCGTGTTTCTGTCAGGCTCCTATTAAGCGTGAAGTCTGGACTTTATTGGAGTACAAAGATGGTAGAACTGGGGGCCTCCATTAGACCCCCCAGGCTGCCATGCCAACCATAGGCCGCCTGCGATTGC
Organism: Rhinoderma darwinii; assembly: GCF_050947455.1. NCBI lineage: Eukaryota > Metazoa > Chordata > Amphibia > Anura > Rhinodermatidae > Rhinoderma > Rhinoderma darwinii. Next base: position 47,072,218 of record NC_134695.1, read on the forward strand.
GTCAGAGGTGACGACGATGGGCTGTCAGAGGGGGTCACCCCCTCTTTCTAACACTTTAGATGCCACAGTCGCTATTGACCGCGGCATCTAAGGGGATAAACGAGCAGGATCAAGCTCGAGCACAATCCTGCTCATTACAGTGAAGTGTCGGCTGTAATCTACAGCCAACACCTGCACTGTATGGGGTGGGCTCAGCTCATGAGCCCGCACTCTACGTCCCTTACCCGACTATGACGTAAGTATACGTAATATGTCGGGAAGGAGATCAAATGTTGAAAAAAACTCCTGTCTGTGACGTGTGTATATATAATTCCGGGTGCAGGGGAAGTCAAATATATATTTTAATTTAGTAAATAACCCTTAAGGGGTTGTACAGTTTCATCAAATTAATGTTTTTTTTTGTATAATTAAAAGCTATACAATTTTCCAATATACATTCTGTATTAATTCCTCACAGTTTCAAGATCTCTGCTTGTAGTTATTGAGTAGGAGCATTCATTGTAAGCTTTCAGTGGATAAAATTCTGTCCTGCTCCTCTGATGGACACAGTGGCGGATCATCATTAGGGCAGTTCGGGCGGCCGACGGGGGCCCAAGGCTCCCGGGGGGCCCATGGCTGCCCGAACCGCACAGGCCCCCTCATGACCGGTGACGTCGCTAGCACCGTATGGGGCCCCGATGCTAGCGGCAGCCACATTCATTTGTATCTGAGTCCTCAGGACTCAGATACAAATGAATATTATAGGCTGCAGGCCACATTAGGCCTGGAGCCTATAAGGCGCTGGGAAGACTCCCAGTGCAGGCTGGCGTGATGTGGTACTGAATCACGCCGGTCTGCGCATGCGTCTCGTCCAGAGGATTCACATGTGTCCAGCTGGAGCGGCCGCCACTGGGCACGGTAAGTAAAATATATATTGTTTTTTAGGTGGGGTAGCGCTGTGTATATATTCAAGGAGGGGGGGGAGTGCTATGTTACACTATATACAAGGGGGAGTGCTGGGTGGCCCTATATACAAGGGGGTGGGTAGCGCTGTGTGGGCCTATATACAAGGGGGGGGGAGTGCTCTGTGACACTATATACAAGGGGGGAGTGCTGTGCGCACTTTATACAAAGGGGATGCGCTGTGTGCACTATATACAAAGGGGGAGTGCTGTATGCACTATATACAAAGGGGGAGCGCTGTGTGCACTATACAAAGGGGAGCACTGTGTGCTCTATATACAAGGGGGAGCACTATGTGGCCCTATATACAAGGGGGGAAGTGCTGTGTGACCATATATACAAGGGGGGAGCGCTGTGTGGCACTATATACAAAGGGGGAGCGTTGTGCGCACCATATACAAGGGGGAGCGCTATGTGGCCCTATATACAAGGGGGGAGCGCTAAGTGGCCCTATATGCAAGGGGGAGCGCTAAGTGGCCCTATATACAAGGGGGAGCGCTATGTGGCCCTATATACAAGGGGCAGCTCTAAGTGGCCCTATATGCAGGGGGGAGCGCTGTGTGACACTATGTACAAAGGGGAGGGCTGTGTAGCTCTATATACAAGGGGGGGGCTGTGTGGCACTATCCACAGGGGTATGTGTGTGGCGCTCTTTACACGGGGGGCTCTGTGGCACTATTTACAAGAGGGGGAGGGCTGTATGGCGCTATCTGTAGGGGGCTGTGTGTAACGCTCTGGATGTGCGGGGATGTGGTGCTAGCTATAGGCGGAAGTGTGATATAAACAGGGGTTTGTGTGTGGCACTATCTACAGGGGGCTGTGTGCATGTGGTGCTTACAGTGTATGGTATTATTATATTTAGGCGCGCAGTGTTTGGTGCTATTATATTTAGGGGCACAGTATGTGGCACCATGATAATTTTATTTTCGTTTATAGGTGTGGAAATGTTGGAAAAGTGAGGAGCCGAAGACATCTGAGTGGCAAACTGCAGAAATGGGTGAGCTCTGGACCGGATGGAGAAAACAAGAGGAAAAAAACTACTAGAATCTGAGATGTTGTCACCTGTGAGTCACTAGATTTATAGAAAATCTGTCACCTCTCCTGACATGTTTATTATAGGAAATCCTTGTATTTCACAAAAAGTATTTCTGCAGTCCAGGACTGATAGACAATTCCCCTTGTCAGGAGGATGTGTCCCTACACAGTGTGATACTGTCAGTATGTAGGGACACAGCCCTGTGACAAGGGAATCGTAACACCCATTTGTTAATGCTTGCCCAAAAAGGTAGTGTTAACAATAGTTACGGCGCGGCAGGGCGGCGGTGCAGAAGGGGGGCCCAAGCTTGGATAACAGCCCAGGGCCTATGGTCTACTTAATCCGCCACTGGATGGACACACAGGTGTACGGCTCGTTACAGTTACAGTATGTGTATCAGAGCTGTGTTTTCTAACCATGGACAGAATTTTATCCACTGGAAGAAACCAACGAATGTTCTTGCTAATTAACAACAAGCGGTGAAAAAACTGTGAGATATGAATGCAGAAAATAAGTTGGAAAATTGTAGAGCTTTAACTAACCTGAAGTAGTTATTTTTTTATTTTTTTTAGTAAGTTTGTGGCAACCTTCAATCTCTAGACAAGTAGAACTCATATAAGAGTTACGTAGTGACATCACCAGGGTTATAACTAGAATTTAAGGGGCCTCATAACAGAGCCCCATTCCAAATTGTTGAAAGTAATATGAACTTTAGCAATGCTAATAGCAGCATACTGTAACTGCTTACAGAAAACAAAGGATGGATAGTAGTGTCATACATCAGATATTGGCAAATGAGAACCTACATAGTGGAGAGTGCAGAAAGTCACTACAGTGATCGCCCCCCATAAAGGAACCACATTCCTGCACCTGATCCTGAGCGGATCCCCTCAGCCTCCAAAAAAATAACAGCTGCTACAGCTGAAGTTACCCGATGCCAGATTTTACCTGTCAGTTTATTGGGGCCATGCAACGTGACTGTGATTCTACTTTGTCAACTTCAAATTATGCATCTGATTCCACAACGTCGGATTCCCAAACCCATGCATTGTTCGGGCCGCAATGCACACTACTAGTACTACTGTCCTAATAATTCTGAATCATGATGCAATTTCCTTTATGTTTATGTCACCTGATATTTCCTGACCAGGGAGGCAATGCTAGCTGTTAGTACGGTTAACAAATCTTTGCAAACAAAATTGATGCCTCGGTTCACTGCAGGCACATGCACCAACAACCGATCAGATGACTGCAGGACACGTGGTGGAGACATTGTATCAAAGTGTGACATCATGGCCGATTCCTGGATCGTAGAAGACGTAAAAAAACCTGAATGTGTCCAGATTAAGACTACAGTTCCCCCTCCTACTTCCTCGACCTGCCAACCATCAACACTGTGCAGCTTCATTATGGGACCGTAAGCATTTCTACTCTATAAGATCTTGTTTGTCTCGGTCATAGACGAGAATAATTATTGTTACCTTTTTGTATTCTGTTCTGAAGAACATTCCAGAAATGCCACAAGATTGTATCCCCAAATGATTATTATGAGGCCTGTGTATATGATAGCTGTCATGTTTCAAGATCCACCATTGGATGTTCCAGTTTGCAACATTACGCTCAACTCTGCGGAGATAAAGGAATTTGCATTGACTGGAGGAGTCAAGTTCCAGAATGCTGTAAGTTCCTCAGTTTACCATGGAGCCCTGGAACGGAAACAATTTACAAAATTTCTTGTATGGTCTGCTATAAATCCTATTGCTGGTGGCTTACTGTAAGTCACAACCTAATTTCTTGTTTTCTTTATTTGAAAATCTACTAAACAATTATTATTCCTTTTTTGTAGCCATGTCGTGCCCCTCACACAAGATGTATAATGCCTGTGGTTCAGCCATACCAAGAACATGTCAGATCACGTAAGAGATAAAGATATATATTGAGTTCTTAGGGCTTTGTATTGTGCTTCTTGGTGAATAGAAGTTTGCTTTAGAAACAAACGTTTAAAATAGTGTACCTTGTATCTATCCCCTGCATTATTGGGGAGGGGTGATGCCTAATATGCCCCAAGCCTGGCATATTTCACTGTTTTTTCAAAAATGAAAAATAAACACACTCCCCGTATGGCCCTGTTACAAACTCTAACCCTCAGATAGGGCAGTATGAGCTTAGTGACAGGTTCCTATTAAGCTTTATGTAATGTTATAATTAATATAAAATGGAAATTCTTCCATGCGTGTTGTGGATGATATGACCGAGAAATTGGACGACCCTTCCTCCCTCTTTTTTTTTTCTCTTTTCTTTCCTTTTCTCTTTCTTTCTACCATATATTTTTGATTTCCCTCTTGAAACATACAACATTGATCTCAATATTAAGATTTGCCACTGATATGACTGTCTAATACAGTACCTGGTTGTATCACTCCGATATGTTATATATTCTTTTGGAGGGCATTGTTCCCTATGTTGATTTTATTACCGCAATGTTCCTCTTGTGCATTGTTGACTTATTTCCATTGTGTTTTAGCCCAGAGGACAATTCTTTAATGAAAGATGAACGTTTGGTTGAAGGATGTTTCTGCCCTCAGGGCACCATACGCTTCAGTCCAGCAGTGGACATATGTGTACATACTTGTGGTAAGGACTGATGGATTGCAATTTTTTTTTCTGAAATTAATAAAATAAACAATGTAAATGAAACGTTGACTCCCCTGACTCTCCCCCTAGTATGGCTCATTTGCCTATGTGCAGCAATTACCTGCTAATCTGCTTTTTCTCACTTCTGGTTTAGTAGTATGGACCCAATAACAATTGTGCGTATATTTGTTGTACATTACATTAGGTATATGCCCTAGTAAATAGTTCTCAAATATGCAAAAGGCATCTATAGACCCTTATGGGCTTGACGGATGCCAAAAAAGGGTTCATTTGTAATCTGCAAGGGCTGGTTAACGCAGGTATATACTTTTTTTTTCACTGTTTAAGGACCCATGCACATGTCCGTAGTTTTTATCCGCAATTACGGATAAAATACGGAAACATTAATTTCTATCGGCCATGGACACCTTCCCGTATATTTACGGGTGTGTGTCTGGGATGTAGAAATGAGCCGCAAAAAATAGGACATGTCCTATTTTTCGTATTTACGAACCATGCGCCTATACTTAAGACTGTGAGCACGGTCCGCAAATGCGGGTGACACTCCGCGGCCTGTCTATGCAGTATTTACTGACCATATATACTGCACAGTGCATGGGGCCTACTGAGCCCAGCCTGTTGCGCTTTGCTATAAAGTTCTGCATAGCAAAAAATATATACTGCGCGGTATATGTATTTTTACAATGAATGTCTATGGTGAAATATGTAACAGTACGGCATACAGTTGCATAGGTCAAAGGCATCTGTTGTCGGTATACAGCACGTCAGGAGCATTTTCCGACATACATGTCAGACCTTAAATGCAATGTGAATAAAGCTTTAAAGAAATCAGTTCTACATGCACTGACTTCTTTGTGAGCTTGTATTAGGCTTGAGTTAGTATTGCCCTAATGAAGGCAAAACCATTAAGCACAGAAACAAAAACGGAACGTTGACTGAAACAAACGGAAACCATAGGTTTGCATCACCATTTATTTCAATAGTGACGGATCCGTTGCATATGGTTTCCGTTTGTCTCAGTTGTGGAAGGGTTCCATCGTTTTGACGGAATGAATACCGTAGTTGGACATGTCAGTCAGGGTTCCATTCTGACGGGAAGCTCAGACGGAACGCCAGAACGGAGCCCTGACGCAGATGTGAACGAAGCCCAACACTGCAACTTATTTATGGGTCCTTAGACCAGGGCGGCAATTCGTCGATCGCTGATAGGTGCCAAGTAGATCGCGGCCATGAGTTCAATTAGTACTGCAAGATAAAGTTTATTCTGCAGTACTGAATGAACACTCTCCGTGTTGCAATGGAGCCGAGTGCTGCGCATGTAGAGTGATGTTACAGCAAAGGAGCCTCACCCGCTGTAGCATCAGTACGCATCACCCGGCTCCATAGAAACCTGCACCATACCGCTGAAGACAACATGGAATGAGAGTTAGGGAGTTTCTTCCAGCCTACGCTCGTCTCTGCAGCATTTACTGTCCAGACATTTTAGGTTCCACACTTTTCCATCATCCTCTCCACCTTTTACATGAGGCTCTGTTGCTGCTAGCAGCTCTAAATACTGTTGTGCCTCAGTTGCACCAGGGATGACATAGACTGATAGGGTTACTTAAACCAGGCACTAGAGTGAATACCAGATCATTGGAAAGTTACACTAGGGTAAGGGCATATTCACACGTGGCAGAATTGCTGTGGAATTCCGCTGCGGACAGTCTGTCCATTGGTTTCCACACCTTTTTAGTTATTTTCGTGCAGACGTTGCGGACAACTCCGCTGCGGACCATAGGCTGCGGTGCGGAATTTGGTGTTCACAACATACACTGTCTGTTGCGGACTTGATGCCTACTTGTGGCGTAATTTCTCCATTGACTTCAATGGAGTTGAAAAATGACGCAATGAAATCCGCATATGTTATGTGTGTTGCGTTGCGGATTGCTTTCGCGAACAGGATATTTCATCATTCTGGCTGGACCTATGTGTTTCGAGGTCTATAGCCAGACTGAGATGGAATGTTTTAAAAGAGAGCAGGATGTACTCTTCCCCTGAATCCGCAACGACTAATCCGCAGCATTTTACTTCACATTTTAGGCAAAGGCGCAACGGAATCTGCAACGCAGATTATGTGCGGCATTGATGCGGACAGTGTCTGCAGAATTCTGCCACGTCTGAACATGCCCTAAGCGATAAATATCTAGGTCATATCTGTAAGTGTATGTTCACACGCTGATACAAAAGCGTCTCAAAATACGGAGCTGTTTTCAAGGGATTTTCGCTGCCATTTTTTACGGTTGGTTTTGGAACTTTTTTCAATAGAGTCTATGGAAAACGGCTCCAAAAACGTACCAAAAAGTGTCCTGCACTTCTTTTTCGCTTTGAAAAATGCTCCGTCAGAACAGAACGCCGTTTTCCCATTGAAATCAATGGGCAGATGTTTGGAGGCGTCCTGCTTCCGATTTGTCGGCCGTTTTTCTTCCGAAAATAGGACGTGTGAAAATACCCTTACAGAATTTTTCCCTATTATTATCCAGTTTGGATAACCACTAGTTATATTTAAAGTTGGCTCCCAAGAAAGAAACTTCTGCCCTTAACTTATATACTGATATATAAACAAGTGCTATTGCCTAATTAGAGAATTAGATTTTGATTTGTCCTTTATTCACAAAAAAAACCTAAGAACAATCATTTTATTTCGGAAGCATTTTGTTGCCCTTATTGTATTGTACATCATTCTGTCGTAATAGACAGGAATATTTGAGCTTCCCAAGGTAATCGATTAATAAAAATTAATTACATACCTGTAATATTGCCTATTTGCCGTATGTTTATAATGTACTTTCTCTTTTAGGCTGTGTTGGTCCTGATAACAATCCACGAAAGGTATGAGCATTGTAGAAAGTTTTATACATATGTATCTAATGTTTTTATGCACAAAACACATTCACCATTCAAAGGACACGAGAGCTCAGATTCTTTAGATGGGCACCATTACAGGTTTATACTTATCACGGTTGTCCAGGATTAAATATTGAGGTATACGAACCCAGCATGGACGGTAGATAAACTTTGGATTGAAACTCTTTGGGGGACATTTATTAATAAGAAACAAGCTGGAATAAGATGCAACAAATTTATTAAGACGCACTCACCCCTTAATAAATTTATCGCATCCTCGGCTGTCAATGTGCCACTGAGTAAAATCTGGGCCAGGCAGGAGCTGCCGTAGATTTATGCTATAATTAACTCCAGTTTCTGGAATAAATTATAGTTAATGCGTCAAGCCGTGGGTGGCCAAGCCCCCTTCCGCTAAAGTAAACTCTGCCCAATTTTTGGAAAGTGGCAAGAGAGGTGGAAATGGCCCAAAGTCTCATTTTTTGCAACTTTTGTGCCGTTATCATCATTTCTTCCCCTGAAAACTGGCATTGTTAAATTCCCACCTTGTTGTCAATGTGGTTTGATCTCGAGGGCTGCATAGTATCAGAAGTCTGCGTTTGTTTACCCATGCATGTCCATACAATGATCAGAACAGATAAATATTGGTGATCTGTCTTAGTGGAGCCGTAGAAAGAAAAAAAAGGATCGTCCAAATGTTCCTTAAATTAAACATTCAAAGAAAATCCTTTGTGGTTACACACTAAGATAATTATATGATCATCTATTCCAATGCAGGTAAGTCACCACTCTTATACACAAGGAGGAAAAATGGTGTCCAGATGGTTTAACCAGTATGTGTCCGATCTCTGGCATATACATGGCCGATCTATATTCCTACATCTGCGTTATTCAGCAATCCTACTTTTGAGATTGAAAAGGGAACATGGTAAAGACACTGTCTGACTTTTAGATAAAAAGAAATTTATTCTGTATACTCATAATTTTCAGAGTAACAAGCGCTTATGGTAATAGAAAAAAACGCGGGGCACTGAATTACAGCCCATACCTGGGTTTCGCCTGGCTCCGTCTTCTTCTGGGGCACAGTCACAGTGTCAAAACATCATGTTTAAATAGCCACAAACTAAGCCTTTACATATGCCGTATATATTTAATATAAAATCTAGTTTAAAGGCCCACAATACAATATAATAAATGCAATAAAAAGTTAAAAGAAACTCATAATAACAACTTGATTAAAGATAATTTCTAAATTTGTTGTACTCTAGATTACATTTACTCCCTGATGCTCACATTATATCTATCTATCTATCTATCTATCTATCTATCTATCTATCTATCTATCTATCTATCTATCTATCTATCTATCTATCTATCTATCTATCTATCTATCTATCTATCTATCTATCTATCAAAAAATAAAGTGTTTTTACTTTTACAATAAGGGCTTGGTACTTTTAAAATTGGTACTATATGGAATACATCTCCTTTTATCTAAAAGTCAGGAGGTGTCTAAATATCTTTAATAAGCATATTTTGCTGTGGGATAGTTAGCTATCACCATTACTAGTTTGACCAGTTTAAGAAACTGTTGAATTGAATTTTTCAGCATTTTGAATATCATCCAGCCACACATTTACCCGTTAGCGGCTGCTGCAAAGAAAATGTATTATAACATTATTACAGATGTGTCCTTCCTTACCTTTTCTCTTATCACAATATATCCTGAGAAGTTTGGCGCGAGATGACCAGCTTTAAAAAAAAAATCAAACATGTTTTTGCGATTCTTTGTTACAAGCCGTCTCTGTATGTGTCTATGTGTGACCACCCAGTGGTTGTGATGTGAATTGCAGCCTGTCAACGGTTTTGCTAGCATGTCGCGATATTGTATTGAATTTGTTTCATGATAAATTAGAGTCCTTAACCAAAATCAAGCAAAGGAAAGGGTGGACACATCTATACATATCAAATGTATGGCTAACCATGTAATACATGGACGGGCTGGGTCCACCAGAGTAGGATTGTTACTTTGTGTTTTTCTTCGTGCTCGTTAAGGGAGATTCTGAAAAAGGAACCCACTTCTATGATGTCCATATGTTTTATTGAGGCATATGGACCGGGGTTATTTTGATAAGACAATCCCTTAAAGATAAACTAAATCTATCATGGTTTGTTTGTGTACATCTAATTTTTATGTTACATCACATGTCATCTAGTTTGGCCTAAAGCCGCTTTACTATTACAATGGAGAACATACACCATTATGAGATGCATTTACATGTTTGTAGAAGGTTTGGGATGCAAATATGAAATAATAATGGCATATTTCTATACAGTTTGGAGAAAAATTCCAATTTGACTGCCAGGACTGCGTCTGCAGAGAGGGTGGTAGTGGAATCATTTGTCAAAAACACAAGTGCAAGGAAATGACTGATGTACAATGTACCTTAGAAGGTGTCTACCCTGAAATCCAGGTCAGCCCCACTGACCCCTGCTGCAAAGAGACAGTGTGCAGTAAGTTTTCATAGAAAATGTCTGTAGTACGTACAGAATTGCTTTTATTACAATTAAATTGGTTTTCCAAGATTTATCAATGATGACATGTCCTATAGATTGATCGATCAATGTGTAATTGATGTGCACTTTGAGAATGATAGAGTTAAAAATCCCAAGACCTGCAGATAGGTACAGATGTTATTGGGCTCAATAACTGCGTAGAACTTTGTTTTAACTCTTTCCTTTTCAGACCCACAGCTTAGAGAGTAGTGGTGGGATAGATCATGAGAACGAATGTGATGGGAAGACCCTTCATAGTTTGCTATGTGCCGCTCTCGTCCATGGGTCATCTCTGGTTGAATGGTTGAATTCACTTGAGTTTGACTAGGCTGCAATACCAGAACCAGCTCCTGGACACACAGCACTCCTGCTGCCAAAATCAGTATGAGTATATATATTGCTCTATAAGCATAGAACTTTCTGTCAGAAAGAAAGAAATTTCCAAGTCACCAGCCTTTACTTATTATCTGTAATAAAGTCCTCTAAAAAATGTTTCCATTTGCAGAGTGTGACAGATCTAGATGTGAAACCATATCTCCCACCTGTCAGCTTGGCTATGAAGCTGTTGGCAGCATTCCAGACGGACACTGTTGTTCTCATTATAAATGTAGTAAGTCCTTGATCATTATTGGTCCGTCTATAGATACAGCATGTGTATTGTTGTAATGTGCACATAAAAATACAATATGACAAACTATTGCTAAAAGGAACTATCTATCTATCTATCTATCTATCTATCTATCTATCTATCTATCTATCTATCTATCTATCTATCTATCTATCTATCTATCTATCTATCTATCTATCTATCTATCTATCTATCTCATATCTATCTATCTCATATCTATCTATCTCATATCTATCTATCTATCTATCTATCTATCTATCTATCTATCTATCTATCTATCTATCTATCTATCTATCTATCTATCTATCTATCTATCTATCTATCTATCTATCTATCTATCTCTCTCTCTCTCTCTCTCTCTCTCTCTCTCTCTCATCTATCTATCATACATTTTTTGTCATCACTTAAGTCTTTTAATATTTTAATGGATGATGTATTTTTTTCGATATGATATGAAATATATTTAAAATCAGCATTTACTCTCTTTCCAGTACCAAAGAATGTTTGTGTACACGGCAATGCAGAATATATGGTAAGGAAAGCTTGAAACAACAGATTTTATTTCTAAAATATGCCTAATTTCTATTATTTATTTAGTTGTTTTTCAATAATCTTTTCATGTTTGGTATACAGCTGTTTACATCAGTTGTTCTCATGCTACTTACAAGAAAAAAAACAGAGGCAACTCAACTGTATTTTTTTTTTTTACAATTCTTTTAAATATATCTCTAAAAAAAGGAATACGGTTTTGAGGGGGTTGTCTACTTTGGACATTTCCTTTTTGGGTCCCGAAAAGGTAAGCTGATGACAGGGTGTCCTGCTGTAATGTGTGGAAGAACCTAACAGCAAGCATTTCATTTCTCAGCATCGCCACCATAGGGGAAATAAAGCATTACATGATGTCCATTATAATTAATAGACTGCCCATGTAATGTTGGGTCCTCCAACATCAAGAGATTCTTTTTGTAGTTGTTCGATTGAGCAAAAGCGATCAATCAGCCTAGGTGTAAACACTGCAAGCGATCGAACGATTAACGATATATCCTTCGTATATCGACGATCACATCATTTCGAATGCATATTATTGTTCGTCGTCACTAAATGTGCAAGTTTAAACAGGTATCGTTCATCTTTCAACGACAAAGCAGTAGGCGTTTGATTTTTCAGAGCGGTGTGTCCCATAACTGTTCTACATCCCACCAAATGCAGTAATCGCTTACATGCCAGACAAGCAACCTAAACACTGATCGCTATAACGACTATTCCAATAGTTAATAGATGCAATTAAATTATGATCGTTCGCTACGGAACGACTCGCTAACGAATCGCTAATCGTTCGATCGTTACAATTTCTTGGCTCGTCTAAAAGCCTCTTTAGCTTTGTACATCATGTTACCTTACACTCGTCTTTTTTTTTTTAAATTTGAATGGGATAATGCCTTTTTTTTTAAACTAATTTTTATCTGGGAATTTGTGTTTTGTCATTACAATTAAGATGCCAATAGAAGCCATTATTTGTGCAATTGTATACTGAACTTATTTTTCTTGAGGTTTGTAGACCATAAACATGGTGTGAACTGAGCCTTAGTAAATTGTAAGCACAAAGTCAGCATATTGTGTTTTGTAGACTGCTTTTCATCAAATTTGATCATTTCCCTCCTTTTCATGGTGAACATTTTTGGGGGTTCTTTCAGAGGTTTATGGGACTGTTCACACATGGCAGAATTGTTACAGAAATTTCTGCGACTAAAAAACAGTTCCATACATCTGAATGGAGTTGTTTCTGCAGCAGGTACATACGTTTTTACAACTTTATTCAGATATCTGTCATATGTGAATATACCCTATATATACACGCAAGAATATGCAGCTATATATTTAATATTCTAAGTATTCTATAAATCAATAAATTCTAATCCATAGAACAGGGGTTGAATACATGAGCAAGCAGCATTTATCAGTTTTGACTTTTATTGCTTCTTTAAAAAAATCATGAGATTTTCTCTCTTTAGCCGGGAGCTCCAGTGTACTCTGATAACTGCCAGAGCTGTGTGTGTGCAGAAAGTGCAAACAGCACTGCCGGGCCGAAGATCACATGTACAGATATACCATATAACGTACAGTGCCCATTGGTAAGTAGAAATCTGACAGTAAACTCATCATTGCAGTATGTTCCCATAGATTGCTGTTGCAGATGCAGCAACTTCTATATTTCACTGTCCTTTGACCAGGTTTGCCATCAGGGCAGTAAAGATGGTACTGCTGTCACGGCCTGACCTCAACTGTAGACTGCCCACCGCCGGCATGGGAGCTATAAAGTTTTACTTTGAAAATTAAAGGGCAATATTTAATAGGCAATTATGTGCAAACCTAGTTCCCAACATGGTGCCTTTCATTTCACTTATGTGTAAATACACAGGCCCCAATTAATATTCTATACCCCATCCCCCTTTGAACGACTAAATATATAGTATGGACCTAAGACAGAGATCATATTATTCTCCTTCATTAAAAAATTAATCACTGTGCTGGAGAAGAAGTATAAAAGCCTTCCTCAGGTGAACAATAGGGTACAAACTTGAGGTTGATGGACATAATATGGGGTTCAGGGCCCAAACCAGTTGTCCATAAGGGGCTCAGATATTTTTTATATCAGACCTGACTCCAACAATGCCATAGGTGCAATGTAAAGAGTGAAATCTGCGTCAAATCCACAGCAAAATCCATGGGTTTCATCCTAATAATAATTATTTCTTTTTAACCACAGGGCTTTGCACTGAAGAAGAGCACACAGCACTGTTGTGGAGAGTGTGAGCAGACTCACTGTGTCCTGAGTCTCAACGGTTCCAATACTTCTTACCATCTCATGCAAGTATGTTCACAATGACTATAATATCTATAGAAAAAACAAATCATATTAAACTTCGTTATAATCATCATAATAATCATTACTAGTCATGGGAAGGGGATTTTTTAGCTACACGACTGCCTGGTATTCTGCCATAGTTCCTATAATTTTACATTGTGCAGATAATATATTACAATAAAGGGCTATCACAAGATCGTGAGATTAGATTAACTATTTATATGAAAATTTATTAAAGATTCTTTGTTAGAACACACCTGCTGCAGGGTAAATGTAGTATTGCATTGTGGCCATTCGGGTGAATGGCTGTCCAAATAATACATGGATGTCCAGCGTCCATCAAAGCAAGAGCAACTTCTCAATAATCAGGATGAAAAGGGATGCAAAAACAGGGATTAAATGTAGCGCTGCCAACATCAAGTAGTTAAGTCAGGTAGTTTGTAAAGAAAAAGGGATTTATTGACATAAAATGAGTGGCTACGCGTTTCAATGCTGGTTCGGCGTCTTCCTCAGGCCTCAGGCATTGAAACATTTAATCCCTGTTTTTGCATCCCTTTTCATCCTGATCCTTTTGCGGTGGTGAATTACACCGGTCGGTTTGGGGATAACTGCAGCCGACTGGACACTATATACGTCCTTCTTGTCTACACTAGGGTTGTACCTGGATTGGTACAACCTGTACAGGTGAGAGGCTCCACGGCTGTCTTCTACTACCCGATTTATTCTGGTTGATTTGCACAATGTGGTGCTATGTGTCATCTTTTCTCATTTAGATTTACTTCTCAATAATGGCTGGCTGCTGTGGTTCATAGAGAGGAATCCCAAGTAGGGGCTCCTCGCTATGAAGTCCGTATGCCCTGATAGGGATTATGGATAGGGGTTGTTCTATCATGTCATAGGATTATGTTATTACCAGTTGGATCTGTTGGAAATAACAGATGAACCTGATACATATCCATATATAATAATTTATTTTCTTAGCCTGGAGAAATGATTCCTTCTGAAAATAACTGCACCCTTTATAGCTGCACTGTGATCAGGAATAAGTTCATCATATCAATGTCACAAATCTCTTGCCCCCATTTTAATGAAGATGAATGTGAACCCGTGAGTATTATAACTGAAATGTTCTTATATGTTAAGGACTCTAAGGGCTTGTTCACACAGAGTATTTTGGCGCTATTTTTGATGCGGAAACCGCGTCAGAAACAGCTCCAAAAAACGCCCAATATCGCCTAAAACGCTAACGGGAAAAAGAAGCAACATGCCCTTTCTTCGGGCGTTTCTGTCTCTGACCTCCCCATTGACATCAATAGGAGGCAGAGATCGCGTTTTTCATGGCGGTTTTTGCCTGCAGCGCTCGATGGCTACAGGTGAAAAACGTAGCAAAAAACGCTGCAAGTGGTATTTCGGCAGGTCAAAATGTGCCGATTTTTCTGCCTGCAAAATGCTCCTTGTGAATATACCCTAAGGGTTTTATGACAGTTTCGTTGCGCAGAAAAGTTGCAATTTGTGCAAAAAATTGTGACTTTTGCAGCCTTTATGCAGTTCACACGACATTTCAGAAAATTAAGCAGAGCATGCTTAAGGAACGGGTGTAGATTTGAGTTTTTGGTGCACAGACGGCAAGAGATATGCTTTATTTATTTAGAAGCATACGCCACTTAATAAATTAGGCGCATCTTACTCCAGCGCTATTTAGATTAAGACTGACGTATGAAGCGCCAGTCTTGAATAATTCCGGCTTTGTGTTTACTGGTTTAAATGCATATAAAAAATTATATAGGCCATGAATGCCACATATAGGAGACCTCCCAACACTGTTTTTCCGACTCAGACATCAGTCTTGTTTGAATATGAGAAAATAAGCATGACCTCCTAGTCCCATGGAGCGTGTTGAATTTGCTATCATTGGCATATGCCCCATTACCCAACAGACATACATTGGGAAATACAGTACAGGGTACACTACTTCTTCAGACTTATATACTGCTGAGTCATCATCCAGTCTTAAAAAGATGTGCCCATATATTTTTTGACAGCATAAAATGGTCCCGTAAGATTATATTCATACAGATGTGTCCTTCCTTACCTTTTCTTATATCTCAACAACATATACTGAGATGTGTGGCACTAGATGTCCTGCTTTGAAAAAGAACATGATTTCACAATACTCTTTGTTATATGTGTCTATGTGTGGCCACCCAGTGGCTGTGATGTGAGTTGCAGCCTGTCAATGGTTTTGCTAGCATGTCAGGACATTGTATTGAATTTGTTTCATGAGAAATAGGAGTCTTTAACCAAGTTCACGTAAGGGTATGTTCACACGCAGTGACCACAAACGTATGAAAATACAGAGCTGTTTTCAGGCGAAAACAGCTCCTGATTTTCAGACGTTTTTGTAGCAACTCGTGTTTTTCGCTGCGTATTTTACGCCCGCTTTTGGAGCTGTTTTTCAATGGAGTCAATGAAAAACACCTCCAAAAACGTCCCAAGAAGTGACATGCACTTCTTTTTCGTGGGTGTCTTTTTACGCGCCGTATTTTGATAGCGACGCGTAAAATTACACCTTGTGGGAACAGAACAATAATGGAGCCGTTTTTTCAGGTGTAATTTGAGGCGTAAAACGCCCGAATTACGTCTGAAAACAGTGCGTGTGAACATACCCTCACGGTAAAGGTGGACACATCTGTATGTGGCAGATCTGTTACAGAAATTTCTGTGACTGCCCCATACATCTGAATTGCAATGAAATAAAAATTTATATCCACAAGAGGCGTTGTCTGCAACTAATCTGCCATGTGTGAACATAACCTAAATCCTCCATGATTCTGTATCATATATTTTATCATTAAATCTGTTTCATTAAATGTAGGAAACCATTGAGTTTTTATCCAACGGCTGCTGTAAAGTATGTAAGTATTGAGTTCCTTTAAATAGTGTAAATTCAATACTATTTTCTACCTAATGATAACCCAAATACATTTATAAGTAATCTAAAAACCCACTTAAAGTGCCCCCACTTTTGTAGTAAGAATCTGTGTTTTGGACAAAAAAATACTTCAGCTGTTCCAATACTGTGAGAGTTTACTCCATCCTGTTGTCCCCTATTATTGCATATTTGTCACACTTAATAAACATATACATTTTTTTGGGGGGTACTGTGTAAAAGGGGGAGGTGGGGTGCTGAATGGCACTATCTACATGGGGGAGGTGGGGGGAATGTATGACACTATCTACAAGGGGGAGGTGGGGGCTGTATGGCACTATCTACATGGGGGCTGTATGGCAGATTCTACAGCTGCATGGCCCAATCTACAGGGGGGCACTATCTACAAGGGGGGCTGTGTGTGGCACGCAGGGGAGAGGGGACATTATACTGTGGGGGGGGGCATTAAGGGGACATAATACTGTGTGGGGGCCACTAAGGGGAGATTATTCTGTGTTAGGACACTACAGGGGGCATTATACTGTGCCAGCACACTTAGAGGACAAAATATGTAACTATGTAACTATGACCTGCAAGAAGCCTGTGAGGAAGGCGATCTGAGAGCTCAGTCTGTTGGTTGTTTGTGCCTGTATTTGTCTGTGTGTCTCTGTGTTTGTGTGTGTATAAGTTCCAGTATGTGTGTATGCGTGTATTTGTGTGTCTAAGTGCCTATATATGTATCTCTACAGTGGCGTAGCTATAGGGATCGCAACGGTCGCAGTTGCCACACAGCACTGACTGCGCTTCCAACTGTATTTGCATCCTCAGGATGGATGATTAGAAAACACTTGAAAACCCTTGTGCAATTATGTTAGCACCGCTGTAAACAGTTTTGCTGTTTAGAGGAGCTATAAAACTGACCTTCCTTTGAGCTAGTTTAGAATCAGGAGCATTACATTTGTGGGTTCGATTAAACTCTCAAAATGGATAGAAAAAGAGAGCTTTCATGTGAAACTCGACAGTCTATTCAAGTTCTTAGAAATGAAGGCTATTCCATGCGAGAAATTGCCAAGAAACTGAAGATTTCCTACAACGGTGTGTACTACTCCCTTCAGAGGACAGCACAAACAGGCTCTAACCAGAGTAGAAAGAGAAGTGGGAGGCACGCTGCACAACTGAGCAACAAGACAAGTACATTAGAGTCTCTAGTTTGAGAAATAGACGCCTCACAGGTCCTCAACTGGCAGCTTCATTAAATAGTACCCGCAAAACGCCAGTGTCAACGTCTACAGTGAAGAGGCGACTCCGGGATGCTGGCCTTCAGGGCAGAGTTGCAAAGGGCAAAGAAAAAGCCATATCTGAGACTGGCTAATAAAAGGAAAAGATTAATATGGGCAAAAGCACACAGACATTGGACAAAGGAAGATTGGAAAAAAGTGTTATGGACAGACTAATCGAAGTTTGAGGTGTTTAGATCGCACAGAAGAAAATTTGTGAGACGCAGAACAACTGAAAAGATGCTGGAAGAGTGCCTGACGCCATCTGTCAAGCATGGTGGAGGTAATGTAATAGTCTGGGGTTGCTTTGGTGCTGGTAAAGTGGGAGATTTGTACAAGGTAAAAGGGATTTTGAATAAGGACAGCGCTTGATTGGAGCCAATTTCATCCTACAACAGGACAATGACCCAAAGCACACCTCCAAATTATGCAAGAACTATTTAGGGAAGAAGCAGGCAGCTGGTATTCTATCTGTAATGGAGTGGCCAGCGCAGTCACCAGATCTCAACCCCATAGAGCTGTTGTGGGAGCAGCTTGACCGTATAGTACGCAAGAAGTGCCCATCAAGCCAATCCAACTTGTGGGAGGGGCTTCTGGAAGCATGGGGTGAAATTTCTCCCGATGACCTCAGCAAATTAACAGCTAGAATGCCAAAGGTCTGCAATGCTGGAATTGCTGCAAATGGAGCATTCTTTGACGAAAGCAAAGTTTGAAGGAGAAAATTATTATTTCAAATAAAAATCATTATTTCTAATCTTGTCTATGTCTTGACTATATTTTCTAGTCATTTTGCAACTCATTTGATAAATATAAGTGTGAGTTTTCATGGAAAACACTAAATTGTCTGGGTGACCCCAAACTTTTGAACAGTAGTGTATATACCATAGAACAAAATAACGGCACCAGGACTACAGAGTAGATGAAATAGGGTGGATTTATTCACCTCAAGTGAGCGACGTTTCGGTTAGTCTCGGAGCATTTCTCAAGCTGTTATTTTGTTCTATGGTATATATACAAGCTGGGGAACCGATTCATCCCCTGATAACGAGCACATGGCCTAGTATATAGGTACATTGGAGTGCTGTGTTCATCTGTTTTTGGACTGTATACCTATATATATATACATACATACAGGGGGTGCATAAGTAGGTATACAGGGGGAGATTTTTCAAACAGTCTAATTACAATTTTGTGAGGCAATTTTGAATGGAGAAACACAAGGAAATGGCATTATTAGAAAACTATCTTTGTCCATTGAAGCCAACTTCGAACTTTCCGCTGCTGTTACTCAACAGAAAACACCCTTGCAACAATTGACGAACAGTTGAATAAACCTGGGGTTACAGATTGGGCGGCGCTTTCATGTAGAGGGGTAATTGGACCCATCTTTTACAATACAATGGTTACCTCAGACCTGTACCTGAACATGCTCCAAGAAAATGTACCGTATATGCCGGCGTATAAGACGACTGGGCGTATAAGACGACCCCCAACTTCTGCCCTAAAAATATAGAATTTGGTATATACTCACTGTATAAGACTACCCCTCTCCCAATAGGATTAGTGCAGGGGCGGGGAGTCACCGGGAGGAGAAGGGGGGCGGGGTCGGCACTTATTGTAGCAATATGCACACTTACACCAGCATGTAAGCTCTTCATTAATATCACAGCATGGATGCGAGGGGAAAGCTGGCGGTGCAGTAACGCCAGATTCCCCTCGCATCCATGCTGTGATATTAATGAAGAGCTTACATGCTTCTGTAAGTGCCGCCTGTGACCCCCAGCTCTGTGACGCCGACCGCTGTGACGGGGCGGCTGCATTAGCATACAGCGCGCCGCCCTGTCAGCGCGTACTAAGCCTCTTCTAATGACTGTGAGAGGCGGACTGCCGCGCATGCGCGGCGGTCCCAGGAAGCGGCTCTCTACGCGCTGACGGGGAAAAAAAAACACCTCACACAGTATATCCTGCGTATAAGACGACCCCCCACTGTAGCCATTATTTTAAGGGGTTAAAAAGTCGTCTTATACGCCAGTATATACGGTAATACAACAATTGTAGTTGGAGCATGAAAATGAAGACTTCTATTTTCAGCAAGATGTTGCCCTCCTCACTATGCTTTAGCGGTGTGTAATTTTCTTAACAAAAAATTACCCAATAGGCAGATAGGTAGACAAGGCCCATTCGAATGGCCACTATGATCACCAGACTTTACCCTGATGGAGTTTTTCCTTTGGGGATTTATCAAAGATAAGGTTCTAGAAAACCACGCATGGTTGATGACATGATTCAGTTCATAAAAGATGCATGCCAAGAAATGGATGCCAATAAAGAATTTTGTGCCAAAGTGTGATTGTAAAAACTAGATTACAGCAATGTGTAAATAGCGAGGGACCCCAATTTAAGTATATAATTGTACTTAATTGTTTTCTTATTCTATAAAATACGATTTAAACTGTTAACCTATTATTAATATTATTTTTACCTATTATATATATATATATAAATGTATATGAATGTTATTGGCATGGGATATTGGAGCTAAAAATTGCATGGTTTAAAAAGATAGACAATCACAGCAATATGGATGGGTTGGAGCAGGGCTGGTATCAGGATGCAGATCAAATAGTCGGATCTATAGATTGATCTACAGTGAATAGGAAATTAATGATATAAATTAATTTACCATCCATCAGAGTGAAATGTTAATTTATTGACATCATTGACATCATACAAATGTTTTAAATGTGATATTAACCTTTCAGGTATTAAAAAGTTGACGTCATGCAGGCTGTATGAATACTATGATTATCTGTCATACAACAATTGTCGCACAACAGACTTGGTCAAGATGTCTCGTTGTAACGGGTCATGTGAAACTTTTTCTATGTAAGAGCCCAGTTTATTTATCTGTTTTTACAAGTTGCCTCATAAATAAAATATGATAATTGTTTCCAAAATATGCTGGCAGCTGCTGAAACGGTAGAAAGGGAACACATATTCTTTGTAACTCTTCACACCTACCAATAAGACATGTGTGAACATATATAATAATCCTATTACAATTTTACCCAATCAGTGAAAATTCCAAAAACAGTTGTCATTAAGTGCCAGGCAGCTGCATCAAAAGCAAGTAAAAATCTAGTATGTATTAAAAGGGGCATAGCTGATAAAGATGTAATGACACTTATGTAAGCGTGTCTCCAGTAACAGAAGCTGTAGAAACAGGTCAGAAGATTTCATTGGTGGTTGTCTGCGCTTTGAGACCCCCACCTTTTGCTAGAACAAGCCTGCTACAGTGCTCATTGGAGTGCATAGCTGCTTTAGCTGCTGTTGCCTTTTCTCCTGCTTTGCTTGGGAGAACTGAGGTGGGACAGTCTATTGGCTATCTTTAGCTCTCCTGAGTAATGCTGGAAAAAGGTTAAGAGTCATGTTATATGCGCTGGCAAGCACCTTAAAGAGGCTCTGTCACCACATTATAAGTGCCCTATCTTCTACATAATATGATCGGCGCTGTAATGTAGATTACAGCAGTGTTTTTTATTTAGAAAAATGATCATTTTTGACGGAGTTATGACCTATTTTAGCTTTATGCTAATGAGTTTCTTAATGCCCAACTGGGTGTGTTTTACTTTTTGACCAAGTGGGCATTGTGGAGAGAAGTGTATGGCGCTGACCAATCAGCGTCATACACATCTCTCCATTCATTTACACAGCACATAGTGATCTAGCTAGATCACTATGTGCAGTCACTTACCCACATATTAACGTTACTGTAGTGTCCTGACAGTGAATAGACATCACTACCAGCTAGGACTGGATGTCTATTCAGAATCCTGATACTTTGCTAACATTTGTGGTTGATTTACAGCACAGCACATCGAGATCACGCTGGGCTGTCATTTACAGCGTGATCTCACGAGATTACGCTTGAGCTGCTGTAAATCTCACACAAACATTAGTGAAGTGTCAGGATTCTGAATAGACATCACGTCCTGGCTGGAGGTAATGTATATTCACTGTCAGGACACTTGAGTAACGTTAATGTGTGTGTATGTGGCTGCACATAGTGATCTAGTAAGAACACTATGTGCTGTGTAAACGAATGGAGAGAAGTGTATGACGCTGATTGGTCACTGATTGGTCAGCGTCATACACTTCTCTCCATAACGCCCACTTGGTCAAAAAGTAAAACACGGCCAGTTGGGTATTAAGAAAATCATTAGCATAAAGCAAAAATAGGTCATAACTCCGTCAAAAATGATCGTTTTTCTAAATAAAAAAACACTGTTGTTATCTACATTACAGCGCCGATCACATTATGTAGAAGATAGGGCACTTATAATGTGGTGACAGAGCCTCTTTAACAACTTTATTCAGGGAACAAGGGAATGTCAGCCCCGGACCCCACCAATGCATAGCAAATAAGACGTTTCCTGTAACTGCAGATACACTTTAAACCATTAACTAGACCACACATTGAAAATAGGATAGTTTTTTGATATGTGTGTGTGTGTGTGTGTGTGTGTGTGTGTGTGTGTGTTTGTGTGTGAATAACAAGCAGCTACAAAGTTGTATGAATTAAACAGATCAACTCCTTTCACTAACGTATCAAACAGTATAATGACAATTATCAGGGGTGTAGTTATAGGAGGTGCAGAGTTAGCAGTCACACCCATGCCCTAGTGGCTGAGGTGATCCAATAGCAATGCTGCCCCAAAAGAAGACACCAGAATAAATGGCAAATGGTGATGGAGGCATTACATATTTTGAATTGGGGCTCAGGGACTTCCAGTTATGTATCTGATAAACATAATGATTATTAAATTGTAATTAAAGGCTATGTAAACCTTTGGCGCCTTTACTTTTTAAATAAAACAGTGTATTTTAGTGTTTTGTGCAACTTTGTCATTTATTTTTATTAAAAATAAATTTTGTTTTTTCAGATACAGCTTTTATCTATCCTGGATACATAGAAGCTGTATTGTGAGCTGAAACCTGAATCCGTCAGGTTAGCAGGACTGACGGGTTCGGTGACAGTGGGTCCTGCTAATCCTAAATTAATCATTTAGATGTCATCGACAACAGGTGGATTCTGGGTGTCAAAGACATGCAGGACCCACTGTCACCAAAGCCGTCAGTCCTGCTGACCTGACCGATTCAGGTTTCAGTGCACGATACAGCTTCTATGTATCTAGGAAACATACAATAATTTTTAATAAAAATAAATTCAAAGTTGCACAAAACACTAAAATACACTGTTTTAGTAAAAAAAAAAAAAGCATGAAAGGTTTACATAGCCTTAACGTTTTATAAAACAAACTAATAACGTCAATATTTTTTAAAAAAAATTTCAGCTACTCCTCATCTACCAAAGCTATGTCACATAAATGTGTCTGTTGCCAGGAGGCACAGACCAGCCAAAAACGCGTAATACTGCAATGTTCTGATAGAAGTCAAGTGGAGCATGAGTACATTGCAGTGGAGAGATGTGACTGCATGAATACACAATGTGAACCAGGGAAATTATCTGAAGAATCTACAACTGATCCTTCTATACATAACAAAAACAGTAATTTGCCGTAAAATCATAACACATTAACAATGAGAAAGAAGAAAAACACTGCAAAACTATCTGTATTTGGCATTTTATTAATTTTGTGCAATGTCTTCTTTCTGAATATTAAATCATTTATTTCATATATTGTTTGTTTTGTGAATGATAACTATATAATCTGTAATGTTAGAGTAAATTGGTTTTAAAGGAAATGTATCACCCGAATAGTCAGAAGAAGACATATCTGGGAGAGTGGTCTTTCTGACATATGAGGTCACTGTGCAAGGAGGGGTGAGCCGTGTCCATCATCTATTGTCTGTGAGATAAGGAGATACCATCCAAAAAAAATTCAGATTTTTTATTTTAAAATACAAATAATGACAAAAAAAAACAAAACATCACCAAACATCAGCTTATACTGCCACTCCCATAGATTTCAATAGAGAGGACTACACTCAAGCGTGGTCACCTCTTCATTGAATTCAGTGGGTAAGCGGCAATGTTTAAGATGGCAATATACGTTATGGTAAAAAACGGTTTTGTCCTGAAGTGGTTGAACAAACCCCCCTAAAAATCTCCACCTAAATATCAAAAAGTGCAAAATAACATTCTTAGACGATAAAGTTATTACATGGGATCACTTCTATCACATATCCAAAAACCAAGGAGATGGATCCACAAAAAATTCAGAATTTGTCTGGAGTTAGGAACCTCTACAAGTTTAACTGTGAAAGTCTTAAGGCCCTTTTACACTGGGTAATTATCGGGCAGACAAGCGTTCATAGAACATTCATTGCTGATAATTGCCCCGTGTAAACAGGGCAGCGATTAGCAGATGAACGAGCAAATGCTCGTTTATTTGCTGATTGTATCATTTAAAAAATCTAAAATATTATCATTGTCGGCAGCACATCTCCCTGCCGACATGATAATAATGTATGGGGATGAGCGATCGAAGTAACGAGCGCTCGTCCCCATACATATCTCCTTGTGACAGGAGCAAACACGCGCCGATCAACGATTGCACCGAAATGGGCCGGTGTAATAGGGCCTTTACTTAAAGTTTCTGTCCCCAAGATCTCTGTCGTTCTTTAACAAAGGTGCAGCTAAGCCACATGGGTATTGATTCTGAGCAGAAAATTCTCCATCTGAGCTATACAGCGTGAGGTTTTGCATTGTTTGGTTGCCACACTAGCTGGGGGGCAGCAGGCTTTAAAGTAGCAGCAGCTTTATTAGGCCGGGTTCCCACGTAGCGTAAACGCTGCTGAATTTCCACAAGGGATTTCTGTGCGGAAATTCCGCAGCATTTACTGTAGCAGCAAAGAGGATGAGATTTAGAAAATGTCATGCCCACGATGTGGAAAAAAGTGTAAACATTAATAAATAATTAAAAGCATGTCAATTTATGCTGCGCTTTAGTTGTTTTTTGTTGCGCGTTTTCCCCATTGAATTCAATGGTGATGCAAATCCCGCAACAGAAAGCCAAGTGTTGTGACTTTTGCGAAGGTATTCGCAGTGATTACGCCGCAAAAATCGCAACTACGGAAAGAGAAAAAAACAAACATGCTTACCCAGAAGTCTGTGTTTCTTCGTCCATTCCAGCCTCCCGGGATGAAGTTGCATCCCATGTGACCTCTGCAGCCAATCACAGGCCAATCCTTACTCCTGTGGATATGTCATAAATGTCTCTCGTGGAAAAGCCCCTTTAAAAAACCAAGAAAAACACCACAAATAGGTAACAGGGTGGTTTTCAAAAACTGACATATCCACAGGATATTTGCAATGAAAAACTCTACATTGATATCCACATGATATGTCATAAATGTCAGATAGATGCGGGTCCCACCTCTGGTACCCGCACCTATCTCTAGAATGGGGCCCCTAAACCCTGTTCTACCTCTGTGTGTGTCGGCTGATTTCCGACCACGAAGGTGAATACAGCGTAACTCGCTGAGCTACGCTGTTTTTGTAAGCCCCATAGAACTGAATGGTAGTTATGGAAACAGAATAGCTCGTAAGCTACGCTGCTTCCGTAACTGCTATTTACTACTATGGGAGTTACGGAAACAGCGTAGCTCAGCGGGCTACGCTGTTTTCGTAACTCCCGACCATAAGGTCAGGAAGTGGCCAGGAGGCAGCCATAGCAGACAAAGCTAGAACGGGGTTTAGGGGGCCCGTTCTAGAGATACGTTTGGGTCCCAGAGGTGGGACCCTCATCTAAGCATGCAAGCCCCCTTTAATTTTTCCAGCCTAGACCATCCCATGGTTCTTCTGTGTAAGGGAGGAGATGATGGCAGAGTATTCACGCAGGCCACCTGGTGCAGTAGCGTTTGCCTGCCTCACTTACTTCACCTTCTCTTTTGCTGGCTGCCTGGCAGCATAATTTTCAAACGGATGTTGCCTTCTGCCTGCCTGGTGATGTACAAAACTGTTCTGCTGCTGCAGGTCAAACAGAGAATTTTCCATGGCAAAGAATCTTTTAAAATCGGAGCGTATTGTCTTGTACAACATCAGGACCTTTTATACTCCCTAGATTATAAGTTGAGCGTGTGGGCCAAGGAGCATGTCACTTTCCCCAAATATAGGTTTTTCATAATACCTGAACAGGTTGAGCTCACTTGAATATGGCGGGGGAAGGCCAATAGGCAACTTTCTGCTGAATGTACAAGAGCAATTTTTTCACTGTGGGGTTTTTATCCACCAGGCACAATTGTGCAGCATGGCACGGCAGCACCTGACAGTACACATAAGATGAGGCAGTGTGGGGAAAGCAGCAGAAGGTGGCCCAAATATTGTTAAAGTGTAGCTAAACGTTCGACAAACTTCTGACATGTCATAGTGACATGTCAGAAGTTTGTATTGGTGGGTTTCCGAGCACGGAGACCCCCACCAATCGCTAGAACGAAGCAGCTGAAGCATTTGTGTGAGCGCTCAGCTGCTTCGTGTCTGTTCGGCTATTTCCGGAAATAAATGTATCGGTGTACGGACTCAATAGAAAGTCTATGAGCCCGTACTCCGATACATTGGCTTTCCGGAAAAAGCCGAACAGAAACGAAGCAGCTGAGCGCTCACACGAACGCTTCAGCTGCTTCGTTCTACCGAGTGGTGGGGGTCTCCGTGCTCGGACCCCCACCAATACAAACTTCTGACATGTCACTATGACATGTCAGAAGTTTGTCGAACATTTAGCTACACTTTAAAGACCGGGAGGCGGACGCTTGAAAAAAAGGTTTGGAAACCTGAAAATGAAGAGGTGTCAGAAGTAGTCCGTTGAGCCCTCTGTAGCTGTTTTATCCTCTCTGGTGATGTCATTGAGGTGCATCTCTACTGAAGGTAGGTTGATCCAGCGGGTCATGAAAGACTTATATTGGCCCTGTTCATAGTTACTGCCCCAGGTGATGGTGGAAATATGCACCTGGGTAAGGACACAAATCTAGTGTCCGTGCCACATTTCCTGCAATGTCACAGTAGAGAGTAGTCATGGCCTTATAACATTAACAGTCATTTCAGCATCTTTCAACTCAACTGAGCCAGTGCCAGCAACTTCTGGAAGAAAACAAAATCCGCCATGTGGAAAGAAAGAGAATGTTACAAGCAACCTAGTCAGTTGAGTGTTCAGTTGAGGTTCTAGTAGATGGCTTGAGTTGTAGTGTTATTTATGAGCCAAATTCTCGGTAGAGATGACCAGTGGCATTTATAGGGAAATATAGAAGGGTAAATTGCTGCCATCACTGCTCGTCTAATTCATTACCAGCCTAACACAACTATACGGTGCCCAACAGAAGTGCTACATGTAACTACTCAGGACATTTGAGCTACAGTTCACATAGCACATTGTAAAGGGACGTGTTTTAGACTTCCCACTTTTGGATCTGATCTTTGAGTTTGAGTGACGCTACTGCATCAAATACATTTTGAGCTGGCAAACAGTTTTTAGTACCAATTATGGGTCTGAAACCGAGTGGATAAAATGATAATGGCTCAAGACTCTGAAATATAGCCCTAATGATAAAAAAAAATTGTAATCTTATGTTTCTCTTTTGCTCTACTGACTTGTGTGAAGAGTGCAAATAATATAGAGGGTAAGTATATTTAGCAGTATAAAGACCGAACAAATAGCAGCTGGAATGGCTTGCACCCTTGTAACTATTGTATTTGTTTAAGATGTTGTTCCAAGACCAATAAATTACTAACAATATATTTATGTCACTTTATCAAAAATTTTAAAATGTCTAAAACTTGATGATCAAGTTGTGCCAGCATATAAACCACATATCAAGAGAAAAAAGGAAAGATACATTGACATCTGACACATCTAAGACCTAGAGTAAAGTTTTTATTCCAATACAAAAGAGATCGGATCTCATAAAATAATAGACATCGTACAATCTTATGTCAACAGAAATATACATTCTTTAGTTATTTACTTTTATGGTTGGGTGACACCAGAATATACAGATGGACCTGATAAAATATTCCATCTCGTAATATAAGACTGCTAGTGCCTGTACATATGCAGTATGTTAAACATAGCAACAGGAGATCTTTGACCTAGAATAACACGTAAAGTTTGCAGAAAAAGGCTTTCAAGGAGAAACCTGCAATGTTGTCAAAGGAGGCTCCCTTTTTAAAGGCAGAACATCAATGTAACAGGAGCCGGTGTTATCAAGCTGCTTTCTCACTAAAAAATTGTAACTGCAAGAGCTTCCTACTTTGTACACTTGATAGATACACTGTATCATTTTATTGAGCCTTTATGGTCTTGTAAAGGGGTTTCCCGGTTCTATGATAAAAACGCCTAAAGGCTAAGTAAACCTTTCAGCAACTACAGGATGCACTGACACACAGGACCCGCTGTCACTGAAGCCGTCAGTCCCCTGACCTGACGGATTTGGGTTTGAGCGTAAGATACAGCTTCTATGTATCCAGGATTACTCAAAACGTGAAAAAGTTTTTTTAAATAAAAAAACAATTATAGGCCCTGTTCACAGGGAGTTTTTTTTTTTTTTACAAGCTTAGGCCTCATGCACACGACCGTAAAAACACCCGTTATTGCGGGTCGTAATTACGACCTGCAATAACGGGCTCATAGACTTCTGTTACCCACGGATACCTTCCCGTTTTCTCACGGGAAGGTGCCCGTGCCTTTAAAAAAAATAGAACACGGTCGTGTGCATGAAGCCTTACAAAATCTGCCTCAGAATTCTTTCAGGAATTCTAAGGCTGGGTTCACACGACCTATTTTCAGACGTAAACGAGGCGTATTATGCCCCGTTTTATGTCTGAAAATAGGGCTACAATACGTCGGCAAACATCTGCCCATTCATCTGAATGGGTTTGCCGACGTACTGTGCAGACAACCTGTCATTTACGCGTCGTCGTTTGACAGCTGTCAAACGACAACGCGTAAAAATACAGCCTCGTCAAAAGAAATGCAGGGCACTTCTTTCAGACGTAATTTGAGCCGTTCTTCATTGAACTCAATGAAGAGCAGCTCAAAATTGACGGCTGTCAGAGAAGCCTCCCAAAATGCGAGGAGGAGCAATTACGGCTGAAACGAGGCAGCTGTTTTCTCCTGAAAACAGTCTGTCATTTCAGCCGTAAAAGCCTCTCATCGTGTGCACATACCCTAAGGCAGATTTTGATCTGCCTGCGCTTTTTTGCCGCATTCAACGCTAATGCAAGTACCATGGTCAAAAAATGCTGCCAAAAACGCTTGAAACAAGAAAGGACATGCCGCTTTTTTTTTCCTGCCCAGGGGCGATTTCAAACATTTATTTGCCGCTGATTGCGACACGTTAAAATCAGCGCCAAAAAAAACTCAGTGTGAACAGGGCCAAAAAGTTGTTTTAAATCCTCTAATACATGTTTTTTTTTTTAAATGTGCTCAAAAGTTTATATAGCCTTTAATCATAGCATAAGAAAAAGTTATAGACCTTTTATTATATAAATTCTCTGTAACTTTAACAGTGTAGACTCAAGCCTGACACATTTGACTTGTGCTGATACATTGTAGCAAACAATGTCGGACTGGAGTTCCTGGGGCCAGAACATATACACGTCCACTTTTAATTGCATTGTAATCTGTGTTGTTATCATTACACACAGGACATATCAATATGGTCTAATAGATTATTTGTAGAATTTATTACATTGTGGCCCCCATGTAAAACTTCAATATAATCATTTTCACCATGTTCCCCAATTCTCAACTCCTAAGTCAACAAATTGTTTCTTTATAATAGACTTAATGCTCTTTTACATGGACCAATGATGGGGCACACGAGCGTTCATATGAACGCATGTCCATGATCATTTCACTGTGTAAAAGGGCTACGATCAGCTGATGAACGAGCAATCGGCTCATTCATTGGCTCATCTGCTTGCTTATGTGGCCAATAAAATGGTCGCTAGTTAGCAGCACATCTCGCTGTGTAAACAGGAAGATGTGCTGCCGACATGATGGAAATATGTGGGGAGGAAAAATTGTATTAACGATCGCTCGCCCCATACATAACTATTCATTGCTCCTTGTGAAAGGAGCAAACGAGCGCCAATCAACCAGCTGTCTCGTTGATCGGCGCTCATTTTCATGGCCCATATCAGGCTATGTAATAGGACCCTTAACTGAAATCAAGTGCAAACAACAAGTTCCAACCAACCAGATTATCAACCAAAAATTGTAACTGATTTGTGATTGCTGGCTATTGGCACCACTGACACTTCTTCTCTGCAGAGTTTTATCAATGAGGCCCAAAGCATTTATGTAATTTGGAATTGGGACCAAAGATCATCCCTGTACATTAGCATTTTAAACTTCATGCCCATATAACCTCACGTGGCATCGACTAACAAATATGAATCAGAAATTTAATTTTATGCTCAGTATCGTATGCTTGCAGTGCATGGCAATATTATTTATTTAGATTAATATTGGAGGTCAGTATGGTTTTTATAAGGCTGATTGTTCAGAATGGTTTGCTGTCTATTTCCTTTAAGGAAAACACAAAAAGGGGGCCCATCCTTTTTTTGCTCATGGTCTCCACAGATTATGATCTGATCCTGAGCAAGATTGATTCAGCGTTTACTGTATATTTTTCAAATAAAGGCAAAATCTAAGAATAACA
Source organism: Rhinoderma darwinii (assembly GCF_050947455.1). Classification (NCBI taxonomy): domain Eukaryota; kingdom Metazoa; phylum Chordata; class Amphibia; order Anura; family Rhinodermatidae; genus Rhinoderma; species Rhinoderma darwinii. The sequence continues at coordinate 47,102,671 of NC_134695.1, forward strand.
TAAAATAACAGAACGCTCTTCCACAACCTCACCTTTGTAGCAGAGTTTTTCTGTTCCTCACAGCTGTTTCTGTTACCTGATGAAGTTGCAGTTCAACTAAACGCGTGTCGAGGTATTTCTGTGACAGGACCTCTCATTATGTCTAAAGGTAAATCTCTGGTTTAAATTTCAGCTTCTGGCTCCTTTTTTCAGACTGTTTCTTATTACCCCCATGCTTTATAGGTTGTTTATAATAGCTATCATGTATTTTTATCTTATTGTGATATCGTATAACCTATGCAACACTTCATGACTTTGTCATTTCTATATACCTTTTAGGCCTCATTTACACGAGCGTGTGCGTTTTGCGCACGCAAAAAAACGCAGCGTTTTGCATGCGCAAAAGGCACTTGACAGCTCCGTGTGTCATCAGTGTATGATGCGCGGCTGCGTGATTTTCGCGCAGCCGCCATCATAGAGATGAGGCTAGTCGACGTCAGTCACTGTCCAGGGTGCTGAAAGAGTTAACTGATCGGCAGTTACTCGATCACCATATCGAGTAACCTGTTTAAAAAAAAAGAGGTTCGTACTTACCGAGAACTTCCCGGCCGTTGCCTTGGTGACGCGTCCTTGGTGACGCGCCTCTCTTGACATCTGGCCCCACCTCCCTGGATGACGCGGCAGTCCATCTGACCGCTGCAGCCTGTGCTTGGCTTGTGATTGGCTGCAGCTGTCACTTGGACTGAATTGTCATCCCGGGAGGTCAGACTGGAGGAAGAAGCCGGGAGTTATCGGTAAGTCAGAACTTTTTTTTTTTTACACGTTCACGTATATTGGGATCGGAAGTCACTGTCCAGGGTGCTGAACCAGTTTAACTCTTTCAGCACCCTGGACAGTGACTGTCTCCTGCCGGGTTCGGTCAAAACGAGTTCGGCCGAACCCGGTGAAGTTCGGTTCGCTCATCTCTAAGACTCTCCGTTCGGATGTTTGTAAAGAGAAAAGCACGTGGTGCTTTTCTGTTTACATTCAGTTTGACAGCTCTTGCGCGAATCACGCAGTTCGCACGGAAGTGCTTCCGTGCGACCTTCGTAGTTTTCACGCACCCATTGACTTCAATGGGTGCGTGATGCGCGAAAAACGCAGAATTTTAGAGCATGTCGTGAGTTTTTTTCAGCGCACTCACGCTGAGCAAAACTCACGGACTGTCTGCATGCCCCCATAGACTTGTATAGGTCCGTGCGACTCGCGTGAAAAGCACGCGAGTCGCACGGACGTATATCAGGTTCGTGTAAATGAGGCCTTAGTATGTGGAGCCATTATTGGAGTGTGCTATATATACTTATTCATTCTCTCACTATTATTGTCTGACTGTCAGATATTGTGACTGATTTTTGTAGCTAGTGGCCTTTTTGTACATTATTATTCATATTAGGATATACCTGTTGATTATATTTCAGGTGATATTGGCTACAGACATGTTATATCTGGTAGTGTCTGAGCTTTTATCCATTTTATACATATCTACCTATACATTATCCTGATTGGTTTCCTCTCTGTTTCTGTAACTTTGGTCCCTTTTTCCATCTTTGTGGCTCCATCAGTAATATTTTTCTCCCTTTTTTATATTTAATCTATATATTATGTACTAATAAAATATATATTTATGGATTTTTTTTGTATACAAATTGTTTTGTGGTTATTCCTTCTCTCTTCTTGGTGGATATTGTATAGGTTCTGTGAATTCCACGCTCTTTGTTAATGAAGGTTTAGAATAGGCTTTCTGTTACAGTTAGCCCCTTAAAGACCACGTCAATTTGAGTTTTTTCATTTTCGTATTTCAAAAGCCATAACTTTTTTATTTCTTTGTTGACATAGCCATATGAGGGCTTGTTTGTTGTGGGACAAGTTGTAGTTTTTCATGGCACCATTTATTGTATCGCATGATGTACTGGGAAGCGGAATTTTTTTTATTTGTGGGGTGAAATGGGCAAAAAACAGCAATTACGCCATTTTTTGGGAGGTTTTGCTTTTACGGCGACCATAAGGCGCTAAAAACGACATATTCACCTTATTCTACTGGTTGATATGATTACAGCGATACCAAAAAATGTTTTGTGTCGCCATATTCTGAGAGCCATAACTTTTTTACTTTTCGATCAATTTAGTGGTGTGAGGGCTTACATTTTGCGGGATAAGCTGTAGTTTTCAGCAATATCATTTTGGGGTACATGGGACTTTTTGACCACTTTTTATTCCATTTCTTGGGAGAGCCAAGGGAAACAAAAAACAGCAATTTGCATGTTTTATATATATTATTTTTACGACGTTCACCGAGCGGGTCCAACAACGCCATATTGTGATAGCTCTGACTTTTACGGATGTGGCAATACCAGTTATGTCAACTTGGGGAAAGGTTTTGTTTTTTTTTTGCACAATATTAAAAAGCTTTTTTTCTTTTTTCTTTTATTAGTCCCCATTGGGGACTTGAACTAGCGATCACTGGATCGCTTGTATGATATACTGCAATACTAAATACTATACTAGTACAAAGATGGCAAACCTGGGGGCTGCCATAACAACCATTGTCATCGACCGATCGCGTCCTGGTGGGAGCGATGGCGCGTTGGAGTGGGACGTCCTCTCGATTCTAGCAATTTAAATGCCACGTTCGCGATTGACCTCGGCATTTAAGGTGTTAAACTGGCGGAATCAAAGTGATCTTTGATTCCGCCCGTTGCAGTATTACACAGCCGCCACCCGCTGAGTATGGAGAAAGCCCAGCCGGTGAGCCTGCTGCATACTTCCCCTTAACAGCTGTCACGTACTAGTACGTGACATGTCGTTAAGGGGTTAATGACTGTGTTTCAGCCAACATATGAAGATGATGATCATTATCACCTGTTTGGAATAATTGGTTAATCATACACCAGACTATGATCCTACAAAATCCATGACTTTTTGCAAGTGCACAGTACCTAGAAGAATTGATTCTGTTTTTGAAGGCAAAGGGTGGTCATACCAAATATTGATTTGATTTAGAGCTCTATTCTGTTCATTCACATTGCATTTTGTTAATTGATAAAAAAAAACTAATAAAACGTCTATTTCTAAAAGCATTCTTAGGGCATGGCCCCACGTGGCGGTTTTCCTCCGCAGTTTTCCGCATCAATGCCGCACAGAATCTGCGTTGCAGATTCTGCGGCGGATCTGCCCAAAATGTGCAGTACATTGATGCGGACTAGCTGCTGCGTACTGCGGTAAAAGTGCTTCCCTTCTCTCTATCAGTGCAGGATAGAGAGAAGGGACAGCACTTTCCCTAGTGAAAGTAAACAAATTTCATACTTACCGGCCATTGTCTTGGTGACGCGTCCCTCTTTCGGCATCCAGCCCGACCTCCCTGGATGACGTGCCAGTCCATGTGACCGCTGCAGCCTGTGATTGGCTGCAGCCGTCACTTAGACTGAAACGTCATCCTGGGAAGCCGGACTGGAGACAGAAGCAGGGAGTTCTCGGTAAGTATGAACTTCTATTTTTTTTACAGGTTGCTGTATATTGGGATCGGTAGTCACTGTCCAGGGTGCAGAAACAGTTACTGCCGATCGCTTAACTCTTTCAGCACCCTGGACAGTGACTATTTACTGACGTCTCCTAGCAACGCTCCCGTAATTACGGGAGCCCCATTGACTTCCTCAGTCTGGCTGTAGACCTAGAAATACATAGGTCCAGCCAGAATGAAGAAATGTCATGTCCAAAAAGCAAGACGCATCCGCAGCACACATAACATGTGCATGACATCTGCGGACTTCATTGCGGAATTTAGAATCTCCATTGAAGTCAATGGAGAACTTCCGCAATGAGTCCGCAACCAGTCCGCCACTGGTCCGCAACATCCATTGTATGCTGCGGACACCAAATTCCGCACCGCAGCCTATGCTCCGCAGCGGAATTTTCCGCCTCGTCTAAACGAAGCCTACTAAAAAGAAGTGGAAGGCAATGGAGAAACGGCTCCGCTGCGGATTAACGCTGCAGAGTGTCCGCAGCGGAATTCAAGAGCAATTCCGCCACGTGGGGCTTTGCCCTTACTTTGCAGCATTTTTCCTAACTGCCTAAAACTTTTGCACAATACTGTAAGTTTTAGAATCTTACCTACTGCACAACAGTTGGAAAATGTCCTCTCTCCACCGAATGTGGAATTTTGACAGGTAAAATATTTTTATTACTAATCCCCTAAAATGTTCTGATCATTATTATCTTTCATCAGTATTATTATTATTATTTTACTCAATATTGCAAAGAAAATGTACTGTATCATTTATCCATATATCCATTTGCTGACATTAGGGAGAGCGAAAGGGGCAAATGCCTAGAGCCCTTCACCATTTCAAATTTGCTCAAGCCGATTTCAGATTCTTTTAACAGCAAGACATAGGAGTTTACAAACCTCCAACATTACAAAAAAGTTGAAACCTTCTGTTTGCAAATGTTTTTATTGTATTTAACGTTGTAACTGTGATGTGGGTATTAGCCTGCAGACTTTATCGGACATATACTCTGTCTATCACTAGCTAAAGAATAAAATAGTAAAGGAAAACTTGAAATCCGGCAACATTTCACCTTAAAGCATTAAAAGCCAGAAAAATTGGTTTAGCATTAACTGTACCAGTCTACCGACATTCTGATATATTATCGGCCAGGAAAGTTGTTAACACTGTACCAGCCTGATACTTACCTTCAAACCCATTAATGTGTCACTTCGTCCCCAAATTAATGTGACGGTAACAGGTGTTTTTGTAATTATTTACAACATAGAGTCACCCATACCATAGCAGATAGCACCATATAATAAAGGAATTTTACATAAGGAAGTGGTCGAGTTTTCTATTAAATTTCGTAGTATCTTTGTGAAAGGAATCTAATATCACTTGCTTTGCATTTACATAATAGACAAGTTAATAGAGCAACACACCTTTTGTAATTCCACAATTTTCTGGTAAATAGGATTAAAGTTATATGGTTGCCAACATCTTTTAATAACTTCTTGGGAAATTGCTGCTGAGCTGGTGTAACTTTCAATAACTTCCTTGGAATCAGCGTTGGCTTTCCGTTGAGGGGTTCCATTGGAGGTTTCCATCGGGTTAACTACTCAACAGAAAGGCAAACGGAAACCTTAGCTTCCGTTTGCATCACCATTGATCTCAATGGCGATGGAAAGTTTGCGAATGGTTTCCGTTTGTCACTGCTGTGGACGGGTTCCGTTGTTTTGACGGAATCAATAGCACAGTCGACTACGCTGATGTGAACAGAGCCTTAAAGACTGAATTTACACCACATCTGTGGTGCCTGTTTGGCGTATACGTACTCTAGGAAAATCTCCCAACATATACAGATGCCATAAAGGTGTCTTGGGATAAAAAAAAAGTTCAGTCAACTATGCTTTTTAATACAACTGTATACAAAAACAAGTGTATATCATGTGGTACTGTAAACATTTAATTTAATAGCAATCAGTGGCACACTGTACTGGGCAAACAAACTCAAAATGTAGCAGCTCTCCGCGGGCGCTAAGATTATATATTTAAAATTACAATTCTGCTATATCCTGTACATGACATACATTCTGCCACATGTGTACGCCATGACAGTTTCCATAGAGCCTAATAGATCATAGCCTATAATAGTTCACAGAGCATTCCCTTCAGCTACTCTGCAGCCATTAGCAGGCACAAAGAGAAACAGTCTGTTGTCATGAATGTATATATGTAGAGATCAGCAAGAATAAAATAACTCATACCGCATGTATATGCAGACCTTGATGCTGGTTGTGAAATCATTAGGTTAAATATTACTTTTAGGTCTTGTTAGCACGAACAAAAACTTAAAAGGGGTTGTAGAATTTTCTTTAAAAAGGCCTGCTACTTCCAGAAACAGCACCACTTTGATCTAAAGGCTGTGTGTGGTATTGCAGCTCAGCCCCATTTAAGTGAGCTGCAATACTAGACACAGGACATGGAGTTTTTTCTGCAAAAACATATTGCAGACCTTTTGTTGCAATGGATATTTCTCCAAAAACTTGTAGATAGGAGATTTAGATTGTGAGTCCCATTGAGGACAGTAAATGATGACAACTAATGGGGGCTGAAACGTCACATATTTATAGGTGAATAAAAAACGGTATTTTTTTCACTTAATTTACTTTTGGAGTGCTGCCTATTCCATTGAAGTTTATCGATCCTGATAGAGCTGGAGGTTGAGGCCCTGAGGCTTGCACCTACACATCTGCATTTATATGGTGCTGTTCTTTTTAAAGTTTTTTATCTATCTATCTATCTATCTATCTATCTATCTATCTATCTATCTATCTATCTATCTATCTATCTATCTATCTATCTATCTATCATCTATCTATCTATCTATCTATCTATCTATCTATCTATCTATCTATCTATCTATCTATCTATCTATCTATCTATCTATCTATCTATCTCATATCTATCTATCTATCTATCTATCTATCTATCTATCTATCTATCTATCTATCTATCTATCTATCTATCTATCTATCTATCTATCTATCTATCTATCTATCTATCTGTCTGAGATTATCACGTACTACATGTTATGGTACCATATTCACATACAGTTGACCCTTACTAGAAAATGCAGCCGACACTAGATGTATAGTCTAAATTGAATAGTTTGTTTGTCAAAGGCTTGGCCAGTAGTGACAGAGTTAAGGAAATGAATTTATTTTAGCATATCCCTCCCAAATGGCTTAATATGAGGAGAGAAAAGGAATGTTTACCTTGATTGTAAAGATTAAAGATCTCCTGCCCCTCCTGCAGTGATGTCATTAAGGCACCAAATAATCCTATAAGAGCAAGGTGCAAATGTTCCTGACACTCTTGAAGGTGCATCACCCCTGGGCCATACAATGGGGTACCACACGGCCAGCTTGTGGGTTCTATGGCTGGCTTTGGGTCTTTCATATGCCGTAGATGTAGTACCAGGTAAATCCTTTTTACAGTTTCTGAAATGCCTGTTACATTCCGTATGTGCCATTGCTTATTGTCATACCATGAGTGGAATTACTGTCTGGCAGATGAAAGTCATTTGGGATAAAGTGATCTGGAAACATTAGAATAATGTACTGGTAGTAAGGAGAGGTTTTAGCTTATCGTTATATATACAGTTTAACAACTTAGTCAATAGATAAGAGTCTGGCGAGTTTACACATACTGAGTACCCATGACAATAAACCAGTGTATGGAGAAATAAGGCTTTAATTCAATGTATATAGCATATGGTTCACTCTATATTACTGATTTGTTCTGTTTTAAATAAATTCTAAACATAAATGATGCCTTCAAGAAAAATTTTTGCTTAATGAGTGGAAATAGTTTTGTTGCTTACCGCAAACCCTTAGACACATTCTAACATAATTTGCCAATTGTCAACAGGTCGAATCCGTAATCATGGTCACTACGTCTGCAGTACCTGGGGGAACTATCATTTTAAAACTTTTGATGGAGATTTTTACCAATTTCCTGGCAGCTGTAGCTATAACTTGGCCTCAGACTGTGGAGATTCCTATCCGGAGTTTTCTGTCCATGTCCACCGATCCATGGTCAGTGGTCATCCTTTAATAGACAAGATCACTGTCACCATCAAAGATGTCATCATTCAACTGAAAAGCAGCATTGTGATAGTGAATGGAGCCATGTAAGTCCATTGAGTTTATGTTGCTTCTTAACTGAAGACCTCTTACGCTTTTTTTCTTTTTTCTTATTATGTTTCCCACTCTATTCATATTTGCGTCATCCCTTTTGTTTTTAACCTGTCAGATATGATGGTCCGTTATGAATGTTTTTGGCAGATCCCTCATGATCCATTATAAGTAATTTATGTCCCTAAATGACTAAGGCTGGGTTCACACGACCTATTTTCAGACGTAAACGAGGCGTATTATGCCTCGTTTTACGTCTGAAAATAGAGCTACAATACGTCGGCAAACATCTGCCCATTCATTTGAATGGGTTTGCCGACGTATTGTGCAGACGACCTGTAATTTACACGTCGTCGTTTGACAGCTGTCAAACAACGACGCGTAAATTGACTGCCTCGGCAAAGAAGTGCAGGACACTTCTTTGCAACGTAATTTGAGCCGTTCTTCATTGAACTCAATGAAGAGCAGCTCAAGATATACGAGCGTCACAGACGCCTCATATATTACGAGGAGGAGCATTTACGGCTGAAACGACGCAGCTGTTGTCTTCTGAAAACAGTCTGTAATTTCAGCCGTAAAAGCCAGCTAGCGTGTGAACATACCCTTAAAATGGATTTGTCTGATTTCCTTTTTTTTTGCTGGATAGAATAGAGCTGCATTCTGCTTTATGCTATTGTGACTGTCATACAGCTAAAGGAAAGCTAAAGTTATAGAAGGCAAGTGTGAACAGAGATATATTTAAAGTTTGTGTTGATCTGTTAGTGAATGTGCTCCTGTTTACAAATTGTGTAGCTCACTTGCCCAATTTGTTTTACCAAATACCAACGTATTTTATGGGAAAACATAAAATTTGGTAGAATTGGGTAAAATCTGTAAAATTTAGGAATGTAATATAACAATTTAAAATGAATCATATAGATCTCATCTAATAATTGTACTACTAAATGTATATAATATGCTTAAATGTTGTAGATAAAATGTCCAATTCATATTAAAGGGATTCTCCAGTTTCAACATTTTATTTGATACATTTGATCCCTGGTAGACCCTCAACAAAGGGATCCGCACATTTATGTTGTAATTGGCTATAGTAACTCCTATTATTTTTTATGAATTGATAGCTGTACATTTGTTGTTATGGCTCCATTGAAATCAGTGGGTTAAATATTGCTAAAATTGGCCCCCACCAATGTAATTTTCTGACATGTCTAAAAGAGATATTGGAAAATATATAAAATTGAGACCCTCTTATATACCATATAAATATAAAGTACCAACTTTAACTTCCTATTAAAAAAAAATTCACTCCACTCTTTACAATTTTGTTATCAGGACATGCAGATTACCAATCTTTAACTAAACAACATATTCAGTTTTCTCATTCCGTGATTAGAGACATACCACCTTTCCCTTTTTTAACTATACCTTGTCAGTGTCATTGCATTTGCCATCCTTTTATATTGTGTGATAAGTGACCCTCATGGAATATAAACCTTATTTTATGTTGTGGCCAGTAGTTACGTAGAAATGCAACCGTAACACAATAGTTCAATGGGAAATACTGTTCCGTTCTGGTTCATCATCCTCTCACCTTCTTATATTCTAAATCCATCCCTAAATCTACCCCTGTATTAAACAGCTGAAAGTGTCAGTGGCAGCACCAGGTAAACCTGGGCACATGCCAGTCCCCACCAGGGCAGATGCCAGGATCTGGGGTGGACTGGGGCACACTGTACTCTGTAGACAGACAGATGGACGGACAAACGGGCAGACGGACAGATAGACAGATAGATAGATAGATAGATAGATAGATAGATAGATAGATAGATAGATAGATAGATAGATAGATAAATAGATAGATAGATAGATAGATAGATAGATAGATAGATAGATAGATAGATAGATAGATAGATAGATAGATAGATAGATAGATGATAGATAGAGAGAGAGAGATAGATAGATAGATAGATAGATAGATAGATAGATAGATAGATAGATAGATAGATAGATAGATAGATAGATAGATAGATAGATAGATAGATGATAGAGAGAGATAGATAGATAGATAGATAGATAGATAGATAGATAGATAGATAGATAGATAGATAGATAGATAGATAGATAGATAGATAGTTAGATAGATGATAGATAGAGAGATAGATGATAGATAGATAGATAGATAGATAGATAGATAGATAGATAGATAGATAGATAGATAGATAGATAGATAGATAGATAGATAGATAGATAGATAGATAGATAGATAGATAGATAGATACTGTAGATACTGTAGATAGATATGAGATAGATATAATTATTTTGTTGTTTTCTCTATGATAGATCTTGCCAGAATACTAGAATGCGCCATACACAAGATAGTTTTGATTTAGGAATGAGAGTAGGGGTTCTCCAGGAGTGAAACATTTTTTGGTGGGTACCTCATGTTAATTTCTTTGGAAGTTACTTGTTTAGGCTATTACAATTTTAGTAGATACATAGTAATATATTCGCCATTCCCATGCTCATATGATTTGTACTGTAGTATGCGTGCAGTTTTGACTTACTTTGAAGTATATATTACGATATTCCATAAAAAGCAAATGATTAATGTTATTATGTGAAACTCCCTCTTTAGCCATTGGAGTATTGTAAGAATATAATGCGGGTCTGGGGTAGAATTCCATATTTCTATAATGTGCTGATGGATATCTCTGTAAAGTGTTTGTAGACTTATAGTCTTTTTACATATTCTATAGATAAAGTATTATGAGCAGTAAAATTCACCTACGTCTCTATTTTGTTTATATGGTCATGGGTGAATTCTACTGGCTATATAATAGTTCACAGAATCAGGCACGTCTAACTACTGATAATGCACGCCAGGCATTGAACACTGTAGTGGTGATATAATCCATGTGCTAAGTCAAGAATATGTAATAAGTTACTTATAGAGAAAAACATTCCCCAAGCCTTTAAATGAATTTCAGCATTGCATTCTGGGTAGAACAGCTGGGGTCTTGAAAGTCTGGTATACAGACTGACATTTGTATAAGGTGTTCCCTAGGGTGTTGCCTATTTTTATAAAGCAATTAAAGTAGAGTTTCTTCATGACCACACCAAGCCATTTATGTGTCTTAGACCATATGGTGAGCACCCTGTGGGGTGGGTCTCCTCAGATTACACCATTTAATAAGAAGCTATAAATATTTATAACTTTATAGAGTATTGGATTAGTCAACGAGTACATATTAATATTACAGAGTTTAACCCTTTGATGCCTTTTTATTTTATTTTAAGATCTGAGGTGGTACAGCTACAACTACAAGCCTACAACGTGTCATACTGTTGTGGAAAACCATGCAACATTGTAGTTATTATTATGAAATGGTTATTCTATTGTTTTACTAAATATATTTACAAGGCCAAGATGATAAACTTTAAAACCAACTAAGATAAGCCTTTCTATACTATGGAAGTAGAGACCTTTCTAAGGACAGTTCTTCAAAATTTGAGACAGTCCATGGGCGTTAGAAATTAAATTTAACATGACTTTATGACATCTGTAATTAAAATGCTTAACAAAATACAATTGAATAGAAGCTCTCTGTAATTAAAACATACATAGCAACAATTTTATTATTCTACATTGGCTTATTTTCTATCACCAACTTTTTTTCGTCACTTACTCATATGTTAACATTATAACGTCATCTTATTTGGATACTTTGATGTGTAATCTACATTTTTTAATTCTTATTTGACATTCTTTACATGGGAATTCCGACTTGTCTAGAGGTAAATGCAGTGTGTATTTCCAACTCAGACATGGGTGACTCTATAGTGGGTGAACTCAAATTCATCACCCGCCGCTTGATCCCTTTGGGGACCTCCCTACTGTACAATACACATTGTTAATAATGTACCAAGAATGGGAGTATTCAATAAACGGAAAGTGTAATCCAATCCAAGGTGTTATATGGTTTATTAATTTCATCGATCAAAAGAAGGAAAAAAGATTGTCCAAGATTATGAATGTCCATTGTTAGAGAATCCTAGATGACCCATCAATGGAGAAGATATGAAAGAGACAACAAGCAATAATAACATTTCACAGGAATTGGTACAGCTATAACAAGTAGATACCAACTGAAGAAAAAACTCTTTGCCCATAAAGAGTTTTTGTCTAGTCAATGTGATATGTGCCAAACCAGTTGTGTCTAACCACGTAGCCCATAGCACTTCATACGGTTTCATCTCACTCTAGTTCACGTGCACTCCCTTTACCAAAGCAATCAGCCAAATAACTTTAGATGAATGTTATAGTGTTGACTACTATTTCAAAAACTTCCTCAAAAGATTGAGGAGATGTCTAAGCAGAAAAAAATGTCTTCATTTTTTTATCCTTTTATTTTGCAGAGCTAAGACACCTTACTACAGTTTTGGAATCCTTATTCATAAAAATGATGCCTATTATAAGTTGTACACAAAGACGGGTTTCACCCTTATGTGGAACAAAGAAGATGCTGTCATGGTAAGCTACATACTAAAAATAAAGCTTCTCGACAAGTACAGTTCCCATTTACTGCATTGTAGGTGAGGAACATGGTGGCATTGTGATGTTCTGACTGTTGTCTCAAGTTTTCATTGGTATGTTGGTTATGCTTCGTATTAAATTGTACTATAACTAACCAATATAGAGAAATTAACACTTTGTCAGGATCTTTTTTACTTAAATAAGCCTTGGTTTATAGTTCTTCTAATGTATTCTCTATCTTTTTTTTTTTTAGCTGGAACTGGATTCAAAGTTTAATAACCGTACCTGCGGTCTGTGCGGTGATTACAATGGTGTCTCTCTTTATAATGAATTTCTCTCCGATGGTAAGTAGTCTGTAAAAATTGTTAATTGTAACAGCCCAATCTATTTGACCTGGGTTAGGCAAGGTGTGGCACATGGGAAAGTGGGGATTTAGCACATGGAAGAGCTAAGTAAGGTTTGGTCTAGCACAATGCAGAGCTTAAGAATTGGTCTAGCATTTACTTATCAATTATTATTATGTGACAAGAAGATTAACATAAATCATGGAGGAAAGATGCTATCATTGTAATACTAATGGTAAAAAAAACTATGTGCATGGGGTATCACTTAGGGGAGCAAGGGGAGCTGCGGAAGGAGTGATCTAAATGGTATCGGAACCCTAAATGGGCAGGGGTTGCATATCAAGATCATAGAGCATTGACTTAAAGAAAATGTGTCATCAGAAAATAACCTATTGTTTGAATTAAGTTTTTATGTTAAAACCAATATTGGAATTTTTTTGTCATTATCTATATAAAAATGAATCCTGAAATCTTGCAGTTTTCACTCTGGCCACTGAGCTTCACAATAGATTGACCCTTCCTGTTCTGTAGAGATCCCTTCTCAGCAGTTATTTAATTATCATAAAAGGCAGGATTACAATAAAAGGTAACAACTACATATAGATAACACAGGATATACCATTGATCATTGGTGATGGGCACAGCTCCCCTCCTATACCATCCTGCACAGTGACCTCTGGACCAGTCACAGAGCATGCCTAGAAAACTCTCCTATTAAATTAAATTCAATGGGTCTCCTTCTGTTGACAGGTTCCTATGGTCCATGTGGCTGCAGTAAAGCATATCTGTAAATGCTATTAAAAGCAGCTCAGGCAAGATGTTTGCCCCCCATAATCATGTACAGAAAGTAGAATAAAAAAAATCTAAGATCAAAAAATAAATATACTGATTAGACAAAAATAATATGTTCCACCCTGGTTTTTATTAGTAGAAAAATATATATATAGGTGACACATACCCTCTAAAGATGTATCACTAGGTAATACCATTAATGTCTTGGACCCTCACCTATGCCTCGAAAAGAGGTGCAGCAGTGCTACATAAAGTGCAGTGGCCTGTTTGGTTTTTTACGCACACAGCAACAATCCCAACCAAGACCTGTTTAGGAAGTGCAATTCAGCCTCATTCACTGGAAGCGGTTATGTACCAGAGACAGTTACTAGTCGAGATCAACACTGTGTCAGAGGCCAGCCAAAGTGAATGGGATAATCCACCAATGACTGATCTGCGCAGGTTTGACTACTGGGGTTCCACAAACCAGACATTGATGATAAATCCTACCTATATGCCTTCAATGTCTTTTATCAAAATACCCCAAAATGCCAAACAGGACATGGGTAATATTGCTCAATACTTGAGCCCTAATGTTTTAAGATATAGTCAATGTAAAGGAAAGCACATTATGTTTTATGTTACATAGTGTCTATCTTCTCCTTAGATATCATTCTGAACCCTGTACAATTTGGAAACTTACAAAACATTAATGACCCAAATGATGATTGCACGGACAGAGACGAGACTCAGAAAACAGACACAACACACTGCTCCCAATTTGTAAGTAGCTGCATTAAGTATTTTATCTTTTCATAGTTCATGTAATTTAAGACGTGGCCTAGTTTGGGCCTTAAGACTCAGAGCCCATTTTTCAAATCTGACATGTGTTACTTTATGTTGTAATAACTCTGGAATGCTTATACCTATCCAAGCGATTCTGAGATTCTGAGATTGTTTTCTCGTGACACATTAAACATATTGGTCGATACATTCAGTGTTTATTTGTGAAAAATAGCAAAATTCTGAGAAAATGTGGAAAAATTTGCATTTTTCTGAATTTAAATGTATCTGCTTGTAAGACTGATAGTAATACCATGCAGTTTTTAGAAATATCCCACATGTGGCCCTATAGTGTGGTACTGGACTGAAGCACTGGCCTCAGAAACAAAGGACCACCTAGAGGATTTTGGGGCCTCCTTTTTATTAGAATATATTTTAGGCACCATGTCAGGTTTTAAGAGGTTATGTGGTGCCAAAACAGTGGTAACCCCCAAAAGTGACCCATTTGGCAAAGTACACCCCTCAAGGAATTTATTGAGGGGTATAGTGAGCATTTAGACTCCAAAGGTTTTTTTGCTGCATTTTGTGGAATTAGACTGTGCAATTGAAAATCACATATTTTTCCAATAAAAGGTACACATTTTTAATTTTTACAAGGAATAAAGTAGAAAAAGCACCCCAACATTTGTAAAGCAATTTCTCCCGATTACGGCAATACCTCACATGTGGTCATACACTGCTGGTTGTTCAAACAGCAGGGCTCCATGTAGATTTTGCTGGATTGGTTTCTGGGCGCCGTGTTGCATTTGCAGAGCTTCTGAGGTACCAGTACAGGGGAAACCCCTTAAAAGTGACCCCATTTTAGAAACTAGACCCCTTGAGGAATTCATTGTAGCTTTTATGGGGTGTATACGACTTTTTCATCAGTTTTTTTTCTATTTTTAAGAGACGTGGTGACTAAAAAACATCAATTCTACTATTGTTTTTAATCCCTATTTTTTACCGCGTTCACCATGCACTATAAATTACATTCATTTTATTCACTTTATTCTGCGGGGCGATACGATTACAGCGATACATATTTATATAGTTTTTTTTATGTCTTATAACGTTTGCACAATAAAATACATTTTATAAAAAATCAATTACTTTTTGTGTTGCCTTATTCTGAGAGCCATAACTTTTTTATATTTCCATCAAGAAAACCGATCGGTACCATTTTTAGGTACATGCGACTTTTGATCTCTTTTTATTCCATTTTTTGGGAGGTGAAGTGACCAAACAATTGTGATTCTGGTACGGTTTATTATTATTTTCTTATACGGCGTTCACCGCGTGGGATAAATAACAAAATAGTTTTGTAGTTCAGGCCATAACGGATGCGGCGTCACCAATTATGCATAGTTTATTTATTTATTATTTTTTAATAATAAAGGACAGGTAAGGGAAAAAGGATTTTTACTTTTATTACTTTTAATTTTTTTTATTTTTTTTATACAACTGATCGCAATTCTAATACACTGACCTGTCAGCCGCTTGCTGTCAGTGAGCAGCAGACAGCTCAGTATATTAAAGAGAATAGAACCCCAGCACATACAAAAGTACAAGAAGAATCAAGATGCAAAAATATTTAGGTTTTATTGCGACATAAATGGCAATATTGTAGTAGTGAGCGACTTGATAGGACGTTTCGGCCGATCCACGACCTTTGTCACGGTCGCTGATTATGAGTGTCACTGGTCTGAGATGTCCGCCGGATCTGCCCTGTGTATATTTTTGCATCTTGATTCTTCTTGTACTTTCGTGTGTGCTGGGGTTCTATTCTCCTTACATTGTGGGATTTCGTCCCTACCCTACTAGCACCACACTAACTAATAGAGGAGTGCATCCCAATATTTATTATTAGCTCAGTATATTAGAATTGCGAATTTGTCAGGACCCACCAGGCTTCCGTAGATGGCATAGCCGGAGGCCATTATTAGGCCTCCGATTGCCATAATAACCATCTGCACCCGCGGAACGTCAATGGTGCTTTAACCCCTAAGAAACCGCGATCGCTATTGAACGGCTTCTAAGGGGTTAATCGGCGGGGTCCACCGCGATCGGTCCTTGCACACTGAGCTGTGATAGACTGCTGTCGGCAGCAGCTCATGAACGCGCCCGGTGCGAACGGAGCTATGATTCATGCAGGACATACTATTATGTCATGTAGCGCGTCATGACATAATAATAGGTCCAGGCACGGGAAGGGGTTATCCAAATGTATTAATAATACTGGAAGTCAAAATACAATTATATTGGATTTTTTTTTTTTACCTATTTCTTTCTATGTAGACATTTTGTCCACATATAACTCTATTATTATACAGCAGATCGCAGAGTTTAATTTATATACATTGATCCCTACGCCAATAATTTTACAGTGTAATTTCCAGAACAAGACATTAATGTTCTTCAGACAGTTTCACACCTAGTAATCCAGGAGTCCACTAACTAGTTCCCCAGTGACACTGTTTATAGTTCCTAAAGTTCAAGTTTTGCTGTTTATAGTCCCAGGTAACCCAGTGGTACTGTCTATAGTCCCTGTGGACCCAGTCGTGCTGTCTATAGTCACTGGTGACGCAGTGGTGCTGCCTATAGGCCCTAGTGACCCAGTGGTGATGTCCATGGTCCCTGGTGACCCAGTGGTGCTGTCTATAGTCCCAGGTGACCCAGTGGTGCTATCTATAGTCCCTATACAAAAATCACTTCCAAATTTTTCTTTGCAATAAATATGTAAATAACGTTAATAACACAGTGCTATTTCCTTCTCTAGCGCTCTGTGTGTGAACAACACCTGAGACACGAAGCATTTTCTGATTGTGAAAGTCTCCTGAGCCTGGAAAATTACATGGAGGCCTGTATGCTGGACATGTGCTCCTGTGACCACTCCCAGGACTCCTTCTGCCTGTGCAGCACTATCACTGAGTATTCCAGACAATGCTCTCATGCTGGAGGACGCCCAGGAAACTGGAGAACTCAGAACTTCTGTCGTAAGCATTTTATTTATTCTCATTTAATCAATCATGGGGGAAGATATAACAAATAGAAGAAAAAGCTGATTTGGCATTTGAGGAAAATAGAGGAAAACGGGACAATGTGACTATAGGTATATCCGTACATTGAAACGAACAATGAGGCAGATTTACTAATACTGTCTAAGTTTTAGGCAGTGTAAACTTAGACAAGGCATTCAGAAACTGACCCAAATTTATCAAAGAGATGCATGGTGTATAATATATTTTGCGCATCTAGCTAGACATACTAGACATTTTTCTCTTCCTTATACCACCTATTAGTTGGCTTAGTTTATGCCAGTTTTTTTCGACTACTTTTGGCGCACGGTGTCGCAATTAAAGCCACACCCTATTTTCCTAGACCACTTCCCTTTCCCGCTAAACCACGCCCCTCGTTATACATGTCGAAAAAGTGTCTAAAACAGTTAATAAATCTGGTGCACTTCATATACCCCATAATTCTGGCCCAATATCTGTTTTTTTTAAAGTTTTCATTTGCTCTACTCACTGTTGATGGTCAGGTACTGACATAACACCTAATACATAAACAGTGCTGAAACTTTATCTATAGCCAGTTACTGCATCTTCTGCTTATCTTGTATTTGATAACCTATTTAAATACTTTTAATTTTCTCATATACAGTAGTGGCCACTTATTTTTATTTTTATCTTTATTAGAACCAATAAGTTCTGTATTAGTAAGTGCTAACAATACAGAACATTAATGTATATACTGGTTTATTAAAGGAGACCAGGCCCCTAAGTGTACATTAAAAACGTGAAAACTGTTTTTTGTAAACTTTTAAGTTGACAGAAATCAGAATAAGATTTAGAGTCATCGGAATCTCTCAAATTTTGCCAAACTCTGAAATGAAAGGACTTTATAAAATATAATGCAATAATTGTATTACATTCACGTGCAGCAAGACATTGTTGCTATCAACAGTATTTCATGTATAATGTAAATTGAGATTATGTGTTTTCCAGCTAAGCAATGTCCTGCAAATATGATTTATCAAGAAAGTGGCTCCCCTTGCAAGAACTCCTGTTCCCATCTAGAGATCCACAGCCTGTGTGAGGAGCATTATATGGATGGCTGCTTCTGTCCTGAAGGTGAGTCGTGCAAAATAAATATATAGAAGTTCTGCTAAGAATCATAAAAAGAGTGATTTATTGTTACTGTGCAAACATAGTAAAACAGCACTGACCACACAAGGAAGTGAGTGGCCTCTACATTTATACTTTCATCTATAGTAGACATATTTATACTTGTTAAATAATTTAACACAATGTAGGTTTAAGGGCCAATTTTACCTACTGAGATTATTTTCTTAGCATAACTTTATGGCGGTAAGAACTCCATTTATCTGTTATATACATACATTTCTGTATCTGTATAGACATAAAGTTAGCTGATAAAATGATGACTGTCTGCAGCCATCACTAGGGAAAACTTACTGCATACTGTTTTATTATTGTGTTTTATATATAAGCAATATGCAGTGAACTCCTAAGCTCCCTCTAGTGGTGGCTGCAGGCAGCCAGAATTTGATAATTTAACTCAGTGTCTATGCAAGGGATTTGGAGTTCTGTATCAGAAAAAAAAGCTTCAACCAACAAGAAGAAATATTAAGAAATTAATCACAACAGAATGTTAAACGTATTTAGATTAAAAAAAATTATGTTTAAGGATGAACATTTTCTGTAGGATGCATAACATAAACATAGGATTTCACGATGTTTCCCAGAATATGGCAGAAAAGGGTTTCTCCATTCAATACAAAGTATATAAAATAAAATCGCAAATATATTTCCAAATTCAATATAATTACATATAGTAAGCATTTTAGGGACATAAATCCAGTACATTGTAATTGTTTGCGCCAAGGCTGAGAGAGAATGGGAATGTTAATGTGTGCAAGAGGAAAGAGAGAAAAAAATACTAAAAATCCTCTACGGGGGCTGCTGGGCACAGATATTTTTAAGAATCAATGTTTCATTTTATTGTATGAATGGCTACATGTTGTGATCTCGAGATCTCCTAGAATGTAGGATATGGCAGCATTAAGGGGCCACGTTTTGATTTTGTAAAACAATTAATTTTCGGAGCTCTCATAGATGGCAAATTGACTGGAGAATAAACTATTGTAGGAAGGAATGTAATGTACATTATATGTACTTTAAAAGTAAAGTAAAATTACATTTTTTAAAACAATAAAATATGTTTATGTACAATTTTCAGGCACTGTTCAGGATGATTATACCAATAGGGGCTGTGTACCAGTCAATCAGTGTCACTGCAAGCATCGAGAAACATTATATGCCCCTGGACAAACCATGCAAAATGACTGTGATGAATGGTGAGGTTATTATGATATGTTGTCAGTTAAAGATTACCTAACCCTCATTGTACAATCTTGACATTTTTATTTTAAAAAACAATTATTTTTTTCCGTACATGATACAAACACATTCGGAAAGAAAAGGTGGTGGGGGTAAGAAGTGTGTTTGGAAAGAAGAATTAACGAAAAACTGCAAGAGATTAGTTGGAGCAAAGCTTGCTACCCAGAGTTGTAACTAGGTTTTCTTTCACCTGGGCCAAGGATTCAGTTTTCTGCGAAAGCCCTGTTATCAAATATCCTGCCCAAAGCAAAATGGCATGTTGGCCCCACCAACCCTCATAGTAGCACTCTAAGTCCCTTTGTAACGTAACAACATTTGGCTGATGTATCTTTTATACTCTTCAATATTATATCTATTTTAGCCACTGTGCTGCTGGAAGATGGAGTTGTACAGATCGTGCCTGCCCAGCAGTATGCTCCATTGAAGGTGGAGCCCATTTCACCAGTTTTGATGGGAAGGCCTATACTTTCCATGGGAACTGTTATTATGTGCTGTCTAAGGCAAGGAACTTGTAGTAATTTTAAGATCTATCTATCTATCTATCTATCTATCTATCTATCTATCTATCTATCTATCTATCTATCTATCTATCTATCTATCTATCTATCTATCTATCTATCTATCTATCTATCTATCTATCTATCTATCTATCTATCATCTATCTATCATCTCTCTGTCTCTCTCTCTCTATCATCTATCTCTAGATATTTTTTTTAACATGTGAGCCTTTGTGTGACAGATGCCCCTGTCTGGCATCTATCAGACGTATATGTTAAACGTATACCTCAGGGAGCTTCCCCAGGGTCGGAGTCCCCGGGCAGAACATCAGGTAACACTTATCCCGGGAATTTCGGCCATGGGGAAACCCCTGACGTCACTGTCCATATATGTCCGTATCGCTCTAGCCGGGGACTTCAGAACTGTAGATGCCTCTGGTGTCACTGTCCATATATGTATAGTGAAATCAGGGGCTCCCTCCAGGAGAAAATCCTCAGCCAGAGCGTCAGTAATGCTCTGGCCGGAGATTCTGGCATATCAGGACAGTGATGGCAAGGGCTTTACCAAGACAGAAGTCCCCGCCAGAGCGCTTGCGATGCACTGGCCGTGGGCTCCGTGGCTGAAAGTCCCTGACATCACTGTCCATATATGGACAGTGACGTCAGGGTCTTCTCCGAACACATTACTTCAAGTAGCGCTGTGCCCGGGGAGTTTGTGCAACATATCCCACTGTATGCCTATACAGGTGTACCTCCGGTATACCTCCGATGGAAGGGTAAAATTGCGATATGAATCATGCCTAATCTATCTGACTTGTGTAAACATGAACATATTTAACCAATTAAATTGACTTTATTATGGTTTATTACTCTTTACAGGGACAGACAAATGAATCTCATGTTATATTAGGTGAGCTGACCCCCTGTAGCTCCTCTGAGAGAGAGACTTGTCTCAAATCTGTTGTTCTTCTAACAGACAAAAAGAAGAATGTAAGTACTGTATATAAATAAGACTGTGGTTGCTTCTAATGACTGAAATACAGTAGTATGACTGTAACCAATCTAACAAGTTAACTCAAATGTCGTTACATTTCTCTAGGTTGTTTTTTTCAAAGCAGATAGCACAGTGTTGCTGAATGAGCTGAAAATAACTCTGCCTCATGTCACAGGTAAAAAGAACAAATAGCAAAGAAATAAGTAATAATAACGCATTAAAAAAATTAGTAAACCATGGCGCTGATTTGGTAAAGGATGTTAACTGGTGGTATATCAAGATCAAGGTAACTATTAGGGTCTCTCTATTTTCCCTACAGCCAGTTTTTCAATCCTGCAGCCGTTTGAAAACCATATCATTGTTCAAGCAACGGATGGCCTGCAAATGCAGATTCAGCTGTTACCCACAATGCAGTTATACATCACTATGGAGAAATCTGCAAAAAGGCAACTGCAAGGTCAGTTAAACTATACCCAAAACTTCACCAAAGCTGAGTCCACACAACTTTGAAACAAGTGAAAAAAGCACACAAATGAAAAAAAATGCAGCAAAAATTGTTGCATATGGAACCCGAAATCCATTTTTTATAGTCTCTTGGTTCTAGTCCTGCATCTAGACTTAGATCTATACTCTGTCAATTATTAACAATTTATTTTCATTTCTAGGTCTTTGCGGAAACTTCAACTCTAAGGAAGGAGATGACTTTAAAACATCCGGCGGTCTTGTAGAAGCTACAGCATCAGCGTTTGCCAACACTTGGAAGGCCCAGTCTAGTTGCCACGACATATCTGACTGGTTGGACGATCCATGCAGCCTCAGCATTGAGAACAGTAAGAATGCATTTCACTCTACATTTAAAACAGATTAGAGTTTAGGGATTATTTCTAGAATTAGGAGTTTCATTACTAAAAAATTCTACTTGTAGATAATATATTCTGTGATCTCGTTTTAATTAAGATAAAGGACAGGGATACAAAGCACATTATAAAGACAGCACTATACATAAACATGATTGGTATTACTGAACATCTGAGGACAATTCTAAAGTATTCAGTAGGACTGGAGAGGAAAAGTATGGTAAAGTGAATAGACAATTCAGTCCGACTGAAGATTTAGGGCTCATGCACATGTCGTATGACGGCTCCATTTTATACGGACCTGTAATAGATCTGCCATAGAGGTGCATGAAATTTCTACTGTACCACTGTATGCCTCTGATTTTATGAGGTTACATACAGATATTTATTTTTTTCTTTAGAATTCTGTAAACATCAAACAAAAAATACATATTTAATTAATCCTTTGCACCACTGAAGGAGGAGTGACTTGATGCTCGGCTCGTTCAGCTCTCCGCTGGGTGTGCTGTAACCTCGCTGGTTTCTGGAGCCCACCTGGCGTAGAGCGATGCCGTTGCAGAATAAGCGTTTCTGCTATTCTGTCCTCTCTTCTGTATGCTTATTTCCAAACTCCTGCCATGTTTACTTGCATGTATGCTTGTTTATATGTATACTAGTGATCTTGCGGCGGTCCACCAGGTAAGTGGGGCTCCTGCTTTAGAAGGAAGCTATCTCCTTACTGTGTGCTCTTGCTCGTTTGTTTCAAAGTATGGAGCTGCTGACATGTATATTTCAGGTTAAGCAGACTTTAGGTCCTACCTTTTTTGTTTTTCTTAGGCAAGTGTTTCTACTTCCTTGTTAATATATCTCTGCCCTCAAATGTCTGGTCAGGAGTCCGTGGACTCTACTATCTATAGGTGTTGTATTAGCTGTGGAATACAGTACAAGGATGTAGATGGGTTTTTAACAAATCTCATCTAGATACTGCAGAATTTTTTAGCGCAGATTTAAAAATCCACAGAATGTTGATTTCTGCTAAGGATTCATCGTGGATTTGCAGTAAAATATGCAGCCTGATTTGGGGCGGTTATTTCCGCTGCGTGTGCAGGTAGCCAAGAGGACTTTCTCTTTCTAGAAGCTCTTCTTTGAAAAGAAGACATATGAACTGCCTTAAATATGATGTGGCCCTGCCCTGCCAGATGGCTATGAGGGCAGGCTTTGCAGAGATGGTCTCAGTCGGGAATCTGTTTGCTCTTTGCCCACACGGAGTTGGAAGGATTTTGTTACATAATCTCCGGCATCTATAAAGCTGCTTTATTGAGGTCTCAACATTCGTTCGTTAAGCATTAGAGACTTAATTTTGCAGCTTCAGAGGAAGCTAATTTTGAACATTCAGTTTTAAGTTCTACCCTTGAGACGTCTTGTTACATCCCCATATATATGTGCTGCTGCGAGGACGAATAATTCTTCTTTCCTGTAGTCCGAGCAGCAGTACAACTCTTTTCGTCCCATTGAATTTTGTTTTGCTCTGGTTTTTCTTTAAAATAACACAGTAAGGAGAGGATGGTCGGTCTTTTTATAGGATTTTATGAATTTAATTGTGCCACCTCTTCCTAACTCACAGCAGGGGAATTTAACCCCATATATATGTGCTGCTGTTCGCACAACTGGATAGAAGAATTGCAAGTAAATTCAGATTGACATATTCCATTGGACTTCATACTGTATTGGGGTACTATGTTAGAATATCTCCACACATGTGGCACCTGGCAGAACTGTATGGCAGCACACGTATGGCTGTACGGCCCGGTACTAATTGTCAATAATTAATGGTCATTTAGAGTTCTCCTAAAATATATTGTAAAAGATCAGATCTTAGTGCTGAAGCATTCCAACTAGCTGTATAGTTCTTCCATTCTAAATAAATGATCCACTCTTTTGTATCACATTGTCATTGGGGGGGAGATGGGTAGCAGCAAGAACCATTTGCTCATCTGCCATGAGAAAATACAGAATGTTGAAAAGTAATGTTTAGAGAGGGGTTCAAACATAATAACAGCAGAGAATGTGTGGGGAAGCTGATATTTGTGCCACAGATCTCATTTTCAATATCATTCCAAAGAAGTTGTATTGTTTGGTAACGTCTTATGTGGTAAAGTCGAGAGTTACACCTCCAGAAGAGGTTCTTAGTTGAGTAGCCAAATTTGTGATATTCCATTTGAATTTATTTTGAACATTGTAAATATTTTTTTGGAAGGGTCACTTTCCTGAATTTGTAAAATCATCCAATGTTTAAATTTACCACCCCTTTTATTTTTCAGAAAATTATGCAGACTATTGGTGCTCTAAACTGGAAAATGTTGAGTCTCCCTTTGCCAAGTGTCATTCTACAATAGACCCAACTGAATATGCAAAGGTTGGTTGTAATTATGTGCGTGGTGCGTGCAATCCCAAGCTCATGCAGTTGTATTCTTCTTACTATTTAATATTTTTCACCCACAGAGGTGCCGCTATGATTCATGTAACTGTAAGGACAGTGAGCACTGTATGTGTGCAGCCCTCTCCTCCTACGTAAGAGCCTGTGCTTCTAAAGGGTTCATTCTTTGGGGATGGAAGGATGGAATCTGTGGTAAGAGCATCTTAATTAGCTAATTTTAAAGACACATTAGCTATAACCATGATGTTTATTATTATTGGCAAGGGCATACCTAGAGGAGAGGGGACCCATAATAAAATAATCAAAATGGGGCCCCTCCTGATGCTGGCTCTCTCTACTGCTCCTTTAGGAGCTATTTATTTCATGTTTTTTGGCCTACGTTTGACGAATACGCCGGGAAAAGCTCCTGATGTATACGTTAAACGTAGGCTATAATGAATGCCTAACAGTTGGATTCCTCACCAATAGGCTCTAATGGTATCCATTTAACAGCTATGTCATGGACTCTAAGGACTCTTTTCATGACATATCCATTGAATGGATATGTTTGTAGCCTAAGGGTGGCGGATGCCACTGTTAGGAATCCATTTAACGCTTCCGCCACCCATAGACTATAATGGCATCTATTTAATGGATACCTCATGAAAAGCTCATGACGTATCTGTTAAATGCCATGTAGTGGCATCCATCACCCTTAAACGACCATGTAAAAAAACGTTTTTACTGGACTTCGCAGAACCGTGACGTGAACGGTCCCTAACTTGCTCTTTCCAACCCATTGTCTTTCTCCGTTGTTTGCATATGTGCCAGTTTTTTTTGTAGAAATGGAGTCCTATAAATGTTGACACCCATGAGAAAGTGGAATGACACCATGCTGAGCTCTGACCTTCCATCTCCACACTCTTCATAGTAGCCTTATGAGCCTTAACAAGAGATTATTTTTTTATTTTTTTTATAGAAGAATACTGTTGTGTTCTGCCGTAGCTTAAATACTCAATTATTTTATTCCATTATTTTTGCTCCTTCTATATGTCTATCATGAATTTCATTGCTTAATTGAATACATTGATATGGGCAGAATTAAATTAACATAATTTCTTAAAAAGATTGAAAACTTATTTTTGTTACATTATCTATTGTACAAATTACTATGCATTTAAATCAATTTAATGTGTAAAATTCAAAGGTAGAAAACATTGGTTTTCCCTTTTTATTCCCTACAGACAAGGACATAAATTCTTGTCCATCTACCCAAGTTTATCTGTATAACTTGACTACATGCCAGCTGACCTGTCGATCCCTGGCAGAGGGAGAGAAGGCTTGTGCCAATGTGTTTACACCAGTAGATGGTTGTGGGTGTCCAGATGGAGAGTACTTGAATGAGAAGGATCAATGTGTATCCATATCCCAATGTTCCTGCTATTACCAAGGCACATATGTGAAACCATTAGACGTTATCCTCAAGCATGATGAACGTTGGTAAGTGCTTTCAAACACCTTAAACTGTTCAACACAATAAGTTATAGCATTGTATTATTACATGGGAAATACAGGTACCTGTACTCT
Organism: Rhinoderma darwinii; assembly: GCF_050947455.1. Classification (NCBI taxonomy): domain Eukaryota; kingdom Metazoa; phylum Chordata; class Amphibia; order Anura; family Rhinodermatidae; genus Rhinoderma; species Rhinoderma darwinii. The sequence goes on from NC_134695.1 coordinate 47,128,594, forward strand.
TACACATCTGGTACCACTGTCAAATATGGTTGGAAACTAGATGCTAACAATGTAAGGGGATGTATGAGGTAGTTAAAAATAGAGTCTGCTTTTTTTTTTATTGTTGCAGAAATAGCGCCACCTTGCTCCATGAGCTGTGTCTGGTAATGCAGCTCAGACCCGTTCACTTGAATAGGGCTGAGCTGAAATACCAGATAGACAACAGTGGCACTGTTTCTGAAAAAAAAAAAAAAGATTTATACAACCCCTTTTAAATAAACATCGTCTTCTATCTTCTTCTATCCACATCTATTATTCACTAGTTTATTATATTTTCACTAGTCATCAACGGTTCTCTAAAAATGTTTAATAGAAAGTTTTTTACACAGCCGTTTGAAAAAACGGTGCGTAAAAAAGCACCCCGTAAAAACAAGTGCATGTCACTTCTTGAGCTGTTTTTGGAGCCGTTTTTCATTGGGTCATTAAAAAAACAGCTCCAAAAACGGCCGTAAAAAACGCATGATGCTTAAAAAATGGCTGAAAATCAGAGGCTATTTTCCCTTGAAAACAGCTCTGTATTTTACAGCCATTTTTCGTTTTGCGTGTGAACATACCCTTAATGTTACAACATGTAAGGTACAAACATGAAATAAATCTATTAGTATAAAATGTATTTAATACATGAATGATTTTTTATTAAGTTTGTCATTCACAAGTTCTATGTAGTTATTAATGATATATTCCATTATTTTTGAAAACAGCTCCTGCCATAACGGGAAGCTCCTCTGTACCTCCCATGTCAATGAAAGTAAGGAGATATTAAAATGTTCTCTTTATATTCTGTACTTGTTTTTTTTTTGTATAAAATTTTAATACAACCAATAACAGAGTGAGATTGTAAGATCCTGACTTTTGCATTAGCAAAAAGATGTATTTCAAGGGGTTATCTGCCTTTGACAATCCCTATTTGTCAAAAATGTCCCGCAATGATCACAGTGTGTCCCATGCTGGGTCACCAGACTGTCAACTGTTATATGCTGACAGCGAGTCAGCTTATTAAAATCAATGAGTTGGCCATGTAATGCACAGACAGACCAAGTCCCCCCTTTTTTGGGGGTAGTGGGATAATCTTTTAATTATATGTTAAAGGGATTGTCCAGGATTGGCCATCAACATCTGATAGGTGGTGGTCTGACTTTCGGCAGCCCCGCCATATGCAGCACCACAGCCTCTTCAAAACAGCTGATCAGTGGGGGTGCCGGTAGTCGGACCCCCACCGATCAGATGTTGGTGGCCTATCCTGGACTACCCCTTTAACATATAATTAAAATATCAATTTCTTATGTTTGGACAACCACTTTAAGATGTATTGTAGTGCTTCATGTCTAAGCACCACAAAATGATGGCATATGACAGGATGATAAACACTTTATGTACAGAAATAAGACAACACTTTGCTCAAGTAGACATTAAGTTCCCAATGACAGTTCGTTCACTACTTGCTGTGTCTGTGTAACATTACCAGGAATGTATTCAGAATTCATACACCCGCAGCACCAAAAGTAACATATGTGCCTCCAACAAGAATTGCTGCTAATGCATTATTCATGATCTCTTACCGGTGGACTGTGCATCATCACCAGAAGAGATGGGGTGGGCCCTGAGTATTGGCAATTTTGATTATTCGCCCATTAGTGAATTTCCTATTTTGGGCCTCAATTTGCCTCATTTAAAACAATGTAGACTTAAATACAAGTTTCTCTTCCTTTACTGAATATATGATTACTTGAAGAAAATAAGAAAAATTCCCCAAAACACTAAAGATAGTAGAATTGATTTAACAGCTTTGAGGTTTACAGTGAAATAGTAATTTGCATTTAAAAAAATCCTAGTAATATCATTTGTAAGGCCAAAAAAAAAGACATATGCACATCCAGTTCAGCCTAATATTCTGCAATGTTGATACAGAGGAAGGCAAAATCCCTATAATGGAAAAAAAACTATTTTCCCATATTAGGGAAATCTTCCTTCCAAACTCCAATGTAGCAATCAGAATAAAACCCTGGATCATAATCCCATCTACCGTAATCTAGTAACCATAACTTGTAATATTATTACACTCAGAAAATCATCAAGGCCCCTTTGAACCGAATTCACCGTAACAACTTCCTATGGCAGAGAGTTCCATAGTCTCACTGCTCTTACAGTAAAGAATCTGCTTCTATGTTGGTGTAGAAACATTCTTTCCTCTCTTCTTAGAGGATATCCCCTTTTTATAGTTACAGTCCTCGGTATAAACAGATAATGAGAGAGACCTCTGTATCAACCTTTGATATATTTATACACATTTATAATGTCACCCCCTCAGCCATCTTTTTCTAAATAATATTGTTCTAATTTTATCGTTTTTGTGGGTAGTCCACCCATTACATTTATTTAGTTTCATGCCTTTAAACCTGCTCAAGCTCTACTATGTATTTCTTTTGCACTGGTGCCCAAAACTCTACACAATAATTTATTTGCAGTCTGACTAGTGATTTTTAAAGTGGTAGACCTATGTTCTCGTCATGTGCTTCTATGCTCTTTTTGATGCATACCATGATCTTATTTGACTTGGCAGCAGCTGTCTGACACTGGTTGCTACTGTTAAGTTTATTGTCAACTAAAATTCCTAAATCCTTTTCCATGTCAGTTTTACCTAGAGTTTCCCATTTAGTATGTAAGGGTGACATGTATTTTCCCTTCCCACGTGCCATAACCTTACAATTATCAGTGTTAAACCTCATTTGCCACTACTCTGCCCAACCTCTCCAGATCTATTTGTAAAAGAATACTGCCCTCCTTTATGTTAATTACTATACACAGTTTAGTATCATTAGCAACAAAAACATATTTGACTGTGCAATCCCTCTATAAGTTCAGTAATAAATATATTAAACAGAAAAGGGCCCAATACTGACCCCCGTTGTAGCCTACTAGTAATGGGGACCCAATTTAACTATTTACTGTTCATAACCACTTTCTGTAATTTATCACGGAGCCTGAGTTACTTACCCATTTACACACATTTTTCCCCCAGTCCCAGCCCAGCATTTTCATGTACCAACCTTTTAAGTGGCACAGTATCAAATGCTTTGAAAAAAAAATCAAGATATATGACATTCAATGACTCACCTTGGTCCAGTGTAGATCTTACCTCCTCATAGACACTGATCAGATTAGTTTGATAGGACCGATCCCTCATAAACTCATGCTGATATAAAGTTACATATTTATTCTCATTGAGATACTCCAGAAAAGCATCACTTAGACAACCTTTAAACATTTTACCAACAATGTAGGTTACCGAACTATAGTTTCCAGTCTCCCTTTTTGATCCATTTTTTTTAATATTGACATCACATTTGCTATCTACCAGTCGTGTGGAATGAACCCAGTGATTATAGAATCCTTAAAGGGGTTGTTCGGTTTTAGTAAATTCATGTTATTTCTTGTTCATTCTGTATTAATTCCTGAAGGTTTCCTATATCTCTACTTGTTGTTATTCAGTAGGAACTTTCATTGTTTATTTCCAGTTGATAATATTCTGTTCATGGTCATGATGGACACACAGGTGCACAGCTTGTTACAGTATGTGTTTTAGAGCTGTGTCCTCCTACCCTTCCGGCACGTGTGTTCATCACATGACAATGGACAGAATGGTATCCATTGGAAGCAAACAATGAATGTTTCTATTGAATAACAACAAGCAGAGTTCTTGAAAACCATAAGAAATTAATTCAGAAAGTATACTGGAAAATTGCATAACTTTTAATTATGATAAATATATTAATTTGCTAAAACAACCCCTTTAAATATCACAAATAATGGACGGTCTATCACTGTGTGGTTAGTTATAAAGCAGACCTTTTTTTCTACTCTAGGACAACCCTTCTAAGTGATAGATATACTACAGATTTATATCAGATATACTACAGTCATCTTGTGTCTTTTTACAGCTTGCCCCGCGGGAAAAGTCTACTTTGACTGTAACAAGGCCAACTCAGGTGTTTCGGGAGCCACAGTACACAGGAGCTGCAAGACTCTGGGTGTTGACTATGTATGTTGTGTCTCTTTAAAGATTTAGTATTATTATAATTTTTAAGTGTAATGTAAAATTATAATTGTGAAGCAGAAATTGTATAATGAGTTTTACTTCCAATATAGTTTCAGAGAGAGTGCATCTCAGGTTGTGTTTGCCCCAATGGACTTCTAGATGATGGCGCGGATGGCTGTGTCCCTGAAGACAGATGTCCTTGTGTCCATAATGAAGACATTTATCCCCATGGATCCCAGGTCAAAGTGGATTGCAACACATGGTAACGTAACAGTTTAATGGACAAAGTAAAATACGTAATATAAAGCAAAATATAGGTCCTACATATAACAGCCCAACAGAAAATCCCTATGCCCTATAAGATTAGTATAAGAAACATTTTCATACTATGAGCACTTTGTCACAGGTATCATTTGTTGGAAAGTGATGAATAATAAGTCCATCCTTGCAAAATTCAATGATACGCGGTGGACATAAGAACCCCATCAGTGGTGAGCGCTTTAGCGTTAGTACTTTAAAGGGTGCACTTTTGCTTGCGCACACAGGATAGGCCATCAGTATATTATTGGTGCGGGTCCGACACCGCACCGATCAGATGCTACGGCTGGCTCTAGACGCCGGATGTTATAAAGGGTATGCAGTAGTTGTAACCGGAAGCAGATGGCTCCGACTACTGAATAGCGGCCTTGCTGCAGAGCTGCAGTATTGCAGCTCGGACTCTATTCCGTGATCGGAGCCATCTGCTACCGGCATGGACATCTGGGTGTAGAACCCCCTCAGATCATATACTGATGACCTATCCTGTGGATAGGTCATCAGTTGTCCATGCCTGGACAACCCCTTTAAAGCTCCTGGGTCCCAAAGTAAAATCTTTAACAGGGCATGTGCCATTTTTAAAACTATGTCTACTTATGCGCTAGAGGAGTCTGCTACCTCAGTACCCCCTATAACTGCGCTCTTAGCTTGCTCTCAGTATCTTTGTGTCTGTAGCAATAAAATAATGACTGCCAAGAACATCATAGAAAGTGATAATGTAATGCAGGATGTACAATCTGAATGATTATTTTTGTAACAAAAAAAATTAAGATAATAAAAAATGTGGTAGAATTATTGAAACAGAAAAATAAAATATCCTTCCTCCTGTGTTTGAACATTGATGGCCTATACCCAAGATAGGCCATCAATGTATTACTGGTGGCAATCCGGCCCCTTGGACCTCTGATAAAAGAAGTGCAATGTCCCCTTCACTGCAGTACCCAACACAGCAGTACACTCGTCCATGCAGCTTTGTCTAGTACTAAGGCTCTGCCGCAGCTCATCCCCTATGGACTTTCTCAAAGAAAGGGGTACCCTATTCGGTTCTCCACTCTATGAGCCAGATCTAAGAGCTGCTTCTTAACTGCATTTGCATGAAAATGAGTGGCCAAGTTGGCTTACCCTGGAGATAACACCTGATTGTTGTAGAAATCAGATCCATGACGATCAGATGATCGCTGCGCCTGTTTCTACTCAAAAAGGAGTTTAGTTCATGTGATTCATTAATAATCTACTTACATACCAATACATCTAATTGGATATTTTCACTTATATAGCTTATGTAAGAGAGGAAAGTGGACGTGTACTAATGCTGTTTGTTATGGAACCTGTACAATCTATGGAAATGGTCATTATATCACATTCGATGAAAAGTTTTATGACTTTGATGGAAATTGTCAATTTGTGGCTGCCCAGGTAAGCATTGCAATTCTAATGTAACTATTAATAGCAACTATCTGCCCTACTGACCACAGGCTTGGACCTCTGTTCTCTCTCTACTATTCTATCTACTATTTAATCATGTATTATTAGGTCCTTTGTTAATATGATACTCTGAGATTTCTCATTTACTAGCCTTTTCTTATGCCATGACATAATATAAGGTGTTCGTGAAACTTGAAATTCCAACCTATAATCCTAGAATGGAGTCCCTTGCTAGCTGAAGGTGGAGTTGTATTTAGTTTAGCTTTAAAAGTAGGGGAAAGATATTATTCTTTCTTTCTGAACTATTTAAGTCAATATTTTTCTGGAAATGAAACCCTAAGATAGTTTTTAAATATGTGCATATGATAGAAATACATGGCATTGATTTTTAACAATAGCGCAGAATTAAGTAAAATAATTCAAAGTGAATAAGTCAAATATAAACTGTGCTGTCAAAATATGAAAGATTGATCTGTGAACGTTATTCAATAATAGTAACGATAACAAGTTAATTATGTATTTTTCCATCATGGAACCATGTTTTTAATAAGAAAGTTGCTCCTTATTACCATACCGGTGCAAATGGGACCCTGGAAACAGGGAGCCAACCCAGGTTGGTCACATCCCCATTGCTAATGATTAGTGAGAATCTGTGCAGGACTCCTCTCTCCCTATAGGGTATGTAAGGGGGTATAGAATTGGTCAAAGTTTCATGGAAAGTGGTGGGTGCCCTTCTGTCTTCAAGCTCTAAGTATTTGTTTAATGAAAATATATCTTTAATAGAAGTGCTTGCTGTGACATTTTCTGTACGAAGCTCAATAATGTAATTTATTTAATAACAGGACTACTGTGGTCCTAACCATTCTGCTGGCAACTTCAGCATCATCACGGAAAACATCCCATGTGGCACCACTGGTGTTACTTGTTCAAAGTCTATAAAAGTCTTCCTAGGGGTATGTATTTTATAACTAGATTATCCTGGTTGCTTTAATACCTTACATGAAATTATTAACAATAGTCTTATTATTTATTTATGTTTAATGTGGTCACATTTTTTAAAAAGTTAAATCACTGATTTTCATATGTCAAACCAATGGGGTGGTCTGGTTTCGAATTTCATTTAAAAAAAATGGAATTAAGGAATTATGACTTATTAGAGGTAGTCCCTCGTTCTAGATCCTCATCTATAAGACTTAAGGGTGGCTACAAAGAAAATCTCTGGCTCTGGAGGACCTGGCACATCTGATCTGTGCATTACACTGTCCATTGATTCCGTTGGACACAGTGAAATTCTTTATTTTACCTGTGGTGGCGCTGTAGGGGATTTAAATACTTGCTGACACATTCCCCCACAGATTATCACGTACTGAAGGAGGTTTCAGCACTTGGATGAACTGTGATTAGCTTATACAAGGTGGCATTTAGAACAAAGAGTGAATTTCTAGTGGACAACCTCTTTAAAGGATTATTCCATCTTATAAAATAATGGTATATCGCTTAGATATAGCATCACGTTTTGTGATTTGTGTTGTCTGATCTATGGGAACCACACCAATCCAGAGAATGAAGGGGCTAAAGCTCTTATACTACAATCGCTTCACTGTTTTGCACTGCACAGCGGTGCCATGGCCATCCGAAAAATTAAATGGTCCAGTTGAGATTCCGTGCAGAGTTGGGTGGCCAGGAGCACCACGGTGCAAGGAAAACTTTGGGTCGAGACAGCTCGTTGATCGGCATTGATCGGCGCTCATTTGCTTCTTTTCACAAGGAGCTATGTTTGGGGACTACAATCGTTACTACAATTGCTCGTCCTCATACATTTCTATCATCTCGGCAGCCGACAACAATAATATTTTCTACTGCATAAACGATGTGTCCAGCCGATGAACGAACATTTGCTCGTCCATCGGCTAATTGTTGCACTATGTACATAGGGCAATGATCGGGATGAGCGTTCACATGAACGCTTGTATTCCTGATAATTGGCCCATGTAAAAGGGCCTTTAGAAGGGGACAGAGCGTTAAATAATTCTCATTATCAATGAGGGTCCCAGAGGTCAGTACACCACCGATCATATCTTGGTAAAATGCAATCACTTTATAACATAGGAATAACTCTTTAATAGACCAATTTTATGCATTTATACATACAAATATTCAGTGTAAAAAATGTAAGGGACATTTTTCCCTACTCACCATTTGAGCAGCATTTCATATGAACAAAACGAAGGCACCTAATACTGAGTTAATTATGAGCATATCATTAAATAAAAGGATAACACATCTTTATAAACAGGAGCACTGGTTTTTACTTGTCGGTTAATGTAAAAACATCTGGAATAGACCAGTATTCTCCCCACCTTGGTATTTTCAGTTTCAAGCCCTCAGGATTTATGCCAAAAGCCAATGTCTGCCATATGTTTCTTGTGCTCACCGAGATCTTCAAGCTAAATGTAATGTACTTGTGTTAATATACAATATTATAGCTTATTCTAAACTAGTTAGACAAAAAGATTCCTAGTGACATATGTATGGGACAGTGGTCCCCAACCCTTTTCAGGTCATGAGCCACATTCTACTATGACAGATAGCATTGAGCCAGACTAAATAGTAAAAGTGAAGAATCCTATTAAATATATAGCCTAGTGATATGACTTTTACCCTAGTGGTAACTGGCTCTAATACCAAGTTCCAATAATGTTATGCCATCTTGGTTGCCACTAGTGCACAATAGATTCTAGAGCTGTCAACAGCTGGAGAGCCACATGTAGGGGGCTCAAGAACCATTGGTTGGGGTACACTGGTACAGGGTATGCACAGGTAAAATTTGCAACTTAGCCCCTACTCCTGGGAGGCCCATAGGTCCCAAAAATAGAGTATTATATATGGAGGCTGAGTGACATATCAAGCTAATTGAACAGTGATATAACCATACAAGGCTACATCACTATGCATATGACTATTTGAATTTGTTATTGTTTGCAGTTCATATAAAGCGCTTTGTAATTACAAAGCTATTACCTGTTAGGTGGCAGGCCACGGGTTACATACCATGGAGGCAGCTAATGTTATTACTGATTTTATCAGTATTAGGGCTAGATGATTTATTAAGAGGCACACAGGAGCCGATGTCAGCTGAGCCATCAGTCCAGCTCACTAATGGATTTGGCTGAAAATGTCGTTCAGCAGCTTCTAAGTACAGTGGATACATAGAAGCTGCAGTACAGAAACGGAGCCAAATTTCTAATTAAAGTGTATTAGAAAAGTGCTTAGTATCACAAAATACTTACATTAAAAAAGGCATCAAAGGTTTCCATAGGCCGTAACTATTTATTAGAAAGAACAGATTACCAAGCAAGGTGGAAGATATCAGCGTCTAAAGAGTCATATGACAGTAATATTGTTAAAATGCTATAAGATGCGTACAAGCATGAAGTAACATTTACCTCCTGCGGTTATATTTTTTCCATCTTTTAGAGCACTGTATTGAAGTTAGCAGACAGTCATATAGAGGAAACAGTAGGGGAAGGCGTGAAGCATGTGACATATCTGACCCGTGAAGTGGGGATTTACCTGGTCATTGAAGCAAGCAATGGAATTCTTCTTATTTGGGATAGAAAAACCACCATTTTCATCAAGGTGTCACCAGCATACAAGGTAGGAAAATAATATACAATGTTCAGTGATTGCAGAATGTGAAAAAAAATAAACACTTTGCCTAGCACAATGTCGCACAGTCCGTAGGAGAATAGGAGCTTACAATCTAAATGAACAACAAATGCAAAGGAAGAAAGGAACTTACACTCTAAATGGACAAGCGGCTACAGCTACCACTATAGGGTGTTTAGAAGCTTATTGCATACTGTTTTATTATTAAGTTCAATGTATAAACAGTATGCAGTAAGGTTCTCATCGCCCCCTAGTGGTGACTGCAAGAAGTCAAAATTGTATTATTCAGATCTTTTTTTTATGCAGTGATTTTGCTTCTGTGTATCAGAAAAAAAAGAGTTCTACCCGTTATAAAGATATATTAAGAAAAAAATTAGCAAAGCATTTTTAACCCTTTTTTTAATTAAAAAAATAAAATAGTGTTCAAGTATTGACATTCACCTTACGTATAATACCATGAGATGGCTATACATCAATATAACATAGCTCTAATGTTTGTGTGGTTTCTGACTTTATTAAAATTCCAACTCCTTTATTTTTTGTTCTAGGGAAAACTTTGTGGTTTATGTGGAAATTTTGATGACAACTCACAAAATGACTTTAAGACCAGTCACATGTTACAAGTCACCGATGTGCTGGAATTTGGAAACAGCTGGAAAGTTGATGCCACGTGTCCTGATGCATCAGACATTGTGAATCCCTGTAGTCAAAAACCACACCGCCACTCCTGGGCCGAAAAACAGTGCGCACTAATCAAAAGCGAAGTATTTGCAGTCTGTCATAGCAAGGTAAACAGATAAGACTGCCACAGACTTTATGCAAACTGTCATATGTATATTATATCAAGGTTCTCTATTGTAATGATGCATTAAGTCTAGAGCAGTGCTATGCAAAATGTGAGGCCCCCCCCCGTTCTTGATGAGGTGCCCCAGAATCAGCAAGGCAAACCCGCTTTCCCAAGACATGACCCTTATGTCCCTGCAAACTGGGGCATATTGGCTCATACTGAAGGCACTGTAGCTGATACTTGGGAACTATGGCTGGCGCTGTCCCTCTTTTGGTATGAAAAAAATCACCATAAAAATGAAAAAAAAAAAGCGAAAAGCCCAGCTCTTGAAGATGGTTTCTCACCCATTAGCGTAAGCTTTTTTTAGTTGAAAATGTTTTTGAAAAATTCAAATCAATTGAATCTACTTATTTAAGGTTGACCCAAAACCATTTTACGAGGCCTGTGTAAATGATGCCTGCTCATGTGACAGTGGAGGAGACTGTGAATGCTTCTGTACTGCAGTTTCTGCCTATGCTCAGGAATGCACTAAAGCCGAAGCCTGTGTCTACTGGAGAACACCAGACGTATGCCGTGAGTAAAATATTAAGTACAATTACTTTGGGGACACATTAGCTTTGGCGGAAAGTTCTTCACTATCCCAAGTCTGCAGGAGGGATGGATATGTATAAGGGCTCATTTACACGAACACGAATCTCGTCTATGTGACGGCTGTTAGAAAACAACGGCCGTCACACGGACCCTTGTATTTCAATAGGGCCATTCACACGACCATGGTTTCAACGGAGCATGTGAAAGGTCCGTTAAAAAATAGGACGTATCCTATTTTACTGTGTGTCACGCTTCCCTCCATATAATCTAGTCTGTAAAGGATCCGTGTCAATGCGTCCTGCACGGATCCACCTTGACCGTGGAAAACTGCAGTTTTTTAACGTCCGAGGTGGGCTACGTTCTTGTGAATGTAGCCTAAGTTAATAGCGATTGAGGCCCCATTGGAACAAAGTTTTTCAGTCATAATACAGCACCCTTAAAAGTCTATGGGCACATACTGTTCCATGTCCCTCAAAAAATAAAAATTGTAGCGGTGTTCCATCCCAATTTATATTAAGAAGGGATAATCCTATTTTTTTTTTCTCTATTCTTGTTCCTTGGATCTGGAAGGTGGGTGGAGTGGGTTGGCATTCTGTAGGTTATTGTGTGGAGTATTTTTTTGTATTACTCTCCATTGTGATTGTATCACAATAATTTACTGAATAAAAAGAAAATATTTAATAAAAAAAAGAAACAAAAAAGGAGGGATTATCCCTTGGAAGTATTGCTTCCACCTGGGTCCACAGGTCGCATTTCAGACATATATTTGAGATTAGTTTTTGCATGGTCATGTTAGATCACCTGCATATACATTATTAGTACACATGTATACAGTACAGATGTCTTGAATATTTCAAATTTGTTAAGACATGTAACGTAATAATTTACAGTAAACTTTCTTTACTTCCACTTTAGCCATATTTTGTGACTACTACAATCCTAAGGATGAATGTGAGTGGCACTATCACCCATGTGGCAATCACAGCATTCAGACCTGCCGTTCCATTAACAATGTCTATACAAATGTCACCATTACTTATCTGGAAGGTAAGCTAAGCACTCTACTACGTTACAGATCAGCAATACCAAAAATGTCATTTTAATTAAATGTTTTAGTAATAATATTTTGGACTTAGGTCTATACAATTTATATTAAAGTTTAAAATATTAAAGGGATATTCCAATTCCAGTAAATAATTCCAGTTCATTGTACAGTTCATTATAAAATTTTCTAATTTACATTATTTGTGTATAAATTTCTCATAGTTTTCAAGATCTCTGTATGCATGTATTGAATCAGAACCTACTTCTAGGGGATATAAACTTGTCCTGGTTATGTAATGGACACACAGGTGCTTGGCCATAAACCGGTGTGTCCGCCACATGTCTAGATCATATTTTTATCCCCTTGGAAGTAAACCATGAGGAAATGATACGTAAATCATATAGGAAATTTCAATATCTTTTCATTACACAACAGTGCTAAAACCGGAATACCCCTTTAAGAAAATCGATGTAATATAATTACCATTCTGTCTACAGTAATATTAGGGGGGATATATTTTACTTAAATCAGATTGTATTGATGTTATTAGTGATAATTGTTATACTTGTATCTTAACCAACATTATAATCTGTGTTTTTAGGCTGTTACCCTACTTGCCCAGAGGACAGGCCCATATATGATGAGTTAAACAGAATTTGTGTAACCAAGGAAGACTGTGGCTGTTATATTAACAATACTCACTACGAGATTGGTGATGAGGTGCCTACTACTGACACATGTACCACTTGGTAAATATTACTACTGCCTACAAGAAGACAGAGCTTTATATACCGAAAAGGCAAACTATTGATATGCTTGGGTCCACAGAGTATTAGCATAGTGACTTTGGTGATAGTATTCAATAAGGGGATATAATTCTCACAGCGACCTAAACATCAATAATTGTAAGTAATCAAAGCTAAATGTTAATTAAGCAAATTGAAATGTTTAGAAATTGCTATATAGGGATAGTATATATTCTAGTACAATAGACAATAAAACAATGTCATCAAGTACCTTTTAAGCCAGCAAGATACAACACTGGGGCAAATTTACTACAATGTTTGGGTCTATAAAGTGTCGAAAAATGTGCCAAATTTTGGTACTATACACTTTTTAAAAGTGTCTCAAAAAAGGGGCGTTGGTTATGGAAAAGGGGCATGGCTTAAAAGGGAACAAAATAATCCAAATCAAAGGTGGTATAAAGAATATAAACGTGTCTAACAGTTCATGCAAGATGCACCAAAATGATCACATGGCATGCAGCACTGTGATAAGTCTTGTGACTGCGTGGTCTAAGTTTACGTTGTTTAACTATTAGACAGTATTAGCAAATTTGTGGCAATATATTTGTTTTCTGTTTCAGTATCTGTACCCCAGAAGCAAAGGTTGAATGTGTCTACAATCCATCAGGTAGAGTATGATGAATTATGATAATTGTTTTAATATTTTTGCATGGTGTATCTAAATTTTATGAGGATTTTGTTGAACGTCTGTACAATAGTTCAGGTTAGTTCAATGTCACAGACTTCATGTTTGATAAACTAAATTACTAGCGGTGGCATGCCGGACAAGCAAGAAGACAAGGTCTTGAAGGAAGTCCTCATGGAAAGCTTTATTCCATTACTTATATGGTGTTTGAAGAAGATTTAATAGGACCAAGGCAGTACGCAGAATTTTGTTAATGGGGGGGGGTTACTGGTATAGTTATACATATACAGAATACCGCAATGGGAAAGGCTAGGTATGTTCACATAAATTATTATACTATAAATTATTATATTAAAACATGACAGTGCAGCCATTATGGTATTTGATATTAAATTCCCAAACCTCTGCTATCTAGTGAATTTGCATGATATGAAAGACAGAGTGATGTCTTCCATGTGATCCTTCTAAGGTTCTTCCAATCAGGATGTAGTAAACATGAGTGATATTTATTATGAACAACGTAATTCACATTCCATACATTCGTTACAGCATGTTTCTGTATCATCGATGGGATAAGATATGAAGAAGGTGAAATCATATCCAAAGAAGAGCAATCTGGAGTTTGCATTGAGATAAGATGTGAAAATGGGACAGGAAAGGCCTACTTTGAACTGTGTTCTTCTTCCGTACCCACCACTACATCAACCACTACTGTCACTACAACTCCTATTGTATCCACCACAACAGGTAATAATAATTCCAGAGATTTGCCTGTCTGGCATGTCAATGATTTTTCAATGCTTAGACCACGTAGAACACTAGCCATTAGTGTTTTGGACTTTGTTAGTAAATATTTGCCAAATTGTTCTCTTCTGGGCCCTATTTGTTTTAATATGTTCGTAAGTGATATTGGAGATGGTTTGGTTTGGTAAGGTATGCCTGTTTTCCATTGACACAAAGTGTGTAATAGGGTTAATATTCCTGGAGGTGTCTCTAATATGGAAAATTATTTAATTATCCTGGAAAAATAGTAAAAAAATGGAGATTCACTGTTTCTAAATGTGAAATGACACACTTGGGAAGAACGAATCCTCTGTCTGAGTATTACATAGGTATTTCTGTGTTAACCAGGAATTCAGATGAGAAGGATTAAGGGGAAAGGATTTTTGACATTAAAATAAGTCAACAGAGTGGCCAGGCAGTAGAGAAAGCTAGCAGAATGCTTGTCTGCATAGATAGAGGTATAACCAGCAGAAAGGGGAGATTGTGATCCCGCTGTATAGAGCGCTAATGAGATCACATTTTTAATATTGTGTTCAGTTCTGGAGATATCACTTACAAAAAAGTTATTGAGAAAAAAAAACAGGTCCAAAGACAGGCTCCAAAAATACTGGAAGGTCTTAAAGAGTAACTAAACGTTCACCAAATTTCTGAAATGTCATAGTGACATGTCAGAAGTTTTGATTGGTGGAGGTCTGAGCACTGAGACCCCCACCAATCGCTAATATGAAGCAGCAGAAGTGCTTGTGTGAGCGCTGAGCCGCTTAGTCTCTATTTGGCTTTTTCTGGAAATCAATGTAGTGGAGTACAGGCCCAAAAAAATCTATGAACCCATACACCGCTACATCGGCCTTCCGGAAGAAGCCGAACAAAAACTAAGCGGCTCAGCGCTCACCTGAGCATTTCTGCCACTTTGTTATTGCGATCGGTGGTGGTCTCAGTGCTCGGACCCCCACCAATCAAAACTTCGGACATGTCACTATGACATGTCAGAAGTTTGTTGAACGTTTATTTACCCTTCAAACATAAAACTTATCAAGAGATCCTTTTAAGAACTTAATTTTTACAGCCTTGAGGAAATAAGGGAAAGTGGCGACATGATCAAAATCTCTAAATAAAGAGGGAAGTATTTTAAATAAAAATCTTAACACAAGAACAAGGGGGCAAAATCTGAAATTTGTTGGGGGAAACTTTAGAAGAAATGTCAGAATTTTTATTTTTTTTACTGAAATAATAGCTTGGAAATTCAAAAGTAATGGTTTTTAAACATGCCTGGGATAAATATATATCTATCCTAAGAGATGTCAATCTTCTATGATCTCTTATTACTTTACTATGGAGCTTGTTCACAACCATAACCATAAATGTCTTATGGCTTATAACTCATCCCTAATATAATATTTTGTATGAACCAAAATTTTAACTAACTTGAACTTTTGGATTTTCACAACAAAGTTTAACAATATTTTTATTTTCAGTTATCACCACAACTCCTTTGACATCAACACCCCCTTCATCTACAACAAGTAAGTACTTATTACTGCTATTAAACAGCAATTATTACCCATCAAGATTCTGCTTTACTGAAACTTGTATTTCATAAATACATATGAAATGTTAAATATTTTAATATTTTTTTTTAATATTGTAAAGTTAACTGAATAGTAATCTGTAAGTGCTGTTTGTCCAGGCACAAGGGCAAATCTTTATATGTGGCTCTATGAGGTACTGCAGGTCAACCCAAAGAGCACTGCTGCTTCCTCATTCTGCTGATTGTGGGGTCCCTGGAAAATTGGGCTACCACCAGTCAAACATGTATGGCCAAATAGTCGTCAGGAAGACATTTTATCACTTTATGGCAAATAGGTTTATGCCATTTAAAGGGGTTGTCCAGGATCAGAAGAACCTTGCTGCTTTCTTCCAAAAACAGCGCCACACCTGTCCATGGGTTGTGTCAAGCATTGCCGCTCAGCTTCATTGAAATAAATTTGTACTGATTTGCAATACTACACACAACTTGTGGACAGGTGGGTTGCTGTTTTTGGAAGACAGTAGCCATGTTTTTCTAATCCTGGACATCCCCTTTAAGTCTTTTTTCTTTCTATAGATTATTATTTTATTTATTTATTGTTTTGTTAATATAACAGGTTAAACTTTAAGGACTTATATCTTACAATGTACAATCCACTAACTACGTAACTTTTTGCCATCATCTTATGTGATGTTGCTGACAGGTCTACACCAAGAACAATAGCTTGTATGATTTTGCATATTAAAAATCTGAAAAGTTTGTGTAACTATCTCATGTGATCTTTTGTATAGCTTGTGTTTATGAAAAAGTTTGCAAATGGACCGAATGGTTTGATGTCAGTAAGCCTGGAGATGGTCCGGATAGTGGCGATTATGAAACATATGATGAAATAAGAAAGCATCATCATCAATTCTGTGATATCCCAGAGCAGATCCAATGCAGAGCAGCAAATGCTCCTGATGTCAGCTTGGATGAATTGAAACAGGTTGTACATTGCAATGTGTCATATGGACTCATCTGTAGGAACAGTGAGCAGAACGCAGAGAACAGCCTTTGGCAAAAGTGCTTCAATTATGAGACTAGAATGGACTGTTGCGACTACGAGTGTGCTCATTCCACAACAAGTACTACAACTTCAACTACCACATCTACTACCACAACACCAACTACCACTACTTACTCTAGTACAATTACTACAACTCCAGAAACAACAACTTCACCAACGACAACTTCACCAACGACAACTTCACCAACACCTACACCGACAACTACACCAACAACTACACCAACACCTACACCGACAACTACACCAACAACTACACCAACACCGACAACTACACCAACAACTTCACCAACACCTACACCGACAACTACACCAACAACTACACCAACACCTACACCGACAACTACACCAACAACTACACCAACACCTACACCGACAACTACACCAACAACTACACCAACAACTTCACCAACAACAACTTCACCAACAACTTCACCAACTACGACTTCAACAGTTACTACTACAATAGAAACAACAACATCAGGTGAGAAATACGATGAAATTTTAATATAATAAAAAATATAAAAGCACTTGATTGAAATGGCTAAGGAATCGACATTTACATTTAATACAGGGGAATTAGCAAAGAGAATAAGGGCCACAGCAGAATAACAGAAGCTTTTTAAAGAGACATGTACTCTACATATGTGCGTTGATTGCATTGCTGAGAATACTGACCTTGAAATGCTGCGTTCAAGTTGTACGTCTCGCAAACTGTTATTCTTGATTTCATGACATTTTCATTTACGAATATTCAGGTGCCAACAGTGATTTGCTTTTCTTTTACTCTAAACCTCCAAAAATGGCCTTCACTTGCCGTCACTTGCTAATTGTTAACTTATATCTGTGCTAAAAAATATGCTACTACTTGATATGTATGTTCAGTATAAACATTATATATTCAATTTATACCAAATAATGAGAAGTGATTATAATGGAGGAGATCGACGGTCGAACTCTCAACTGCTTTTGCGTAGTCAGCAGGATATAACATACAGTATCTGCCCAATTATCCCTAATATTAGGTTGACTAATACCTAAAAGTGGTCTTTTTGAGTGTAATAGACAAACTATGTAAAGAAATATTAATAAATACATTTTCTCACTGGTAATTTAAAAGGTATTCCCATTTTAAACATTTCATATCTACAGGATGTGGTCCTCTCCACTAAAGTCTACTTGTGATTTGGAAAGAAATGAGTGATGTTCCCCTGGTGACAGTCCCAGAGTAGGGACCCTCACCTATTTTGCATTTATTGTATATATACTTTTGATATAACATAAATGTTTAAGATGGAAATATACCTTAAAACTATTTGCTATCTAAAACTGTTTCTTCCATATGATGCTAGTTTATAATGGGCTGTAGCATGTCCTGGAAACTGTGCAGTAAAAGAAACGAAACAAGAAAATGTTTCTTTTTTCTTAAATTATGAATGTCAATATTACTATCTACTATCTATAATCAGCATTACCAAAATTTAATTTGTTAAAATTTGGAATTTTAAATTAAATTAAAACTAAAAAAGTACTTCCATATAAAACAATGGACTCAATTAAAATCTAATACTATAAATTTGAAATCAATAAGGTATGAATTTATATCTTATATTATTTTTATTAAGAACATATAGGCATTTATATTCGTTTTAGATTTAATAGAATGTTGCATTGACTATTTCAATATAACCATGAATCCCGATTTCTGTATATTATACTAAATGTGAATGAGTTCACATCTATAATCTCAGATGAAGGGAAGGGTTTGTTTCTAATTTTTTAATATCCACTAAGAAAATAATATGTTTCTGAAATTATTACCTTTCCTAGTCAATAAGTTCTGCAACAAACCTATGTACACTATTATCAACTCTTCACACAGGGGCAAATGTACTAATGTGTCTGCAGTTTAAATGTCTCCTGAAGTGGTGCTAAACGTTTGACAAACTTCTGACATGTTATAGTGATATGTCAGAAGTTTGGATTGGTGGGGTCTGAGCACGGAGACCCCCACCAATCTCTAGAACTAAGCAGCTGAAGCAGCTCGTGTGAGCACTCAGCCGCTTCGTGTCTGTTCAGCTTTTTCCGGAAAACCGATGTATCGGAGTACGGGCTCATAGACTTTCTATTGAGTCCGTACACGATACATTTATTTACTGGACTGGACTTATAGGTAAAGTCCTCCAGAGGCATCTACCCCCGAATCATACAATCAGATTTCTAAATTTATCAAAATAGATCAATGAGAGTCCTTTAAAGGTCTTATAGAAATAAATTGGCTAGACATGATTGAGTACACAAAAGATTTTCATGAAATGGTGAGAATGATAATTTCACTTTCTTTTAAGGCAATTTCAATCTTCTAGAAGACAAAATAAATGTACATACAGCCCTGTCTGCATTGCCAAAAGTGTTTCATTCCAAATGAACTGCCTGCTGATTTCTTCTATACAGTATATCTTGATTTCCTTATCTATTGATCTTCATATGACCTGATGAAAACCCTTCAAGAGGGTTCTAGATAATATGATAGAGTTTTACTTAGAATTTTCTTTTAAATCAAGGAATTACCAAACACATAGATGTTATCTGAATGCGTACATTGTTCTGTTTTATTTAGCACCTCCTGACTGTGATCCTCTGTGCTCATGGTCAGAATAGTTTGATGTGAGTTATTACAAATATGAGACCTATGAGTATTTTATGTATATACAGTATGTACACCCTTGCTAGTAGCCTGCACACAGTAAAGTCTAAACTATCATTTGTTCCTTAGAGCTCATGATAAGGTTATTTATTTGGTAAATATGTATATATTTCTCTCCTCTTCTAAATAGTACCTCCTAGCTGCGATCCTCTGTGCAGCTGGTCAAAATGGTTTGATGTGAGTTATCCCAAATATGAGCCTAATGGAGGAGATTTTGAGACCTATGAGAACATCCAGAAGGTTGGATTTGAAGTGTGTGAGGGGCCTAATAGACCAGAGAACATTTCCTGCAGAACACAGAAATTCCCAGATATGTCACTAGACCAGCTGGGACAGATAGTGACGTGTGATGTCTCCACTGGACTCATCTGTAACAACAAAGATCAGACAGGGTTCATGCCTGTGTGCTACAACTACGAGATCAGTGTCTACTGCTGCCGTCCTTTACCTGATTACTGCTTCTCTACAACCTCTCAGACTACTACAACAACTCAAAGTACAACAAGTACAACACCAACAACTACCACCCCCAAGACTACAACTCCAATTATCACAAAGACAACAACAACTACATCGTTGACCACATCTCCAAGTAAGATACATTCCGTATGCATGGATTAAATTTAGGACCCTTTCACCACACTTGTTCTCTACAATTAAGGGAAAAAAATTAAACAAATTCACCATAACAAAGATGCACTAAATGCACCAGAATACTATTAAGGTACAAATAAATACCAATACCAAAAACAGGCCAAAAATTCCATATAATGATCTACGTATATCAATATACATGCACAATCCCTATAAATATATATGTAGATACTACCACATAAATACTAAATAACGTATTAGCACACCATAAGTACCATACAAAAAGATTTTTATTATATTTAATCACAAATAGTAAAAACAATGGCCATCACGACCTAAAATGACAAACAAGTTTAAAACAACATGGTGGTGGTGGGGGGACTACAACATACAGAGCAGCTTATCACGCCAATACAATTTAAAAGTAGCAAAAAATAGCACAAAATATCACATGAAATAGCAATTAATATTGCACGAGGAGACATAAAGTGTATACACTCAGTACATTACTGTTTATCAGTGCTGTCTCAAAGATAAAGAAACATCTACAGCATGGATACCACTAAGGTTGAATACCAACCACTGTGCTGCATAGTGAGTCCCAAATACCACCAAACCACCACCACAGAACCCTGACACGCGTTTCGCCGTCAGCTTTTTTAAGGGGTTTTTACTATTTGTGATTAAATATAATAAAAATCTTTTTGGATGGTACTTATGGTGTGCTAATACTTTATTTAGTATTTATATGGTAGTATCTACATATATATTTATAGGGATTGTACTATTAAGGTACTGTGCAGAAACATGTCAAATGATGACAACATACATTTTTTAAAGAAAAAAAAACATTCCCAAAAAGCATATAGAAGAATGTGATGTGAAAGGGACCTTATTGCAGTGTTTTTCTACTGTCTGATTAATTTAGAACAAGATAATCAACTTAATGTATTTTATGTATATACAGTATGTACACCCTTGCTAGTAGCCAGCACACAGTAAAGTCTAAACTATCATTTGTTCCTTAGAGCTCATGATAAGGTTATTTATTTGGTAAATGTGTATATATTTCTCTCCTCTTCTAAATAGCTTCTCCTAGCTGCGAACCTCCATGCGGCTGGTCAAAATGGTTTGATGTGAGTTATCCCAAATATGAGCCTAATGGAGGAGATTTTGAGACCTATGAGAACATCCAGAAGGCTGGATTTGAAGTGTGCGAGAGGCCTAATAGACCAGAGAACATTTCCTGCCGAGCACAGAAATTCCCAGATATGTCACAAGACCAGCTGGGACAGATAGTGACGTGTGATGTCTCCACTGGACTCATCTGTAACAACAAAGATCAGACAGGGTTCATGCCTGTGTGCTACAACTACGAGATCAGTGTCTACTGCTGCCGTCCTTTACCTGATTATTGTTTTACAACTACCTCTGAAACTACTGCAACAACATTAACACCCACCACAACAAGTAAAAGTACAATTACTCCAGAGGTAACAACTCCCACTACTACAGAGACTACAACAACATCTGTGACCACAACACCAACACCCACCACAACAACTGAAAGTACAACTACTTCAGAGGTAACAACGCCCACTACTACAGAGACTACAACAACAACAACTGTAACCACAACACCAACACCCACCACAACAACTGAAATTACAACTACTCCAGAGGTAACAACTCCCACTACTACAGAGACTACAACAACATCTGTGACCACAACACCAACACCCACTACAACAACTGAAAGTACAACTACTTCAGAGGTAACAACTCCCACAACTACAGAGACTACAACAACATCAGTAACCACAACACCAACACCCACCACAACAACTGAAAGTACAACTACTTCAGAGGTAACAACTCCCACAACTACAGAGACTACAACAACATCTGTAACCACAACACCAACACCCACCACAACAACTGAAAGTACAACTACTCCAGAGGTAACAACGCCCACTACTACAGAGACTACAACAACAACAACAACTGTAACCACAACACCAACACCAACCACAACAACTGAAAGTACAACTACTTCAGAGGTAACAACTCCTACTACTACAGAGACTACAACAACATCTGTAACCACAACACCAACACCCACCACAACAACTGAAAGTACAACTACTCCAGAGGTAACAACTCCCACTACTACAGAGACTACAACAACATCTGTGACCACAACACCAACACCCACCACGACAGCTGAAAGTACAACTACTCCAGAGGTAACAACTCCCACTACTACAGAGACTACAACAACATCTGTAACCACAACACCAACACCCACCACAACAACTGAAAGTACAACTACTCCAGAGGTAACAACTCCCACTACTACAGAGACTACAACAACATCTGTGACCACAACACCAACACCCACCACGACAGCTGAAAGTACAACTACTCCAGAGGTAACAACTCCCACTACTACAGAGACTACAACAACATCTGTAACCACAACACCAAACCCCACCACAACAACTGAAAGTACAACTACTCCAGAGGTAACAACTCCCACTACTACAGAGACTACAACAACATCTGTGACCACAACACCAACACCCACCACGACAGCTGAAAGTACAACTACTCCAGAGGTAACAACTCCCACTACTACAGAGACTACAACAACATCTGTAACCACAACACCAACACCCACCACAACAACTGAAAGTACAACTACTTCAGTGTTCACAAGTACTACAACTCCCACTACTACAGAGACCACAACTATATCAACTGAAAGTACAACTACTCCAATAGTAACGAGTACTACAGTGACTACAACTCCCACTACTACAGTGTTCACAACTACTGCTGGATCTGTGCCTACATTATCGACCACTACCGTTATTGATACTACAACTACCCCAGAGCTAACATCTACTCCAGAGACTACAACAGAAACTACGACAAAGACCACAACTAGTTCAACATCTGGAATCCCAAGTAAGGGAAAACAAAGGATAGCAAATATTTATTTATGTTCTTTTTTTTAGTGCATAGTTATTTGTTTTAAATGGATTGCATGAAAATTGCATTTTAAAAAAAGTACCTAGTTCCCAAAGCAAATAGAAACTTATTACTAATCAATTACATAGGAACGTCTTAATGCAGACATATAATTATTATTTTGTGAATGATAACTTCACGCAGCTTAACTTCCTATGTATGCTTTGTGTGCATTGTGTT
The DNA here is from genome assembly GCF_050947455.1 of Rhinoderma darwinii. Classification (NCBI taxonomy): domain Eukaryota; kingdom Metazoa; phylum Chordata; class Amphibia; order Anura; family Rhinodermatidae; genus Rhinoderma; species Rhinoderma darwinii. The sequence continues at coordinate 47,151,820 of NC_134695.1, forward strand.
GCGCACCAGTGTGCTTTGCTCGTGGCATGTGTTTTTCACTCACTCGCAAAGCACAATTAATTTTTTTTCAATGGAATTGATACGCAAATCACGCACAGCACACGGATGTGCATCCGTGTGCTGTCCATGGTGTTCACACACCCATTGACTTCAATGGGCACATAGGTACGTGAAAACGCACCAATATAGGACATGCAGTGAGTTTCACACAACGGATTCTCACTGCATGAAAACTCACGCATGTGTGAATAGCCTCATTGAAATCAATGGGCCCATGTGATGCGCGTGATTTGCACACAGACGAGTTTTACGCTCGTCTGAATGAGCCCTTAGGATGCTTGTTTTGTAATTACTCTTTTGGTTTTCTACATCTTTTAGTTGGTGCCCAATTTTAATGTTCTGGACATGATTTGAAATATCCTTCTTCACAATGCAAGATATTACTAATTTCTTAATATAGATGATGACAAATTAACTCATGTATAATTTATATTTGTGTAACAAATTTGCACTTTCAGCTTAAAGTCTATAGATTTGGTACTACTATTGACAAAGGTGTAACTTTAAACTCCTAGGTTCCAATGCAATACTGTAACAGGTCCCCGATCTACCATGTGCCATTTATAATATTGGTATCTTATTATGTTTCAGAGGGGCCTTTAGGCCCCCACAGGAGCCAAGGCTACCTCTGCACCCTCTATAGCTATACATCAGGGCACAGTTCATTTAAATGTATCTCTAGGTGTCTCATGAAAAATATTGTAGAAGGAACCTCCTAGCAGAAAGGTATTGTCCAAAGCAGACACCCCCTTTACATAAAAAATGGAAAACCACTTTAAGATTGAAGTATAGTATTCACATTGCCTGAACAATTCATAAAAGGAAACCAAATGAAAATTAGAGGTGGTGTTCCTTATAACATGCCCAAATATTGGATATCCAAGACACTTCAAATGGTTACTATATGTGAAGTGTAGGGCCAATAAATAATATAACAATTTATCAGTGATAGCTATAACAGGGATCTAGTGGACACACAAATATATGCCTTTTTTAATTTATGAGAATTAAATTCTAATGGTAGTATATATAGTAAAGGAGCTGTCTTATCACAGACAAACTTGTCACACTGGAGCCGCTGTGGTGGCCACATTGTCTGGCTCCTGATACCCCCAGTAAATAGCTGATTATGCTGGGGGAATAGTGACCAGCTAGATATTTGTAGTGTAAGTCATGTAGTAATGATATGTAGAATTATATAGCGGCCATTCAGATAAATCCCCCGGAGCCCTCTCTATGACTTCCGTATGACAAAACGGAGCAACCCTTTTAATAAACAGTACTTTGTCGATAGGAATGCTACATTATTTTAGCTCAGTTATAATGACACACAACAGATGCACATATATTTATTAGAAATTCAGTTCAGCGACTGTCTCTGTAGATTATAGTATTTGTATTGATTGGAGCATTTCCTCTAATATGAATTGGATAAATATGTATATATTTGTCTCTCACCTTTTTTAGAGGAATTGTCACCCTATGTACTTTTTAAAATCTGTGATGAATAAACACTATTTAAATAATTGTGATGCATTAATATTCCAGTACATTTTTAGTTCCTTAGCACTCATGATAAGGTCTATTTATATGGTAAATGTGTGTATATTTCTCTCCTCTTCTAAATAGTACCTCCTAGCTGCGATCCTCTGTGCAGCTGGTCAAAATGGTTTGATGTGAGTTATCCCAAATATGAGCCTGATGGAGGAGATTTTGAGACCTATGAGAACATCCAGAAGGCTGGATTTGAAGTGTGTGAGAGGCCTAATAGACCAGAGAACATTTCCTGCCGAGCACAGAGATTCCCAGATATGTCACTAGACCAGCTGGGACAGATAGTGACATGTGATGTCTCCACTGGGCTCATCTGTAACAACAAAGATCAGACAGGTTTCATGCCTGTGTGCTACAACTACGAGATCAGTGTCTACTGCTGCCGTCCTTTACCTGATTATTGTTTTACAACTACCTCTGAAACTACTACAACAACAACTCAAAGTACAAGTACAACACCAACAACTACCACCCCCAAGACTACAAGTCCAATTATTACAAAGACCACAACAACTACATCGTTGACCACATCTCCAAGTAAGATACATTTTGTGTGCATGGATTAAATTTAGGACCCTTTCACACCGCAAGAAAAAAATGATACAAAACATAGATGTACTAAATGCACTAGAATGCTAGTACTGTGCAAGAACAGGTTGAATGATGACAACATACATTTTTTAAACAAAAAAAAAAAACTGTTCCAAAACAAATATAAAGAATGTGATGTGAAAGGGACTTTCTTGCAGTGTTTTTCTACTGTCTGATTAATTCTGAACAAGATAAGTAACTTAATATATTTTATGTATATACAGTATGTACACCCTTGCTAGTAGCCAGTACACAGTAAAAGCTAAATTATAATTTGTTCCTTAGAGCTCATGATAAGGTTATTTATTTGGTAAATGCATATATATTTCTCTCCTCTTCTAAATAGCATCTCCTAGCTGCGAACCTCCCTGCGGCTGGTCAAAATGGTTTGATGTGAGTTATCCCAAATATGAGCCTAATGGAGGAGATTTTGAGACCTATGAGAACATCCAGAAGGCTGGATTTGAAGTATGTGAGAGGCCTAATAGACCAGAGAACATTTCCTGCCGAGCACAGAGATTCCCAGATATGTCACTAGACCAGCTGGGACAGATAGTGACGTGTGATGTCTCCACTGGGCTCATCTGTAACAACAAAGATCAGACAGGGTTCATGCCTGTGTGCTACAACTACGAGATCAGTTTCTACTGCTGCCGTCCTTTACCTGATTACTGCTTCTCTACAACCTCTCAGACTACTACAACAACTCAAAGTACAACAACTTCAACTGAAAGTACTACTAGTAAAATAACTACCACAGAGATACCAAGCCCTACCACTACCTTATTGACAACTACAACTGAAAGTACAACATTATCACCCACCACAAAAAGTAAAAGTACAACAAGTACTACAGAGGTAACAACACCCACTACTACAGAGACCACAATGACATCAGTAACCACAACACCAACACCCACCACAACAACTGAAAGTACAACTACTTCAGAGGTAACAACTCCCACTACTACAGAGACTACAACAACAACTGTAACCACAACACCAACACCCACCACAATAACTGAAAGTACAACTACTTCAGAGGTAACAACTCCCACTACTACAGAGACTACAACAACATCTGTGACCACAACACCAACACCCACCACAACAACTGAAAGTACAACGACTTCAGAGGTAACAACTCCCACTACTACAGAGACTACAACAACATCTGTAACCACAACACCAACACCCACCACAACAACTGAAAGTACAACTACTTCAGAGGTAACAACTCCCACAACTACAGAGACTACAACAACATCTGTGACCACAACACCAACGCCCACCACAACAACTGAAAGTACAACTACTTCAGAGGTAACAACTCCCACTACTACAGAGACTACAACAACATCTGTAACCACAACACCAACACCCACCACAACAACTGAAAGTACAACTACTTCAGAGGTAACAACTCCCACTACTACAGAGACTACAACAATAACTGTAACCACAACACCAAACCCCACCACAACCACACCAACAACTGTCGTTACAAGGACCCCAGAGCCTCCAATTCCAACCAGTACAAAGATCACAACGACTAAACGAGTGACCTCATCTTCACGTAAGAATGAAACTTAGAAACAATAAAAGATATTTTGAATATATTGCAATTTGCATATTGTATAAAATGTTTATATAGTAACTGCTTAATTCAAAGAATAGGAAACCTAACAGTTTTAAACCCCAATATTTTTTATTTCGCTTTTCGAGGCCTTTTAGTATTTCAGTGCAGATTGAATGATATGAAAAATGTCCTCCTGTTAACTGTAAAGTGTGGGGTTAGACTAATTAAATCAACATTTAACAGCTTGAGTCTAGAGAAGCATGAATACACGCATGAAAATAACAGAGCCTTAATATTGCACTAGTATCTAGTTGCAGCAAACGTTTAATGTTATGGCGTCTTAGTGAATGAGTTAAACATTGATGGGGAATTCTCATTGTCAGAAGGGCTTGATAGCAGCCCCTAAGTCTGGGTTCACGCGTGGAGGCCAAAGTGTGGCAGAAAACCAAACCGACATGTGGGGTTGCTGCAAATCGGTACTTTTTTTTAAATCAATTAATGGCCGCACAGTTTTGCAGGTAAAACTGCTGTGAACCTGGAAAACCACACAGTCATTAATAAGTAGTCATTATAGGAAATAAATGTCCCTAATATAGGAAAGGATTTTTCTCTGTGAAGATTACTCCAATTTTAGACGTGCTAAACCCACTCTCCTAAAATTGCTACTGATATAAAAAAAAAAAAAAGACAATCCAAGTGTGTAAACCCAGCCTGATAAATGAAATAGGGAAAAAAACTTTATGAAAAATATCTTTAGTAAATATGGAAAAATAATGCATTTCTACTGAGAGTTTCTTATATACAACTTAGTTAAATGGGAAAAATATATGACCCTATGCTAAAAAGTTTACTAGAAAAAATGGGGAGAAACCTCCAGCTCACCAAATCCTGCGTCCCAGCCTGACACCTCGCACGGATCTCCGCGACGGCCCACGGTGGAAGTTGCAAGAAAAAAGGAGAAATGATCCAGCGCTGTGTCGGGATAAAAAGGATACGTGGATCCCACTTTTATTGCCAATAGAAGATATAAAATGTAGAACGAGACGCAGTCCCAGGATGGTTGATGGTACGGGCGTGTGCCCGAGCCTACGCATTTCAAGCACCGACCGTGCTCTTAGTCATGGCCCTGACTAAGAGCACGGTCGGTGCTTGAAACGCGTAGGCTCGGGCACACGCCCGCACCATCAACCATCCTGGGACTGCGTCTCGTTCTACATTTTATATCTTCTATTGCCAATAAAAGTGGGATCCACGTATCCTTTTTATCCCGACACAGCGCTGGATCATTTCTCTTTTTTTCTAAAAAGTTTACATTGAAGTCGATTTTAATTGTAAGCTGGATGAGAGGATTGGCTTTGCCATCTTTAAACATGTCTTATGCAACAATATTAATGATGATTTCTTTCATTTACTTACAGCAATCAGTGTTAATTTTCGAACACCGGTATCTACAAGTTTAGCTACACCTGAAAAGAACAGTCAAGGTAAATATAACAATAAACTGACAGCATGAACAACCTCAACTTCTTAGTCCCCTGTTACTAGCACCATCATTCTACTCTACCATAACCGCTACGACATGAAATATTGCTCTAAATAAAAGCAGAGTGATGGTGTACGTACCAGTGTGAATAGTAGCATGATTGATTGGAAGATGGATTCCACCGATATCCATCAGCATATGCAATCTACAGGAAATCCAAGGTATCGATGTTTAAAGATTTCAATGCTTTATTATAAAACACAAAAGGAGAGAAACGGTGATGCTTCAGTTCTGTATGCTTGAGGTAGGCCTACAGTACGTGCTGCAATGTTGCTATCTTTATGAATTTATGGGTAGGGTTGGACTAAATGAATTAGCATTTAACAGCTGGAGCCTAGAGAAGCGTAATTCCACAGCTGAAAATAGAATAGAAGACATAGAACACACTCTGCTCTGTATAATTATATGGTGGGATGTTAGGGGGCTAGATCCCTACTCTTCCCATTTCTGTACACGGGATGAGGCTATTTGACTTTTTTCACCCCCAATATGCCCCATCGATTTCAACTGGTATTAAGCATATGCATTGAGCTGTCTATATAGGCAAGGGTATGTAGTAAGGATATGTGAGGTCCTCCAACATGGCATATTTTAGCAGTTTTCCCAAAACTTTATGTTCTATTTACAGGACATGTCATCAATGTCTCATAGGTGAAGATTGTATTGGCGATCATTCGTCCCATACATTAACGATTGTTGCTCCTTGTGAATGGATCTAATGAGTGCCGATCAACATGGTGAATCTGGACAGTTTCAGGCCATGTAAAAGCACCTTTAGTGAATAGATATAGTTTACTTAAGTTCAAAAAATGCAAATAAAAACAAGATCAAAAGATACAAATAAGTAAAATAAACAGTCAAAACATATAAAAGCAGCTGAGTATTCACCTGTCTTATTTGGGCAGAGCCCGCTGCTGTTTTTCACAACACCCAGAAGTACCCATGAGTGTAGCGCAGGGGTCCTGGACACTTGCAGGTATAGTTGAGCTCTGCCTTCTTTGTCTATCCAATGTTTTTTAGTATACTGATGGTTTCCCCATGCACAAGCCAAGGCGAATCTCCAGATTCTAGAAGTTTCAAGACTGCCCAACTTTTACATTCTTAAACAAATATGTAATAGCAATTATTTTCAACAGGAATGTGTAATGTGCATATGTGCTTATCAGTACTGTCACTGTTTGTTAAAAAAAAAAAACAACCAGCAAGGTAACAGGACCCCAAGAAGTAGTGGCTGTGATGTACATGTATGTACACTTCTGCCAGTGGACTACATACAGTGAAGGCAAAACTATAATTTAGCATTTTATAACAATCCGCTCAGCTCCTTCTGCTATATAACATGCTACCCACATATTGGTCTGCATTTTCAACGTGACAGTTTTCATTTAAGTAACGGTCACAAAAGAGTTATACAGTAAGTGACGTGGAGGTATCGGTTAATCACGGACATGCATTGAAGTCGTCCGCATCTTAAAAAGCTCCTTGGAAAGTTTAGTTAAGGCAGGCTGTAAGCAAGCTCTGCTTCTTCATCTTAATATATTGCGGCTGATCGCGGTGGTCATGCCTTCTCTATTTGGCCATAATTCTTCTGCCCCAAGTTGCTGATTTTCCCAAACCATTTGCCTGGTAAACTGATGTGTACTTGTTTCTAAAAATTCTGTCTACACAACTGTTGCCCTTGCAAGGCTAGGCATCCACCCTCAAGGACATACAGAAGTAGCAATCTTTAACTTTACTTTTAAAGCCTTAAATACACAGTTGCAAGAAGCTTTAACTTGACTTTTTCAATGATTTTCAAAGGCTTACGTCATAAGTTATCACGCTGCAGACAAGTTATCAGTCAAGAAAAGGATTGCTACATCTGTATATGGCTCCGTCTATTGGCAAATTTTTTTGGATCAAAACGATTTTGATATTACAACTATGTTTTTAATGTGTAAATTGTGCATTCTATTTGACATCTTCTGAGAAAAAAACCCAATTGATATTTATCTGGATTATAAGAATTTGACATACATAATGTTTAGATTCTGGGCAGCTAACGCTAAAACAACTGGACATGATGTCACAAACAGAAAATGTTGTTGAATAGATATATAAAATATAATTTACAGTGAAGTGGCTTTCACAATTATTGTCGTTGTGTGGCAATTAAATGTGTATATATAAGTATATATATATATGTTTCTTAAGAATATATTTTTTTATATTTTTATCTTGCCAGGGTTTACTGAAACTACTCCCTCAACTACTCCCTCAACTACTCCCTTAACTACACAAAAAACTCCTGCCAGCACCACCACTTCCACTATCACCACAACCACTATCACACCTACCACTACACATGAAAGCACAACATTATACACACCCACTGAATCTACAACAGCCTCAACTACTGAAACTACTCCTGCTAGCACCACATCACCTACTACCACCAGTACAACTACCATCACACCAACTACCACTACCATAAGTGAAAGTACTACACCATATACAACCACAGAATCTCCAACAACCTCAACTACTGAAACTTCTACTGCTAGCACCACTACATCACCTACTACCACCAGCACAAGTACCACTACTATAAGTGAAAGTACTACACCATTAACAACCACAGAATCTCCAACAACCTCAACTACTGAGACTACTACTGCTAGCACCACTACATCACCTACTACTACTAGCAAAACTACCATCACACCAACTACCACTACTATAAGTGAAAGTACTACACCATTAACAACCACAGAATCTCCAACAACCTCAACTACTGAAACTACTACTGCTATCACTACTACATCACCTACTACCACCAGCACAACTACCATCACACCAACTACCACTACTACAAGTCAAAGTACTACACCATTAACAACCACAGAATCTCCAACAACCTCAACTACTGAAACTTCTACTGCTAGCACCACTACATCACCTACTACTACCAGCACAACTACCATCACACCAACTACAACTACTATAAGTGAAAGTACTACACCATTAACAACCACAGAATCTCCAACAACCTCAACTACTGAAACTTCTACTGCTAGCACCACTACATCACCTACTACCACCAGCACAACTACCACTACTATAAGTGAAAGTACTACACCATTAACAACCACAGAATCTCCAACAACCTCAACTACTGAGACTACTACTGCTAGTACCACTACATCACCTACTACTACTAGCACAACTACCATCACACCAACTACCACTACTATAAGTGAAAGTACTACACCATTAACAACCACAGAATCTCCAACAACCTCAACTACTGAAACTACTCCTGCTAGCACTACTACATCACCTACTACCACCAGCACAACTACCATCACACCAACTACCACTACTATAAGTGAAAGTACTACACCATTAACAACCACAGAATCTCCAACAACCTCAACTACTGAAACTACTACTGCTAGCACCACTACATCACCTACTACTACCAGCACAACTACCATCACACCAACTACCACTACTATAAGTGAAAGTACTACACCATTAACAACCACAGAATCTCCAACAACCTCAACTACTGAAACTTCTACTGCTAGCACCACTACATCACCTACTACCACCAGCACAACTACCATCACACCAACTAGCACTACTATAAGTGAAAGTACTACACCATTAACAACCACAGAATCTCCAACAACCTCAACTACTGAAACTACTACTGCTAGCGCCACCACATCACCTACTACCACCAGCACAACTACCATCACACCAACTACCACTACTATAAGTGAAAGTACTACACCATTAACAACCACAGAATCTCCAACAACCTCAACTACTGAAACTACTAGTGCTAGCACCACTACATCACCTACTACCACCAGCACAACTACCATCACACCAACTACCACTACTATAAGTGAAAGTACTACACCATTAACAACCACAGAATCTCCAACAACCTCAACTACTGAAACTACTACTGCTAGCGCCACCACATCACCTACTACCACCAGCACAACTACCATCACACCAACTACCACTCGAGGTTCTGAAACCAGTACTGCTACCACTACTCCATCTACTTCCACCACTACCCCACCTTCTTCTACATCTGAGACTACATCAGAATACACAACTTTAGAGCCATCTTCTACTAGTCCAACAACAACAAAGTCATCTACAAGTTCTGTTACAACAACTCCTGAAATTCCCACTACTTCTGAGACAACCATCATATCTTCCACAGTATGCGTCTGTTTGTACAATGGGACATCATATCCACCAGGTACGTCATTCCCAGACCTGTGAAATTCTGCATTTAAAGCCAATTTAATACCAATAACGGTTCACAGTTTTTTTTAAAAGAGGACCTGTCACCTCTTTTGACATGTCTATATTAGTAGATAATTGTATTCTCTATGAATTAATAATTGTGAGGCATGTTTCCTTAGAACTTTACATTTTGCAATTCTGAAGTTATTTCTCCTAGAAATGCATGAATAAATTGACAATTGGGTGCTACCATTTGGGGGTGTGGACCTACACAGACTGACAATGTTCAATCAGTGCTGACTGTGTGGGGACACGTCCCTTTGACAAGGAAATGGTAACACCCAATGGTCAATTTATTCATACATTTCTAGAATAACAAAGTACAGTAAAAAATTGTGTAGTACCGTGTTAGCCAGAGACAATATGAAATGTTAAATACTTTTGTGTCAAAAAAGACAAAAGTATAATAGGTATGATACCTTCATTGGCTAACCATAAAAGTTCTATATGCGGCTTTCAGAGCACAGAGGCCCCTTCTTCAGGCGGTTTACAAATGAATGACTTAGAAAAAAGGAATGTCACAACGGAGAGTTCTAAGAAAATATGTTCCAGAATTGTTATTTCATGTGCAATACATGTATTTACTCAAATAGACATGTCAGGAGAGGTGAAACTCTTTAATTGAAAATTTACTTATTACTTAAATGAAAACAGTCAACACTTTAAAAAAAAAAAAAAAAATGTTATGCATTAACCATCATTGTATTTCTTAGATATGGACCTCAAGATCCCCTGTACCATTTTTATTTTACAAAGCTATAGAGTTAAAGCATATCCGTCATTATAAAATGATCTGATTATTAAGGGCAACATAAGTCCAGATTTAATGGGCTACTGTGACAAACGGTACAAAAATAACTCCACAGAAAAAATGCCGCGGACTCCACCTTATGAGACTGCTTATATACGTGCAGCTGCCAGTCATTAGTAAAGAAGGTGGTGTATTCTTTTTATAGTTATTGGACAAATCACACAATATTATGTGGGCTGTTTATCATAGTAGGCACTTTGACAATTGACATAAAATATGTTGTCCTTAAAAAGGACCTGTCACCTCTCCTGACATTTCTGTTTTAGTAAATAATTGTATTCCCCAGGAAACTACAATTCTGGAGCATCTTTTCTTCGAAATCTACGCTGTGCAGTTCCTCTGTAATTCCTCTTAGGAATTTATGAATAAGTTGACAACTGGGTGTTATCAGTTGGGGGTGTGTCCTTACACAGACTGACACTGGCCAATCAGTGCTGACAAAGTGAGTGTGTAGGGACACGCCCCTTTGACAAGGTGAATGGTTACACAGAGTTGTCAATTTATTCATACATTTCTAGGAGGAATAACAGGGGAACGGCACAACGTGGAGTTCAAAGGAAATATGCTTCAGATTTGTTATTTTCTAGGGAAAACAATTATTTACTAAAATAGACATGTCCGGAGAGGTGACAGTTCTCTTTAACAAGCTTTGAATGATAGAATTTCTTTAGCATTTATATTTATTATTTCAGAGTTAACTCTATTAAACTAAGGGCTTTCTTGCAAAATAAATAAATATATATATAGGAGGCTCATGCCCATGGCTATATTATGGCTCTGGCTTTTGTACGGAATTGAGGGCTGCTATAAAGGTACATAGGGCTTCTACTGTACCTCCCTATGCCTCCAATTCTATAAGGAATTCTATAAGGAAGCAAACAAAGTTTTGTTCTGTTTGATTCCATATGAATCAACTTGAAACAAAATTGTAGCGTGCTCCATTGGATGCTGTATATATGTAGGGAATGCTCCCCTAGTAGCAATGCTATTTCCATACATGCGGTTCTCAACAGAGCCTGTGTAGCAGTGCACATAGACTGTGTGGCTTCATACTGAACCACCTGTGTGCATGAGTCCTATGACTGGGAACTCATGGTGACTTAAATTTGTGAGCTTATTGTTATTATACAACTCGGTTTATTCCCCATGGGAAAGATTTTGACTATCCCAACCATGTAAATTTATCTCTATTTCTACATGGCTTTCAGTCACCATGTTCAGTAGCCCCTGTCCCTTTCGACAGTGCTACTATATACATTCTCTCTTTTCTCCATATCAACTTTGGACCCCTTTTTCGATTACCTCTGAATAAACTTTGAATGTACATATGGGAAGAGGTAGTTTAAAGAGACCCTGTCACCTCTCCTGACATGTCCATTTTAGTAAATACTTTTATTCTTCATGAAATAAAAGTTTTGGAGCATATTATCTTTGTACTCTGCATTGTGCCATTCCTCTGTTATTACTCCTAGAATTTTATGAATACATTTCCAACTGGGTGTTACCATTTCCCCGGTTAAATAGATTTATACCCTACACACAGAACTGATTGGGCATTGTGAATCTGTGAAGGGACACACCTCCAACTGGTAACACCCGGATATCAATTTATTCATAAATTTCTAGGAGGAATTACAGGGGAAAGCCACACCATAGAGTTCTAAGAAAAAAACGTTTCAGAATTCTTATTTAATGGGAATACAAATTTTTTGTAAAACAGACATGTCAGGAGAGGTGACAGGTCCTCTTTAAAGCAGACTACCCCATTAACTATGAACTGTAAAAAGCTAATTGTTTCATTTTTACATAAAAAAATCTAGGAATTAACTATTTGCTATAAATAAATTTGTTTTGAATTACAGGGACAACAATAATTACTGGTATTGCAAATAAGACTTGGTGCTATGAAGTAATCTGTAGCCAAGAATGCAAAATACACGTTCATCACTGGGCGTGCCCCTCACCCACCACAACAAGTCCTCCGACTCCCAGTCCAGAACCTACTACTGAATCAACTACAGCAAAATCATCAACTTCTCCACAGAGCACTACCACTCCAGAAATCCCAACACCAGGCAGCACACTACCACCAACATTTACGACAACTACAACAACCACAACAACGGAAAGTACTCCAACACCGGAAATCAGAACTACAACATCTACCAGCAGTACACCAACACCGACTACCACCACAAAGTCAACCACAACATCTACAACAACAAAGTCCACAACTACAACATCTATGGTCGTGTCAACAAGTAGTAAACCTGGTTGCCCATTTGATCCATATCGTGAGGTGAGGTTAAGAATATTGTACAAATAAGTCTTTGTAAACGTTGCATTTTCTATCCACTTTTCATTAGTCAGTTTTTCCAATTTTAATAGGACCGCAGGGTCACATTAGTTTCTCTCACAAAAAATGTTTGTGATGTCGAAATGCCCCTTCTCTTTTCCCAGCTTGGAGTTTTATCACTTTAGTAGAGACAATCAGCACCCCCACAATTCATTGCGTGACCCATATCTCTGCACTGAAATGCAAAGATTCAAATAAAAAAAATGCACTGATAGAAAAACATAATTTAATTCACCATTTACTCAACTGTAATGCACTATTTAATTTCTCCACACATATTTTCCTTAGACGATAGAGAAGTAAATGCTGGGTCATAAGAAGAGACTGTTCAAAATTCTAGAATACACTATGAATGTCCAATGTGGGAACCACCACCTGATTAGTTAAATTAAGTGGCAAAGGCGCTATGAAATTGCTGTGCCACTTTGTCTCAGTTCCGCATGGCTTTCTCTGAGTGGCTACATGGTCGATCATAGATGATAATGGCTGATCATGTGACCTCTTGAGAGCTGTCAGGAGAAAAAGTGTCTCAATGTTTTCCTAGCGCCAATACCACTTCATTCTAACGGTACACAGTGGTTGGACCCTCACCAGTCGTACATTGTTGGTATTTCCTAGGGATATGCCATCAACGTCTTTCCTGAGACAGGCCCTTTAACACAAAAGTGTAACATAAAAAGTAATTGAATATTCTTCACACATAACATAACTGGGGAGATATTTCCTACTATTTAATATGAATGTAATAATATAAACATGACTATTAGATGCTCTTCTAAGCCTATATCTAATAGTTCGGTGTACACCCACGTTATGGTGAACATCACTATTGGCTCAACACCCTCTATCTCCTTCTTCAAAGTTGCGCATATGTTGACAGCAGTCTGTATTCTAGTAGATTTATTGCAGTGCTCCTGAATATATTAATCACACTTTACCACTGTCCCGGAATTGCTACAAAGTCGGACTTTATATGCCTTTTTCCCCCCCAGCATAATGAAACCTGGGTTCTGTGCAACTGCACCATGGCTAGATGTCTGGAAAACAACACCGTAGAGATCATTGAAATCAAGTGTGACCCACCACCCAAGATCACATGTGCTAATGGACATCAACCAATAGCTGTACCAGATGATGACCTCTGCTGCTGGCACTGGGAGTGTGATTGTGAGTGTTTCTGCTCTGGTTCATTCCAAAATCGAATTCTTATATGTCGATAGCATGAGCGGAAAGCTTGGAATACTGCACCTTAGTGCAAAATAAGCATATATAACATGTTATGCAAATGTGATGAGTCTCACTTTGATAACTCCACCTATATCTTCCTTTTTCCATTTAGGTGTATGCACTGGCTGGGGTGATCCCCATTACATCACATTTGATGGCACATATTATAGTTTTCAAGGCAACTGCACCTATACCCTAGTAGAGGAAATTGAAAACAGGATTGACAACTTTGGAGTATACATTGATAACTACGATTGTGGAGCACAAGACCGGGTTTCTTGCCCTCGTGATATCATTGTCCGGCACGAAAGTCAGTTGATACGCATTAAAGCAAGAAGCTTGCTACCATTAAGTTTACAGGTAGGGTGGACCAATAATATGTTTAACAGATCATAAGACATATCATAGTATTGTTCCATAAGCTTGGAGATAAAGGCATCCATAAAAATTCCGTAATTATTGGGCAGCAATTAAGATGCCCCACTACCATACTTGTTTGGCCCCTCACATAGCTGATGTACGAAGTTGGATATTTGGATATAAGCTGCCAAAAGATCCAGAGATTTTTACCTTTTAGGACTAACGCCAAGACCAATATAGGATAATTTCCTCCAGCAGATCCTCTAAAAACCTATTGCTTAGTTTACTAAATTGTTTTCTAAACTTTGCTATTTTAGGAGTCCACTATGCTCTAATCCTGTTTATTTTACTAATTTGTCTGCAGGTTGTGGTAAATGATGAAATTGTAGGAACGCCTTATAAGAAATATGGGGTCAAAGTGTATACATCTGGCATCAATTATGTAGTGGAAATTCCAGAGTTGGAGGCTAATATCACATACAATGGTTTGGCTTTCTCGGTTAAATTGCCATATAGACTTTTTGGACATAACACACAAGGACAGTGCGGTAAGTTTTTGGTTATTACAAATTAATTCTCTTTGCTTGTCCTACTTGGGTAAATTTCTCGTGAACCCATTGTACATAAGGTTGGCTTTTGCCTCTAGACACAATCGAGTAATAGTTAAATTTGTGTGAACAGTACCGTATATGATCTGTTTGTAATGCACAAGTTTCTATACATACCATATTATAGAGGTCATGCTATATGTTTCATTAGTGACACACATGCTTATCTGTGTATTCTGTGTTACGAAACGTCTGTCACTTTTAGGTTGTCATGACTACTAGTCATGCTTCTGGGTTGCCCTGGTTTGAGTTGCAGAGCCATTCCTATTTCTCATTCTGTACATATCAGGGCCAAGAGTGGAATATTTGAATCGGTTCAGTTTCCTCATAGTTGCTTGTGATTTCTTGTGTATGCATGTGTCTGATCAAGCTCCTGGTTACTCCCTGTATCACCCTGACTGTTTGGACTCTTTGAATTAGACTTCGGCTTTGTCTTTGAATTTACCCTCTGCTCACTGATTTGGACATTCTGTTCTCGGTTGGTTTTGACCTCGCTACTCCTGGTATTCTTTTTTGCGATTTGGACTTTTAGTGTCTCCTGGTTTTGTACTCTGCTTGCTGATTACCCCTCTGGCTGTCTGGTTTTCCGTTCTGGTATTACAATCAGTTGCACCTCCTGTCCAACACCCTATTCTGTAAAAGAAACATGGCTTCTATGCAGCCAAATCCAATCTGCCTTGCAGTGGTGTAAAGGATCTGCCAGGCACAGCTTCTGTGTCAACGCACATAGGTAATCAGTCTGCACCTGCTTCTATGTCTGTGAGACTGACTCCATCTTCCACCACTCAGGATGGCAGGCTTAGGAGTGGGAGAGCCTATCACAGCCTGGCCAGACGGAGCTAGCTCCCTCTGTCTATTTATACCTGCCTTTCCTGTTCCTCCTTGCATGTGATTCTTCTCTGTTGGTTTCCTGGCCCTGCTGCAGCTTCTTGAACTACTTATCCTCTGCTTGTGATTGACCTTGGCTTTTCTGACCACTCTTCTGCTCTGCGTATTTGTACCTTGCTCATCTCCTGGTTTGACTCGGCTCGTTCACCTCGCTTGTTGCTCACGGTGTTCCGTGGGCAACTTCCCCATTTCCCTTGCTTCTTTGTTCCCTTGTCTGTTTGTCTGTCGTGCACCTATTGAGTGTAGGGACCATCGCCCAGTTGTACCCCGTTGCCTAGGGCGGGTCATTGCAAGTAGGCAGGGACTGAGTGGCGGGTAGATTAGGGCTCACTTGTCTGTTTCCCTATACCCATCATTACAAGTGGGCTCTGGTGAAGACCATAGAGTAGCCTTAGACTCTGCTGACCAGAGTGGTGATGGACTTGAGGTAGCTGATTTACCTGCACGCTTGTTCCAAACAGTCTCCATCTGTCTTTGGGGTATCGCTCGTATAGCAATTCTATAAAAAAGTAGTGATTCCTTTACATTCAGCAGTTCCACGCATTTCGAACATTTATGTCGCCCAAATATTACCTTTCAGTTAGGCTCCATTCACACAACTGTATGAAAAGTATGTTACAGTGCCATACCTTATTTTCTACAGATGCACACACTTCAACACTGTAAGACAGTTTTGGTACTATATTTTTTCTATATATTTCTCAAAGGTGTTATAGAAAAACGGACAGAGAAAACAAATGTATTTATGTTGTTTTTCCTTATGATGCATCTGTAATTTAGAGATAAAAATATATTCGTATGGAGGTTTCACACACATTCGTATAAATGGGTCTTAGTATCCAGTCTCTATTGCATTGTATTAATGATATACAGCATTAACCTGATTGAGCATGCACAAAATTTATGAATGGGGAAGAGGGGGAGGTAGACCTCCAGCTCACCGTTTAGTTGCGTCTGAGTACAGACAGCGCCCGGATTCCCGCGCGGCCAGCGGTAAACAACAGGAAGAAAAAACAGGACCAAGATCCAGCGCTGGGTGTGCGTTAAAAAGGAACTCTTGTTCCAATTTTATTGGTATAACAAAGGTAAAAAATGATAGAACTATATAGGAGTAGTTCTGTGGCAGAGTACAGGAATGAATGTTAGGTGAAGGATAGCAGTAAGCCCTGTTCATATGTGCCTACGCGTTTCTGACACGTCTGTGTCCTTATTCATAACATGATATGCTCTTCAGTTTTTGCTTTAATCCAGCATACTCATAGAGCTACACCATCATAAACAATCATATGATTCGTTTCATCATAATTTCTAATTTTATGACTTTTTTTTTTCTTTATTATATGATTTTATAATGGGTTATTTGCGGATTTTGCCTGTTTCCTTCTATAGTAAATATATTGGAGGAATTTATCCTAAAATAACTTAAAGATGAAAAAAGGAATTATAAATCATAAACATCATATCATAAAATTATAGAATAAATTGTACTTATATCCATCCATCTTCTATAGGTACTTGCACCAACAACAAAACTGAGGACTGCAGGTTGCCTAATGGCACCATTGTAACAAACTGTGAAATCATGGCTGATTCTTGGGTTGTGTCAGATCCAAGGAAACCTGAATGTAGTCACTTAAGGCCAACCGTGCCCCCCAAAGTCACGGTGCCTTCCACCCCCTGCAAACCATCACCTTTATGTGGCCTCCTTTTGGAAACGTAAGCATTTTATGAGGGTTTTCAGATGTTATATCAGTGAGAAAAACTTATCTATATCTTGACCTCAATAATTTTTCTTTTTTGCATTTTCTATTAAAAGACCTTTTAAGGAATGCCACAAGAAACTGTCACCCCATGACTATTATCAGGCATGTAGTTTTGACAGTTGCCATGTTCCAGACTCCAATATTGAATGTACGAGCTTGCAGCACTATGCGCTCCTCTGTGGAGATCAAGGCGTTTGCATTGATTGGAGATCTCAAGCCCCTGATTGCCGTAAGTTTTTCTATGTAGCAAAAGAATTACAAAAACAAAGAGTTAAGCAATTTATTTATTTTTACAGATAATAAGTCATGTACTATGTTAAACTACTGGATTTTGATTTTTTTTTTCCAGCTATTTCTTGCCCCTCACAGAAAGTCTACAATGCCTGTGGTCCAGTTGTATCAAAAACATGTGAAAGCACGTAAGTGTTAAATTAATAGATCTGTGAAACTGGATGTCTAGAATGTTCACTATTTGTGTATTCAGAAGATACAGTGCAAAGTGGCATTAAATGCAATAAGCTCTACCCCATCTGTTTATATTAACATTAACATTAACTGTATGGTGGAATGATTTCACTTTAGTCTCAAAGAAGAAATTTGAAAGGAGAACTGACATTAAAGTCAATATCCACCCTTGAACACCATTTGTTTTTCTTAACTTCAATATGTCCAAATTTCAGACAAAGAATTAAATGATAGACATGTGGCTGCCTGGAGCTACCTCTAGGGGGAGCATAGAAGCTTACTGCATTTGATACTCATACACAGGGGCGGACATACCGCATGTGCAGCCGGTGCAGCTGCACAAGGGCCCCGCGTGGGAAGGGGGCCCGTTCCTCTGCTGGCCGACTCAGTTCTCAGCTGCGCGATGCTGAGGACTGAGACAGAGGCCCGTGGACCACTGGCGTAGCTATAGGGGTCGCAGCGGTCGCAATTGCGACCGGGCCCCGAAGCCAGGGGGGCCCACGGCCCCCCGCACCACATCAATAAAAAGTTACTATAGTAACTCGGGCCGCGGGCCCCTGTTACTATAGTAACATACTTTACTTACCTTCCTGGTTCCGGATCGCAGCGGAGGTCCTGACGTCAGGCGCTGTGCGCAGCGCATGACGTCACAGCGCTATGCCGCCGCGCACAGCATCGAGACTACAGAACTCCCGCCGCGGCCGAAGAGGAAGGTAAGATAGCCCTGACTGGCGGGGTCCGACTCCTGGGACCCGCCAATCAGCTGTTTTGAAGGGGCCGCAGCACTCGTACGAGAGCTGCTCCCCTTCATTCCTGTCACTTCATTCCGGTCACACTGTGAATCGGTTTCGGCGATTCACAGTGTGGGCGAGTAGTGAAATGAAGGGGAAGCAGCTCTCGTACGAGTGCTGCGGCCCCTTCAAAACAGCTGATTTGCGGGTCCCGGGCGACACATCAGCTATTGATGGCCTATCCTGAGGATAGGCCATCAATGTTTAGGGACTGCACAACCCCTAAGCCTACGATGTAGCAGGCTTAGGGGGCCCATGAGACAGGATCACAGATTGTGTGATGCTGTCTGCTGGGCCCTGTATCTAAGCCAATCACATGGTAGGCTTAGATACATGGCCCATGCGTGATCCTGTCTGCTGGGCCCTGTATCTAAGCCTACCACACTGTAGGTTTAGATACAGGGCCCCAGCACACAGTAACCTTATACTGTATAAGATTACTGTCTGCTGGACCCTGTATCTAAGCCTACCTTGTGGTAGGCTTAGATACAGGGTCCCACAGACAGTATCACACATGGGCCCTGTATCTAAGCCTTAGGGTATGTGCACAGACACTAATTACGTCCGTAAGTGACGGATGTATTTCGGCCGCAAGTACCGGACCGAACACACTGCAGGGAGCCGGGCTCCTAGCGTCGTACTTATGTACGACGCTAGGAGTCCCTGCCTCGCTGTGGGACAACTGTCCTGTACTGTAATCATGTTTTCAGTACCGGACAGTTGTCCGGCAGCGAGGCAGGGACTCCTAGCGTCGTACATAACTATGATGCTAGGAGCCCGGCTCCCTGCAGTGTGTTCGGTCCGGTACTTGCGGCCGAAATACGTCCGTCAATTCCGGACGTAATTAGTGTGTGTGCACATACCCTAACACATGTGTTACTAATCATTTTTTGTGTGTTTTCTTACAGGTTCGGTCGTTGGACTACGGCGGATTCCAGGACTACTTCGATGACAGCTTTTTTTTTTATTAATAAAATGGTTAATGAGGGTTGTGTTTTTTTTTTTTATTTCAATAAAATATTTTTTCTATGTCTTTGTGGTTTTTTTTAAACTATATTACTACCGCCTTAGTAATGGCCGCCGGCTGATTGACAGCATCCATTGCTAAGGCAGGGCTTAGTGTTAGCCGGTGCAGAGGCTAACACTAACCCCCTTTATTACCCCGGTACCCACCGCCACCAGGGGTGCTGGGAAGAGCCGGGTACGATCCAGTACCTGACCATCTGTAGTGATGGTCGGCCACTGGGGTGGCCGCAGGCTGGTATTATCAGGAGGGGAAAGGCCAGATACAGTGGCCCTTCCTACCCTGGTGATGCTAGGCTGCTGCTGCTTTATTGTATCTGGCTGGTTATGAAAATGGGGGGGACGCCACGTCATTTAAAAAATAATTGGAAAGAACGATGTCGGGTCCCCCCCAATTTTCATAACCAGCCAGATACAACACAGCAGCAGCAGGCAGCATTACAAGGGTGGGAAGGGCCACTGTTTTTGGCCTTCCCCAGCCTAATACTACCAGCCTGCGGCCACCCCGGTGCCTGCCCGTCACTACAGCTGGTCGGGTACTGGTTTGTACCCGGCTCTTCCCAGTACCCCTGGTGGCGGTGGGTACCGGGGTAATAATGGGGGTTAGTGTAGACTCTGCACCGGCTAACATTAAGCCTCGCCTTAGTAATGGAGGTTGTCAATCAGCCAGCGGCCATTACTAAGGCGGTGATAATAAAGTTTAAAAAGATACAAGCACATAGAAATTTTTTTTATTGAAATAAAAACACAACCCTCATTAACCATTTTATTGAGAATAAAAAAAACGCCGTCATTGAAGTCCTCGTATCCGAAGTCCAACAACCGAACCTGTAAAAAAAACACAAACACACAAAAATAATCAGTAACACATAAAGAAGCAAAATTATTATTCTTACCTTTCCTGGGTCCAGCGCTGGAGCCGCAATGTCAGCGAGCTGGGCCCTGTATCTAATCCTATCATGTGTGATACAGTCTGCTGAGCTGTGTATCTAATCCAATCATGTATGATACTGTGCTGGGCCCTATATCTAATCCGATCATGTGTGATACTGTCTGCTGAGCCACTGTATCTAATCCTATCATGTGTGATACTGTCTGCTGAGCCACTGTATCTAATCCTATAATGTGTGGTACTGTCTGCTGAGCCACTGTATCTAATCCTATCATGTGTGGTACTGTCTGCTGAGCCACTGTATCTAATCCTATCATGTGTGGTACTGTCTGCTGAGCCACTGTATCTAATCCTATCATGTGTGATACTGTCTGCTGGGCCACTGTATCTAATCCTATCATGTGTGATACTGTCTGCTGAGCTGTGTATCTAATCCTATCATGTGTGATACTGCCTTCTGAGCCACTGTATCTAATCCTATCATGTGTGATACTGTCTGCTCAGCCACTGTATCTAATCCTATCCATAGTTTATAGGGTCGTAGTGCTATAGATATGCTATGCTGTCTCCTATACACACACTTTTTTTTGGGGCGGACACATATGTATTGGGGCTATTTCCCGGACATTTTAAGCCCTGAGGGTATGTTCACACGGCAGCGTCTGTTACGGCTGAAATTACTGTGCTGTTTTCAGGAGAAAACAGCACCGTAATTTCAGCCGTAATGGCATGTGCAGGCGTCTTTTGCTGCGTCCACTACGGAAGTAATTGAAGCTGGTTTTCCATGGAGTCCATGGAAAACGGCTCCATTTACATCTGAAGAAGTGACAGGCAGTTTTTTACGCGCCGCCTTTCGACAGCGGCGCGTAAAAAAAAATGACCATCGGCACAGAACATCGTAAGACCCATTCAAATGAATGGGCAGATGTTTTCCGACGCTTTTGAGCCGCATTTTCGGATGTAATTCAATGCTAAAACGCCCAAATTACGTCCGTAAATAGTGTGTGTGTGAACCCAGCCTTAGTGACGCCCCGGCTGCTAGTGCTGCATTGTTGGGTCACTTAGGAGACCCAGCGATGCAGCTGAAAGCGGACCGTCGGCCATGAGAAGTTTGCGGGGTGGGGGGGGGGGGGCCCTGGCACATTATCTGCACAGGGGCCTTTTGCAGTCTGTGTCCGCCACTGCTCATACATATACATTATATATATATATATATATATATATATATACAGAGGGGCTGTATGGCGCTATCTACAGAGGGGGCTGTATGGCGTTATCTACAGGGGGGGCTGTATGGCGTTATCTACAGAGGGACTGTATGGCGTTATCTACAGAGGGGGCTGTATGGCGTTATCTACAGAGGGGGCTGTATGGCGTTATCTACAGGGGGGCTGTATGGCGCTATCTACAGAGGGGGCTGTATGGCGTTATCTACAGGGGGGGCTGTATGACGTTACCTACAGGGGGCTGTATGGTGTTATCTACAGGGGGGCTGTATGGCGCTATCTACAGGGGGGCTGTATGACGCTATCTACAGAGGGGGCTGTATGGCGTTATCTACAGAGGGGGCTGTATGGCGTTATCTACAGAGGGGGCTGTATGGCGTTACCTACAGGGGGGCTGTATGGTGTTATCTACAGGGGGGGCTGTATGGCGCTATCTACAGGGGTGTTCTGTATGGCGCTATCTACAGGGGGGGCTGTATGGTGTTATCTACAGGGGGGGCTGTATGGCGTTATCTACAGGGGGGCTGTATGGCGTTATCTACAGGGGGTTACTGTATGGCGCTATCTACAGGGGGCTGTATGGCGCTATCTACAGAGGGGGCTGTATGGCGTTATCTACAGGGGGATGTATGGCGCTATCTACAGGGGGGCTGTATGTCGCTGTCTACAGAGGGGGCTGTATGGCTCTATCTACAGGGGGGCTGTATGGTGTTATCTACAGGGGGGGCTATATGGCGTTATCTACAGAGGGGCTGTATGGCGTTATCTACAGAGGGGGCTGTATGGCGTTATCTACAGAGGGGGCTGTATGGCGCTATCTACAGGGGGGCTATATGGCGTTATCTACAGGGGGGCTGTATGGCGCTATCTACAGAGGAGGCTGTATGGCGTTATCTACAGGGGGGCTGTATGGCGTTATCTACAGGGGGGGGCTGTATGGCGTTACCTACAGGGGGGGGCTGTATGGCGCTATCTACAGGGGGGGTTCTGTATGGCGCTATCTACAGGGGGGCTGTATGGCGTTATCTACAGGGGGGCTGTATGGCTGTGGATACTCCCAGGATTAATCAATCGACACCTGAGGCCGGACCTCTTAGACAGACTCCGGCTCCCACCAATCAGGGTGGCAGGCTCAGGAGTGGGAGAGCCTATCGCGGCCTGGTCAGTCGGAGTTAGCTCCGCCCCCTGTCCATTTATACCTGCCGTTTTCTCTTCCTCATTGCTTGTGATTCTTCCTGGTTTCCTGGCCCTGCTACAGCCTTGCTCCAGCCTGCTACGGCCTTGCTTCAGCCTTGCTACAGCTTCCGCTTATCCTGCTTCGCTCTGACCCCGGCTTGCTTCCTGCTCCTTGCTCTGCGTTCGTATACTTCGTGACATCCTGATTCGGACTGGCTCGTTGACCACTCTGGTTTCCTCACGGTATTCCGTGGGCTACTGCCCCTTCCCTTGCTTGTTCCCTGTTTGTATTCCCTTGCACTTAGTCAGCGTAGGGACCGCCGCCCAGTTGTACCCCGTCGCCTAGGGCGGGTCGTTGCAAGTAGGCAGGGACAGGGCGGTGGGTAGATTAGGGCTCACTTATCCCCTTCCCCTTCTTCCTGCCATAACAATGGAGTTATCTACAGGAGGGGCTGTATGGCGTTATCTACAGGGGGCTGTATGGCGCTATCTACAGTGGGGCTGTATGGCGCTATCTACAGGGGGAGTTCTGTATGGCGCTATCTACAGGGAGGGCTGTATGGCGTTATCTACAGGGGGGCTGTATGGCGTTATCTACAGGGGGGGTTCTGTATGGCGCTATCTACAAGGGGGGCTGTATGGCGTTATCTACAGGGGGGCTGTATGGCGTTATCTACAGGGGGGGGCTGTAAAAAAGGCACTATCTACAAGGGGGGGGGGGGGTTGTGTGACACCCAGGGGATGGGGGGGCCCCAGTAAAAAGTTTGCTATGGGGCCCAGTCTTTCCTAGTTACGCCCCTGTATATATATATAATTACTAATTAATCAGCACAGAATGTTGAACCTAAAGACGACATGGCATTAAAAGTTGGATATTCACTTTAAATTCATTGGTACCAGTAAACAATCAGAAAATGTAATATGTTTACTTCCCTTAACTATGCAAACACAAAAACTTTGACTATTGTCTTCTAGTCCAGAGGAAAATGTTTTGAATAAAGAGAATACACGTTTGGTTGAAGGTTGCTTCTGTCCACTGGGTACAATGCCTTTTAGCCAAGCTGTGGACATCTGCGTCAGTACTTGTGGTAAGAATGAATAGTATTTTATTTTCTCTTTAATTGTAAGCTACGTACATCATATATCTTTATTATGATACAGATGTAGCCGTCTTTATCTTGACTTTTAACACATTAAATACACAGAGGCAAGATCCTTTATCTTGACTTTCTCAGTGACTTTTCAATGGCTTTTGTTGTGTGGCATCGCGCTGCAGCAAGTTATCAGAGTCCAGATAAAGATGGCTGCATCAGTATTTATTACCTCATGAATAAAGATGTAGTAATCTTTAACTTTTCACACAATGCGTCAAATACACTGCTTTAAGAAACTTTAATTTGAGTTTTGCAATGGCTTTTCAATGGCTATTGTTGTGGTAAGTGATAAGCTATCACACTGCAGCAAGTTATCATTGTCAAGTTAAAGTTTGCTACATTTGTATGTAAAGAATGAGAATGTGAATAATTGAAATTCATATTGTTATAGGCGGTTAAGCAGCTGTTGGGTTTTTGCTTAGTTTAATATAATCTGGGATATAGTTGTGTAAGTCTGGGTTCACACAACCTATTTTCAGGCGTAAACGAGGCGATGCCTTGTTTTACGCCTGAAAATAGGGCTACAATACGTCGGCAAACATCTGCCCATTCATTTGAATGGGTTTGCCGACGTATTGTGCAGACGACCTGTAATTTACGCATCGTCGTTTGACAGCTGTCAAACGACGACGCGTAAATCGACTGCCTCGGCAAAGAAGTGCAGGGCACTTCTTTGCAACGTAATTTGAGCCGTTCTTCATTGAACTCAATGAAGAGCAGCTCAAGATTTACGAGCATCTCAGACGCCTTGCATAATACGAGGAGGA
The DNA here is from genome assembly GCF_050947455.1 of Rhinoderma darwinii. Classification (NCBI taxonomy): domain Eukaryota; kingdom Metazoa; phylum Chordata; class Amphibia; order Anura; family Rhinodermatidae; genus Rhinoderma; species Rhinoderma darwinii. Next base: position 47,176,965 of record NC_134695.1, read on the forward strand.
GCTTTTACGGCTGAAACGAGGCAGCTGTTTTCTCCTGAAAACAGTCTGTCATTTCAGCCGTAAAAGCCTCTCACCGTGTGCACATACCCTTAGGATTCCTCTGTCAGCAACGATGGAGTCCCTGTAACATCTAAAAGATAAAAAATAAGGGAAATTATTGATGTATTAAATTGCTGAACCATATAATCATCCTTGTATTGTTCTCTTCTTTCAGGATGCGTTGGACCTGACAACATACCACGACAAGTAAGTCATTCTCATGGTGGCCTGTTAGCACTTTATGAAATACCCATGCTCTATGAAAAGTTGTTCAGCCCATAGCTGGAAATGATCAGATATACAGTGGGGCAGATTTCCTGTTGCTGATGCACCAGAATTCTGGCCTAAGTTGCACCATTTTTATTGGCGCGTCTGTTTAGACAAATGTATTATTGATTTGCGCCAAAAAGAACAAATATTTGCATCATACTAGACACTTTTAAAAAGTTTTGCGAAAAGTGGGAGTGGCTTAGCATAAATGGGTGTGGCTCAAAATGCTCCAATGTGCGCCAAAATTTGGGCACTAAAAACTTATGTACGCTAAGCCAACCAAGAGATAAGTATCACATGTCTAGTAAGATGCTGCAAATTTATCATACAGCATACACCACTGTGATACATTTGACACATTTTCTGACTGCCTGGTCTAAAGGCCCTTTTACACTGGACAATTATCGGGCAAACGAGCGTTCGCAGAATGCTTGTTCCCGATCGTTGCCCTGTGTAAACAGGGCAACGATCAGCCGATGTGTGTTCATCAGCTGATCGTATAGTTTTAAATACTGAAAATATTATTGGTGTCGGCAGCGCATATCCCTCTGTAAAGGTCGGGCCGCGTAAAAGTACCTTAAGTTTACGCGTTAGTAAATCTGCCCCAATGCGTATGTGTTAGGGGAGAAATAAGTAGAAAACATTATATACCCTGCAATGACTACGTCATAGAAGAAAGGCTATTATTACTTATTAAATTAGCTTAAAGAGGCTCTGTCACCACATTATAAGTGCCCTATCTCCTACATAAGGAGATCGGCGCTGTAATGTAGGTGACAGCAATGCTTTTTATTTAAAAAAACGATCTATTTTTACCACTTTATTAGCGATTTTAGATTTATGCTAATGAGTTGCTTAATGCCCAAGTCGGCGTATTTTTACTTTAGACCAAGTGGGCGTTGATCAGAGGAGTGTATGACGCTGACCAATCAGCATCATGCACTCCTCTCCATTCATTTACTCAGCGCATAGGGATCCTGCTAGATCCTTATGTGCTGTCTTATACTGTCTATTCACAATCTCTGCACTTCGTTACTGTTTCTGTGGTAGTTACAGCAGACGAAGCGTGATCTCGCGAGATCTCGTTGTAAATGACAGGTTACAACGAGATCACGCGTCCTCTGCTGTAACTACCATAGAAACAGTAACGAAGTGCAGAGATTGTGAATAGACATCCCGTGGAATGTCTATTCACTGTCTAAACACTTCAGTATCGATAATGTGTTAGTATAAGGGTATGTTCACACGGCCTATTTACGGACGTAAATCGGGCGTTTTTGCCCCGAATTACGCCCGAAAATAGCGCCTCAATAGCGCTGACAAACATCTGCCCATTGAAAGCAATGGGCAGACGTTTGTCTGTTCACACGAGGCATATATTTACGCGCCGCTGTCAAAAGACGGCGCTTAAATAGACGCCCGCGTCAAAGAAGTGACCTGTCACTTCTTTGGCCGTAATTAGAGCCGTTATTCATTGACTCCAATGAATAGCAGCGCTAATTACGCCCGTAATTGACGCGGCGTTCAAGCGCCTGCACATGCCGGTACGGCTGAAATTACGGACATGTTTTCAGGCTGAAACATCCCCGTAATTTCAGCCGTAACGGACACCCTCGTGTGAACATACCCTTAAGACAGCACATAAGGATCTGGCAGGATCCCTATGCGCTGACTAAATGAATGGAGAGGAGTGCATGATGCTGATTTGTCAGCGTCATACACTCCTCTGTAGAACGCCCACTTGGTCTAAAGTAAAAACACGCCCACTTGGGCATTAAGCAACTCATTAGCATAAATCTAAAATCGCTAATACAGTGGTGAAAACAGATCGGTTTTTTTTAAATAAAAAGCACTGCTGTCACCTACATTATAGCACCCATCTCCTTATGTAGGAGATAGGGCACTTATAATGTGGTGACAGAGACTCTTTAAATAATACACTCATATTACATACTACTATAAAAAAATACTTTTATATGAAATGGAAGGAGTAAAGAGCTTTCGTATAATCCCATATGTTTCTATAGGTGCCATATTACTCAGAGCTTGTATGGAACTGTAATATAGCCATATGCAGGAGGCCTAAGTAACTATAATCTTGGCCTATTGGAAGTAAAATTTTGTTAACTGTGGATTGATGTTGTGTGCTTGCAGTTTGGTGAAGAGTTCGAATTTGACTGCCAGGACTGTATTTGCCGGGAGGGCGGTAGTGGAATCACTTGTCAAAAACATGAATGTAAAGCAATGAAACGCGTGAAGTGTGAGCTGGAAGGTTTCTATCCTGAGATCCAAATCAGCTCCACCGATAGCTGCTGTAATGAGACTGTGTGCAGTAAGTACAGCGGTCTACCTTATAGTTACACTACAAATGTACTTCCAGAGTTTTTTCATGTGAATTATAACATATAAATATATACATATGTAATTATATAGGACTAATTATGATGTACTTTCCTCCATTCAGAGTGTGACACCAAATTATGCAAAACTAAATCCCCCACCTGTGAGCTTGGCTATGAAGTTGTCGGGAGCATTCCAGAGGAACATTGCTGTCCTGTGTATACATGCGGTATGTGATCTTAATTTTCCCATGAGCCCTAGGAGATCCTGTTTTCCTGTTTTTACAATTAATAGATTTACTATTTGAAGATCTGAACAAATAATTATATTTGCTGCCATTGATATAAATAAATATATCAGGCAAAATTGCACAAGACCTAAGTAGTTTAATGAATGTGGACGTCTGTTCTGCAAAAGAAAATTAATCAAAAATGTATAGCATATTAATTTTCCTAATTATTTTTATAATTTTTTTTATTCATTAGTCCACACTGGCCTATTGCTTTCTCCCTTTTCTCTTTTTCATTCTTTACCTAAATAAGTAGTATAAGTATAAGTAGTACAAGGGTAGTGGGTTAGCATAAGAGAAACATTGACATTCTGTAAAACAGGTTACAATCAGTGAGACAATAATTGCTTTAGTCAGTATAAAGGTAAATACGAACAGCCATATCTCAAATTGTACGGTAAGGGCCATTCTACACGTGCCACTGATCGGGAAAACGAGCGTTCATTGGCTGATCTGCTCGTTTATGCAGCAAGAAATATTATTGTTGTCGGCAGCACGTGCGTAAACAGGGAAATGCGCTGCCGACATGATGGATATGTATGGGGACGAACGATCGTAATGATCACTTCTCCCCATACATTACTAACCATTGCTCCGATCAATGACCTGTCTGGTTGATCGGGGCTCATTTTCACGGCCCATCCAGGGCCGTGTAATAGGACCTTATGGGAGACATTGTATATAGTAGTCGCAGATACAAGAACTAGAGAAAATACCTTATTGGTATGTCATTTCTGAGAGCAGACAGGACTTTGTTTAAAAATGTATTAATCTAATCTGTTAGATTTTCGAAAGTCTAGCCGTTCACCCAAAATTTCGGATTATTATTTGTCCTTTTTTTCATATTCCATTTAATTTGTTTATAGGTACTTATTGCATAGACCAGGCAGAAATTCTTTGATGGAGGGTATAGCAGTGTCCTTGAAATTTTTAGGGTTGAATAATTTTGCTGCTTTGAGTAAATCGTGGAATAACAGATTTACGATTGAAGATTTTGTGCATTGATTCTAGTACGGGTCTCAGAGGTGGCACCCACATCTATCAGACATTTATGGGATAGCCTAAGAATATGCCATAAATGTCTAATTTACAAATACCCCGTTCTTTGTTTTTTCTCTTGTCCCAGGAGGGTTTAATCAAATCACATTTAAACCATATTTGTCAAATATTGCCTACATTTGAGTTACATCTGCAGATTAGTTTAGATCTATCCTGATTGAAATGGAGAGGTTTATTTTTGTTAAGTGTAAGCTGTCGATGGATTCCTCCTTTTTTATCAATTGTTATAAATGGGCTCCATCAATTAAAAAATAAACTAACTAAAAGCCGCATAAAAACAAATAAAACAGCATAAAGCACCAATGAGAACTTAGTCTAACTGTATTGTTAATCACAGACTTCAGTTAGTTGTAATTGGCAATACATTTTCCTAGTAGGTCAGACAATTGTATCCTACTCAAAAAATAATTTAGATTGGTTTTGCTCTCTTGCAGTTCGTAAGAATGTCTGTGTGCATGGAAATGCAGAATATATGGTAAGTTTTCATGTATGGTTAAGCACATTCTAATATGACGCGAGCACGCCACACTCCTCCTCATTCTCTATGGACTATCTGTGTCTGACCGGATTTATTTATTGATATTACTATCCTAAATTTCACAGTGGAGTAGAAAACCTTATTTGTGACCTCTCTAAGAGTGGCTGCAAAGGACCTGGCCACCTATGAATTACATAGATAGGCAATCGATTTCAGTGGGCACCATGTAATGCTTCATTTTCCTTGTGGTGGGGATTTAGGGGAATTGAACACTTGCTGCCAGGTTCCTACGCAGATGACGGTTGAACGCTGAGGGCAAAGCAGCGGAACACAGTTATGCTATCATAGTATTAACATCCACGGAACCGTTCATATCATTGTGCCCGCTAAACAGATGTTGCCATAATATTGTGCCAGCCACATAGCAGTATCCATAAAATATTGTAGAGGTTTAGATAGCATTAGGTATCGGTGGGTGCACAGGTTCGGGCCCAACCCGATGTAGACTGTGAAAAAGTACTATGCACAATAGTTGGAGTAAATTAAATTTTTTATTTTCATGCCAGTGTGAACGTTTTTAGTCTGATCCTAGATCAGGCACCTTCATCAGGCACTAGAAATTAATGTTATGAATGAACATATATGAGCTCCATATATAACGTAACATAATGTCAAAAATAATATAAACATATCAAAAATAGATACATACAAAGTATTGACATGTACAATAATATTGTAAAATATACAGAAAATATACTAACAGGGGAAGGGGAAAACGAGGGATTTTTCTTGGGGAGTCAGACGGATTCAGTTGTCACAAATTAACTTCAATATGATACAGTATAGTCGTTGCTAAAATATTGAAGACGTTCAATATTGATCAAGTTTCGTATTTATCTAGATAATGGTGATGTCATGGGTCACAGCAGAATATGGAAAATATATTGTCTATGTGCATTCCTTTAAGGAACATAAATCATGGAAATGTATAAGGAAATTATGATAAATAAAGTTGATGAAATAAAGATATATGTATATGTGATAAATTACGTGTAAGTACATGTAAAGGACATATATATGGCTATAAATAGCTCGATAGTAATAAACCGTCCTACAATAAGGTTAATGTACTTCACACTAATGTCACCATTATCTGGATAAACACGGAACTTGATCTACTTTGAACGTCTTTAATCTTTCAGCAACGACTATACCGTATCATATCGAAGTTAATTTCTGCTCCCAAGCTACAGTATGGCCACCCTGGATATATAATATAAAATTGATGTGGTAATGCTAAATATAATTATAGGTGTTTCTTTATTGGAAGAGCTAATGTTGATGCTTTAGCTATTTGCACAATGTTTCCTACTTTCTATCTGAACATGCTGACATTGCGTTTCTGCAGCCTGGAGCACCAGTGTTCTCCGACAACTGCCAGAGCTGCGAGTGTGCGCAAAGTGACGACAACCCAACAGGACTAGAGATAAAATGCACACATGTACCATGTAATGTGCAGTGCCCGAATGTAAGTACAATTCATATATGTGATGTCATCTACAGTAGCTCTCTAGGCAATTGCTTGTTACTATATTATTTTCTTCTCGTCTTTTAATCGCAGGGCTTCCAGCTGAAAAAGAGCACACAGGACTGTTGTGGAGTATGTGAACAGACCCATTGTGTTCTAAGCCAGGGTGGCTCTTACAAACTCATGCACGTATGTTCATACATCACTATTTTTATAGATTGCACTAGCAGTATAAAAAAAACTATGGCTACATTCGGCACCACATTCTTTTTTTTTACCCTAATGCATCTAAAATGAAAATGAAGCAACTTTGCATATAGTCTTGATTAAAATTTTCCTACCAATTTGTGTGTACAGCCCCATGCAGATATATGTGTATCCATGGTAACAGACTACAAACAAACCCTCTATAGTCTGATCGTGTAGTCATATGACATTCACCCTTCCTCTACATCTTACTCAAAAAGTAAAAATAATTTTTAATAAAAACGAAACATAAAGTTGCACAAAACACACATGTTCCTGTAAAATATTGGCACTTCTTTATTGTCTTTTTCTACAGCCGGGAGAAACTCTACATGCTGAAAATGACAACTGCACACTGTACAGCTGTACTGTAATAAAGAAGCAATTCATCACATCTGTCTCAAGCATCTCATGCCCTCTTTTTGATGAGGAAAAATGTGAACCTGTAAGTAGAATACATAAAAAATGGAATACCCATTGTAAAAAAAACTGACAAGGTTTTTTTTTGTTTTACAATGCATGGAATCATTAACATCAGTTTAGGATTTAAGACTATTTGTCTTTGACAAAGCCATTAATGATGAAACCTGTTTTTATATTAGGGCGCATTCAGACGTGGCTGAATTGCTGTTGAATTCGGCTGTGGACAGTCCGCAGTGGAATTCTCCAGCGGCCGTTTTTTACATTTGTTTCTATACATTTTTAGAAAACTTAGTTCAGATGTTGCGGAAAATAACTGCGCGGAAATTCGGCTGCGGTGCAGAATTCCACCCCCCCCCCCCGCAGCATGCTCATTATGTTGTGGAGAAGAAGCGGACTTTCACTGTGGATCTCAGAATTTGCATTGCAAAGGCTGAAATCTGCAGCAAGTCCGCTGTGATATCCACAACGTCTGAATTACCTGTCAAATATGAAAATGTTGCTGCAAATTCGAAAAAGAATCTGTAGCAACATTTTCAGCGGAAAAATTCCGCCACGTCTGAATGTGCCCTTATGGTCCACCCTCTGAAAACCTTAACATCTCCTGCTTTCTAGCAATTCACAGCCGTTTCACCTGCAGTGCATCACAATTCATCCCATATGCAAAGGCTGGGGGATTATGTCATATATCTATTATGTCATGTATGAACCACTCTGATGTCTTTTTGAACAGATTGTAAATGTTTTTGTATAATTTTTGTAGGAAACCGTTCAACTTTTACCTAATGGATGCTGTAAAATATGTAAGTATGGAACATATGTATAGAATTCACAGTGTTTTTTTATTTCGATTCGTCATCATGACTTGTTTTTATTGATACAGTAAAAACAGTTATAAAGGGGTTGTATGAGGGAAAAAAAAATGCTTCTTTCTACCAGAAACAGCTCCACAGTCGTTCATAGACTGTTTGTGGTATTGCAGTTCAGCCCCATTCAAGTGAATCTAGTTGAGCTGCAATACCAGAAACAATATTAAAAATCCGTGTTTTTCTAATCTCATACAACCCCTTTAAACAGGACTAAGGTGAACACAAGTCACAAAATGAAGTGTTACATTAATATAAAAAATATTTTTAAACTTTTTATAATTTTTTTTATATAATTTATTTATTATTTCATGTAGAAATTAAAGAAATAAAAAAATGATTATGTAGAAATTAAGAAAAAAAGACATGACCTTGTTATCGTGTCAAAGAAAGAATAATGGGATATCATTTACTGTGCAGGTATTGAAAAGACTTCGTCCTGTGAGTTGCGAATAAACTATGACTATCTGTTCTACAATAACTGCCGGTCGGAAAATAAGGTGAAGACATATCGTTGTCATGGAACATGTGGAACCTATTCCATGTAAGTTATACCGCAGTATATTATGCACAAAGGGGCAGATATATCAAGACTGTCTAAAAGTAAAACTCTCCTAGTTGCCCATAGAAACAAATGACAGTTCAGCTTTAATTTCTTAACCTTCTTTTATAGTTTTGTTAAATCTGACCCACAATGTAAATGTTTATTCTTGGTTAGATTATACCACAACCCTCCTACTATTATTCCTGCAAATCCCAGTATACCCTAGCAGAGAGAATGGCAAGATAACTCTTATTTGATGAAGGTGTCTCATTCAGCTTGGTACCACAAATACCATCCCAAAATGTTTATTTCTAAAGGGATTTTTTCATCATGAGGTGCACCGGCGAGATAAGTGGCAGGAGCAGAGCTATAATACACAACCCTTCTCCTACCCGGATCGGAGAATATAACAATCCTGAAAATGTAACCTGCTGTGATCAAGCATGATCGCATCACTGTACAATGGATGGAGCCTTCTTATAATGGTGGTCAACCGATCACCATGATCGTCATGAGGATTTTATAATTTCACTCATGTCTACCAGACTTTCATACACACTTTATTATATTGTCTTACAGTCATAGAAAGTTTTTCTTATGATAATGATGAGAACTGATACATGAATCACTTTTACATATTCTAGGTACTCTGCATCAGCCAGAGCCATGTCACATAAATGTACCTGCTGCCAGGAAGTTCAGACCAGCCAAAAGCACGTCAAGCTGCAATGTTCTGATGGCAGTGAAGTGGAGCATGAGTACATTGAAGTGGAGAAATGTGACTGTATAAATACAGACTGTGGACATGAGAAAGCAAATGAAGATCAGAGCCCTGTCCGCGATAGGCGCTCTTTAAGGAAAAAGAGGTCTTAATTTGCATTAGGAAGAGGCTGTTTCCTTTTGCAATGAAGAATTTTAAAATATTTTGTCACATAACTAATTTTTTGTTTAGCATGCTAAATTTGTTTTCCTGCCTTGAAATAAAAGCACTTACATCATAATATCATCCTGTCTTTTTTCTGTGTGAATGTAAATGATTAGTAATTCAATATAAGGTTGTACAGACAAGGTTAAAGGGAACCTGTCATTTGGTACATGCTGTCCGATCTGCAGGCATGTTATAGAGCAGGAGGAGCAGAGCAGATTGATATATAGCTTTCTGGGAAAAGATTTATTATAATATTATAACCTGTTTTTTTTATATAAATCACTGCTCAAACTGGGCTTAATAGTCCAGTGGGCGGTCCTACTCAGTGATTGACAACTGTCAATCAAAGGATGAGACCACCCACTGTACTCTTAAGTGAGCAGTGATTTATATCAATAAAATACAGGCTATCCTGAATTTTTTCCCAACCTGCTCATCTCCTGCTCTATAGATTGGACAGCTTGCATCACGTGATGGCTTCCTTAAATTTTCAGTATTTATTAAAATAGGCTTATTTCTTTACAAGTTTTCTTTTAGCTGGTAAAGTTTTATAATTTTGTAGGTACAAGCGGAGAACATAATGACGACTAAAAATGTCAAAATTTCACAAACTGGCCTCATGTACATTCTAATTTGTCTTTTTTAAGAACTGGTTAAAGAGTAACTACACTTTCATCAAATCTTTGATATGTCATAGAGACATATCAAAAGTTTGGATCGGTGGGGGCCCAGGTGCCACAGCAACATGTCTTTCTCTGGATCGACATCTTGGTGAAGAAAAAGCAAGTTACCACACACACCATTTCGGCATCTTAAAGAAACAGTACATACCTTAAGTATATCACATTCTAGTACAATATATACAAGACAAATTAAATAGAATTGGTGACCCTTTAAGAATGGATGGTCAATCCCACACTCTTACACCCACCACAAGAGAAGGAAGTTATATGTGACCTCCCTCTGGTGCCTGTCTGCCAGTGATTGAGATCAGTGTGGGGACCAGGTGCTTTAATTTTATGGCTGATGCTCAAACGGTTGTGTCCACCCTTATCTTTGCTTGAATTTGGTTAAAGGGGTTTTCCCAAAATTATAAATGATAACCTATCCTTAGCATAGTTGATAATTTTGTAATCGCTGGGGGCCCCACCACTGGGAACCCCACCGATTGTGAAAACGGGGGTCCTGAGGACATTGAATGGAGTGGCGGTTGAACATGCGCTCTGCCGCTTCGTTCAAAGTCTGTTTGAATGATGAAAACAGCCGAGTATGACAGGCGCATGCTCGACCGCCGCTGCATCCAAGCTAATATTTATTGTGGGTGGTGTCGTGAGGAGGATCTTCAGATTTGGAATTGCCCTTCTCACGATCTGTGGGGGTCCATCCGTGGGGCCCCCAGCAATCAGAAAATTATCTCCTATTCTGTAAATAGGTTATCATTTGTGATATTGGGAATACCCCTCTAGGGACTTCAATTTCTTATGAAACAAATTCAATACAATATCGCGATATGCTAAAAAACGCTTGACAAGCTGCAATCCACATCACAACCACTGGGTGGCCACACACATACACATATAGCACATACATTTTATGACAGAGCATCGCAAAATCATGTTGTTTTTTTTTCCAAAGCTGGTCATCTCACGTCACACATCTCAGGATATGTTGAGATATGAGGAAAGGTAAGAAAGGACTTATCTGTAGTTTTTATGGCTGGTAATCATGGGGATATTGTGGGTGGTACTTATAAGGACACTGTGCTTGACACATTCTCATATATACCAGCCAATTTTATGCCAATAGGACACTCTTCCGTCGTGTCTGACTAATGCTGGTCAGATGGCCATGCTAGAAATATATACTGGGAGATTTTCAAAGCATATATGGCAAACGTTTACCCTAATTATGGTGTGAACCTAGCTTTAGTTGCCTGTTTAGTTAATTATTTTATAATCAATGAGTTCACAGTCTTGCTAGTAACTGTTGTGTATTCTTGAGCAAAATATTACAATCATGGGAAAGAAATAACAATGTCTTTATTATGTACGAAAATATGAGGAGGTCAACATGAACCTAGACTTTCAGCACATTAGCCTTTACTAATACGAGTCTCCAGGGTCAAATTAAAGTGAGAAATAAATTATTGTGAGTTCACACAGACTCTTTATTATTGATTGTCAGCACTGTCACTTTCACAAGCAACAGCTGTGTTTCCAAACGTTCCATCAAGTATCAGGTCAGGTGGGGTCTTAATTCCCATTTTTTATTAACCATAGGCATTCAGGCACAACTACAGGAAGAAGTCAAGCCTACTGTTTACTGACAACAGTCTCCATATCTAGGAACACCAAAGATATGCAGAAAGTGTGACCCTGTGGGGGAAATGTTAAATTACACTGTGCCAATTCAGATGAAAGGTCAACCATGTCATTCATGGTAGCGCCGAGTTCAAACTAAGTTCTCCAGATTGGGAGTTTGCCTGTTTATTGTGATAATTGACTGCCACCTGCCCTGACTTATGCTTTACCAGATTCTGCATCTCGCCTACCGTTATTGTACATAGTTACATTGTTACATAGTTAGTACGGTTGAAAAAAGACACATGTCCATCAAGTTCAACCAAGGGATGGAAAAAGGGAAGGTAAAAAATTTTTCAATCCAATTACAAACTATACTTTCTAAACCTATAGTCCTTCATTTACCCATTAGACGTCTATGAGGGACAGTGTCAAATGCCTTTGCAAAGTCCAAAAACACTATAACCACAGCGGCCCCTCTGTCTAGGCTTCTGCTCACCTCTTCATAAAAACAAATCAGGTTTGTTTGACAACTTCTGTCCTTAGTTAAAATATACTGGCTGTCACTTATAATACTATTTTTTGTCATATAATCCTGTATATAATCCCTCAATAGCCCCTCAAACATTTTCCCCATGATGGATATTAAGCTTACTGGTCTATAATTACACTAGAAGACCTAGAGCCCTTTTTGAAAATAGGCATCACATTTGCCCTGCACCACTCCCTTAACACTATACCAGTCACTAGAGAATCTCTAAATATTATGAAGAGGGGGACAGAAATAACTGAACTAAGCTCTTTAAGAACTCTAGGGTGTAACCCATCTGGTCCTGGGCCTTGTGTACATTTATTTTATTTAATTTAGCTTGGACCATATCTACATTCATCCAATTCAGTATATTAACTGATATATTAACAGCACTGGCACCGGCTACATCAGCTGCTATTTCTTCTGTTGTATGTAAGTATCTCTGCCTTCTCTTGATCCCCTGTTACCAACTCCCCATTACTGCTATCTAGGGGTCCTACATGTTCAGACCTTGTTTTTTTTGCATTTATATACTTTAAGAATTTTTTGGGATTTGTTTTACTATACTTAGCCACCTGCCTTTCATTTTGTATTTTTGCTGTTTTTATTACCTTTTTACAGATTTTATTACGCTCTTTATAATTTACAAAGGCTACAGCTGTACCCTCAGATTTGTATTTTTCAAATGCCTTTTTTTTTGTCATGTATTGACCTTTTTACAGAAGGTGTAAGCCATGTGGCGTTTAACTTTAGTCGTTTATACTTGTTACCTATAGGAATACATTTTGCACTATAATTACCCAAAGTAGATTTCAAAATCTCCCATTTATCATTTGTCCCATTATTTGACATTAGTTCTTCTCAGTCTATATCTTGAATTGCAGCCCTCATCCTGAGGAAATTGGCCTTCTTAAAATTAAGTGTTTTTGCCCTCCCAGCCTGTGTTTATTTTTTACAGTATAGGTAAAATGTAACTATATTGTGATCACTGTTGCCGAGGTTTTCACGAACATTGACATTCCCAACAAGCTCTGCATTATTAGAAATGACCAGATCCAACAGAGCTTCACCTCTAGTCGGGTCTTCCACAAACTGGCCCATAAAATTTTCCTGCAACGGGTTGATGAAATTTCTCCCCTTTGGAGTTGAAGCTTAACCATGACACCAATTAATATCTGGGTAATTAAAATCTCCCATTATCACTACAGTACCCGCCTGTGCAGCCCGCTCCATCTGTTTATATATTTGACCTTCTATCTCTTCAGTTATATTGGGGGGTCTATAGATTACACCAAAAGTAATTTTTTTCAGTGTTTACCTCCCTTTGTAATTCCACCCACCAGGTTTCAACCTCCTCACAGTCTTCACCCAGTATTGTCTCTTTCACACTCACCTTCATATCACTTCTCACATACAGACATACACCACCGCCTTTCATATTTGTCCTGCCTTTCTGAAACAGTGTAAAACCCTGTAGATTTACAGCCCAGTCGTGTGAAGAGTCTAGCCATGTTTCAGCAACACCACTTTAATTTTTCACTTTCAGTTTCAGAAATGTGATTATTTGACATCATTTGGGCATTTTTATTTTCATTGCTGTTTTGTAACAAAAGGATCTCCCTATTCTGTTGTCTAGTCCTCTCCCCACAGTCTATTTCTCCTCCCACCAATATAGTCTGACCCCTCTCTAGCCTGACTACCCCTTTATTTTCTACATTGACCTCCCTCCTCAGCCCTAGTTTAAATACCTTGCCACCCTAGCTAGAATTCTCTACCCCAGCACAGCAGACCCCCTTCCATTTAGGTGTAAATCATCTGCAGAATACACTTTGTACCCCAATGAAAAGTCAGTCCAGTGCTCTAGGAATCCAAAGCCTTGTCCTCTATACCAAGACTTAAGCGATGCATTTAACTCCCTGAGCTCCCGCTGTCTTTCCTGTGATGCGCATGGCACAGTCAGTATTCCTGAGAATACTACCTTGGAGGACCTTCCCTTCAGCTTGTATCATAGTTCTTTAAAATTATTCTTAATTTATTAATTTATTCTGTAGTTGGTACCTACATGGACCATAACAGCTGGATCATCACCAGCCCCTCCCAGAAATTTGTCCACCCGTTCCCCAACATGCCGAACCCTAACACCATGGAGACAGCAAACCATTTGGTTGATGCGGTCTTGGCAACAAATTATTATATCCGTCTTCCTGATTATAGAATCCCCTACAACTACCAATTGTCTTGCCTTACCTGCATTACCATCCCGCCGACTACTAACTGGGCTGTTCTCCCGGCTGTTAGGGAGATCAGTATTCACTAGGGCTGCCATTTCTGAGACCGACACCCTCGCAAAATCACCCAAATTGGCAATTTTGCTTGGAATATCAGAAACAGGATTGGCCTTCCTTTTCTTGGACCCCCTTCTACTGCCCCTAACTACATTAACCCAGCTACTTGCCTGATCTTGCTGACCCATGTCTTCACCCTCCAGTTCTACCCCACTAACTGCTTGCTCAGTGAGCCAGCTCAAGATTGTCTATAGCCCTCAGTGTTGCATTCTGCTCCTCCAGATCTCTAATGCGAGCTTCCAGGTGTGCCACAGAGGTATTCACCCTGGAACTCCGGCTCCAGTCATGCATACATATGGCAAACTGTGCACTGAAGAAAACGTCCAATCTTGCTATCCATTATCCCAGTTACAAAAAAACAGTGAACAATTGTTAAAGTAAAAGAAAAGAAGAAGAGTACTTACAGGGGCTTTAACGCCTCTTTTTAACTCTGGTTTAGTAACTCCACTTGATATACAAACCACTTGATTTAGCAAGCCAAAACAGAGCAAGCTCAACAGAGGCCTGAGGGCTAATTTATACCACCTGAGAGCAGTTAACCCCTCCCCCTAGTCAGCTGCACAGCAGGACAGAAACTAAGAAGGAAAAATATGTTTTAAATTGTGTCAGTTTTGCAAACTTCTATTAGCAAGCACTCAATTCATATATCACACACAGTATCCTACGCAGTATCCCACACAAGAACACAGCAAGTCAATCCGGTTTGGTAACTCAACTTGATGTACAAACCACTTGATTTAGCAAGCCAAAACCTCGCCTGTCCCCTCGGCCGTTGCCAATGGAGACTACTGTGGGGGTAGCGACCTGGGGATACTAGAGGCCAAGTCCACATCTTTGTAAAGAGGTTAAAGGGTCAACACCTAGCTATTCCATAGACTCCGCTCCCCAGTGTAGCCTCACGCTAAAACTGTCGGCAATACAGTGGGCCACACCATTCTCTTGGGGCCCCGTGATAGTCACTACATCTATGGGCCCTCTGAAAGGTTTTTAACTGGAAATTTTAAGCTACAGCCCTTTCTGAAATCAGACAACCTGATGATTGTAATTGCCTTAATGTGCTGTTGGAGGACTTGTCCAACTTCAGGTAAAAAAATGCATTATAATAAACATTTGCTTACAAGTAGAGGCTTACATACAAAAACAATGTAAAAATAATAGACCAAGGTGTGCAAAGTTCATATATACCACAAACGTCTACATTAACAAGAGCTTGTGCCCTCAAAAATTCTGAAACAGAGGCCATGCAATGTTTGGCTATCATCAATAAATGTGTGAAACATATATACTGTAAACATATAAATATAATATAAACATAAAATCCAACTTATAATTTTTACACACAACCACCTTCATGCAACTTAGTATCAAACAGTGATTATAAGAAAAATCGCATAAAATGAAAAATAAATTTCAACTTTGTGACTAAAATGCATAATCAAGCAGACCCAATATGCAAACAAAATGTACTGTGCAAAGAATTGTAAGATATGAGTAGATGATACATACCACATATTTACAGGTGTGTGTGTGTGTGTGTGTTAAAGAAATGCCAAAACCACAGGAATGGAACCTAACCTGCGTTAGATCTGTTACTAGCAAGGACGTATTATTACGTCATTGGCTAGAAGGTTTTAGTTTTTGCCTTCACGCATTCCGTCAGCCATAAGTTTTTAATTTTTAATGCTACGTAGCTATTTGAGGCCAATGACAGTTTCTACAAACTGTTGCCGCTTATCTGTGTAAAGAACCTGGACTGTTACTCGACTACTCTTGCTATTATCACACTACTGCCTGATCGTTTCAGTCACTGGACTCCGAATCTGCTACAGACCTTGACAGAATAGTCTGGCCAAATATAGAGTCCGCTGAAACAAGTCCTTTGACAACAATGAGGCAACAACTTGCTGAAGTACAAGAATTTGGTCCCACTTATAAAGAAAAATGTTCTCAGATGCAAAATCTAGAGCAAAATTAACAAAGAAATTATTGAGTCCACACAGAAAGACAAGTATGACAGCACAAAAGTATCTGATAAGAACTCTAAAATCGATTACTTATTCAAAAGAGTTTCTGACTCTACTTAAGGATGGATATAAAAATTACTAATTTCTCAACCATCCTCAAAGGAATGTCATTATCTTCTTTAAAGGTGGATTCCTGATATAGCAATTTCTAGCGCTCTACTAGCAGTGACTGAATGCTTGACATTACAAAAGGTTCAAGAAGAAATTGTTGAGCGATTGCACGCTGCTCAAAAATAATTTATACAGGCTGCTGGTAAACACCGGAAAGCAACTTCTGATTTTTATGTAGGGAACAAAGTGTGGCTTTCCACAAAAAATGTAAAGCTGCCAAGTACCTTCTCCAAAACTGGGCCAGAAATATATTGAGCCAATTTAAATTTCTGTTCATATTAAACAAGTCACTTTTCATTTAAAACTTGCTAAGACTATGAAGGTGCATCCTGTTTTTCATCATTTTTTCTTTTAACCATTTCATGAAATTTTTTTGCCCCAAATTTGCCTCCTCCTCTACCACCAGTGAAGGGGCAAGGTGAAGATGAATATGTTGTTGACAAAATTGTGAACTTCAGAATAAATATGAATAAGCTACAGTACTTGATCCAATTAAAGGATATATGTGTACCATACCTGGACTACTACTTGACTACTCTTCCTATTATCACTCTCCTGCCAGATCGTAATAGCCACTGGACTTCTAATATACTACAGACCTTGACACCTTTATTGTATCTAATGCTAAAATTGCCTTATTACCCAGTGATTGTTGGGTCGGTTGAATTTTCCACTAATATACCTTATTTGATCATCCCCCATAATTAATTTAATAACTTTGCCCAGTCACATAGCCAATGCTTTTGCCAAGATTTTTACTTCTGAATTCAGCAGTGAGATTGGGTGTTACGAATCAAGCAAGCGTGGGTTTTCATTCTGCTTCAATATTAACAAAAAAACTGCCTCATTTATGGTAGATGGAAATTTTTTTTTTTAACCAATGATGACTCTAAAATCCCAACATTGGAGAGAGCAATGTTTTTGCTAATATCTAAAAGAGTTCGAATGGAAAACTATCAGTTCTGGGAGATTTTCCATTTTGGAGAAGGTATGATATTAGGGGCTCGTCAAGAAAATCAAGCTTTTTGAATAGGACTGAGCTGCTGTGAGCTGTAATACCAAGAGCGTCCCCTACCAAAGGTACTGAGCTGTGCCTGGCAAACAATGAAGTAGCCCCTTCTATCAGCTGATTGAGGGGGTTCTGAGAGTTGGACCCCCACCAATTTGATATTAATGGTCTATCCCAAGGATAGTCCATACATTTTGTAGTCCTGGATAATGCCTTTATATAATCTTTGCTAAATCCCAACTCATGTATAAATAAACTATTCAAACAGAGCATGATGGTGCCTGAATTTACATGAGGATAAAAGTTATACTCATGGTAATTACATGGTAATTACATACAAGTGTTAGCAATAACGTAAATAAAAATTGGACAAAAATTATATAATAATAAGTCAACACATAGTCCTCAGTGATATATAATAACACCCCACCACTCAATAATGAAACACATGGAATACCACCTCAAACCCTACGACTTCATGGTCAATGTCTTGGGGAGCAGAACAAAACAAAATATGTTTCAGTTAATAATATTGTGCACAAAAAACACAACACATACATATAAAGAAGCATAATAAAAATGGTAAATACAAATAATTAAATTAAAGACACCCATCTATTAGCACATTGTACCTCTTTTGGCATTCAGAACTGCAGCAATTTGTTGTGGCATAGATTCCACTAGGTGTTGAAATTGTTCTGCAGGAATATTGGCCTATGTAGATATTGGCCTATGTAGCGGTTGCCGCTAAAGTGTCCCTCCACCATAGAGTAAACAGCTGCCATGAAGGGGTGAACTTGGTCGGCCACAATGCTTAGATAAGCCCTACTGTTCAAATTCCCATACACAGGTATCAGAGGAGCCAGGGTGTGCCAAGAAAACATTCCCCACACCATTACTCCACCTCTATCAGCCTGAACTATTGCTCCACATCCACCAGCCTGACACCTGACAGGAAGGGTTCGTAGATTCATGTTGCTTATTCCCAATTCTGACTCTTCCATCAGTATGGTGCAACTGAAATCTGGATTCATCTGACAATGTTATTCCACTGCATAGTGATCCAATTTCTGCGATCTTTTTCCCACTAAAATCTTGCCTTTCTGTTTCCCTTAAACAGGAATTATACCCAAACTGGTTGTCTGCTACTGTATTGTTGTATTGAATGAGGACTTATATGTTCGGACATGTTAATTGTGGCACCAGCGTTGCATTCGGCTGAAATTTGCTTGACTGTGCACCTCCTGTTCATCAAAACGATTCTTGACATCCTCCTCTGACCCCTTTCATCAATGAGTTTTTGAGATCCACAAGATCTCCTTGCGCTGGATGTTTTTTCTCGATCACACCCTTCTCATTATACTCTTGACACCATTGCATGAGAACACTCCATAAGGTAGTGAGATTTTGAAATACTGGCCCCGGCTAGTCTAGCACCGATGACCATACCTCGTTTAAAATCGCTCAGATTACACAATTTTCTCGTTCTATTGAGGATTTACACTAAAAATTATCCATGAAAAAGTAATTTGATTTTATGCTGCACCCTGGTGTGACATGTCTGATTTCCATACAGGGACGCTGCAATTGTGACTGAGCTAGTGTCTCTACTAAAGTGGCCATTCAGTGTATATCTATTATACTATAAATTTATATTATACTGTACTATGTATACTATAGACGTAGTTGGACATCATCTCGCAAATGCATTATATAATGTGTTCTGATGTGAAAAGAGAAATGTCAAAAAAATAAACCTAAATAGAACAGTTTGGGCCTCCATTGTGAGCCAGGACGGAGAGCCACATCTGCAGCAATCTATTTTCTCTCAACAAAGGCTTTGCCTAACATAGAGTGCTTTCCTGGAAATATAGGATGGAGGCGCCATGAAGTAAACACAACTGTACTCTGCCGGTAATAAAATGTAATATTTAGAGTTTAAGATAATTTCTATACTGGTATGTATATTCCGGATAATCATATCTTTCTTTTGCTGTGTAGCTTCGATACAACACAGAAACAGTCATTAGTGTTACGGCAACCAAAATGTAATCATATTACTGCTGAATTAGCTTATGCAATTACTTATGTATTTTAATATTTAAATCCACTGTGCAATTTCTGGATTAAAAAAAGTTCTGCCTTTAAATTTTTTTTTACTAATCAGCTTCACTGTATAACTAAGAATACTAGGGTATGGTGGAGAAAGTTGCAACGGGGGTTAATAAAACAAATGATTGTCCATCGGACAACTATCATGCTGAACTTCAGGGTAGAGGGTGGTGCAGCGCATTCTGAAACCCTCTGCATTGGGCAGCCCTCCCCTGTGTGCTGGTATTTATTACTGGCATCAGTATTAGGTTAACCCTTCCCCCATATTGCCAATGTAGGCAAGTGATAGTTTGGAAGTCACAGCAACATACAGTTGGTCCAGAATTATTTGGACAGTGACACAAGTTTTGACACTTAGTTGTTTGCCAAAACATATTGAATATACAGCTATATAATCAATGAGGGCTTAAAGTGCAGACTCTCATCTTTAATTTGAGGGTATTCACATCCTAATTTAACCCCTTTAGGACGCAGCCTGTTTTGGCCTTGTGGCACAGCCGATTTTTTCAAATCTGACATGTGTCACTTTATGTGGTAATAACTCCGGAATGCTTTTACCTATCCAAGCGATTCTGAGATTGTTTTCTCGTGACATATTGTACTTTATGATAGTGGACAAATTTGGTCGATAAATTCAATATTTATTTGTGAAAAACCCCCAAATTTTTTTTATTTTTTCTTTACTTTTTACACTTTCTTTTTTTACCTGCAGCTCTGATCGCTGCTAGAATACATTACACTACCTAGGTAGTGTAATGTATTCCAACTGTCAGTGTGACGTCACAGTCACTCTGACAGTTAGTCTACGAGGACCAGCAGAGGCTGATCCTCATAGACTTGCATACATGGCAAACTCGGGTGCCGTTGTCTGGCCCCCGGGTGCCATCACAAGCATCAGCAGCCCCCACAATTGCATGGGGGCTGCTGATGGGCTACAAACCCCCTACATGTGGAGAAATCGCAATCGAGCCCCGAATGTAATGGGTTAATTGCCGAAATCAGCGGCAATGAGCCGCTGATCGGCAACTAGTGGAGTGTCAGCTGTCCGGGACAGCTGACCTCCTGGTTCTCGATGCACACTGTCGCCGACAGTGTGCATCGCGAACGGCAGTGACATCCTGTCACTCTGACAGGAAGTCTATCAGGAGGCTGATCCTGATAGGCTTCCGTACATGGCAGACACGGAGGCCATTACTTGGCCTCCGATCGCCATGCTAGCCATCTGCAAACCTCACGATTTCATCGTGAGGTCTGCCGATGAGCTAGAAACCCCTGAATGCGGTGATTGCAATCGATCACCGCAATCAAGGGGTTAATTGCCGGAATCAGCAGAAATAAGCCGCTGATTGGCATACAGTGGAGTGTCAGCTGTCAGGGACAGCTGGCCTTCCGGTTCCCGGTGCACACTGTCCCCGACCATGTGCACCGGGAACCACTCAGTAACTGTACGTTCCTTTGCCTTAAGACACTGGCCGCATGGACGTACAGTTGCATCCTCGTGCGCCTAGGGGTTAAGTAAGGGTTTAGGAATTACAGCTCTTTAAAATGTAGCTGCCTCTTTTTCAAGGGACCAAAGGTAATTGGACGTTTATCTCAAAAGCTATTTAATGGGCTGCATGGGCTATTCCCTCGTTAATCTATCATCAATTAAGCAGGTAAAAGGTCTGGAGTGGATTCCAGGTGTGGCATTTTCATTTTGAAGCTGTTGCTGTGAACCCACAACATGAGGTCAAAGGAGCTCTCAATGCAAGTGAAACAGACCATCCTTAGGCTGAAAAAAAATGAAGAAATCCATCAGAGAAATAGCAAATATGTTAGGAGTGGCCAAATCAACAGTTTGATACATCCTTGAGAAAAAAGAGCGCACTGGTGATCTCGTGAACTCCAAAAGGTCTGGAGGTCCACGGAAGACAACAGTGGTAAATAATCTCAGAATCCTTTCCATTGTGAAGAAAAACCCCTTCACAACATCTACCCAAGTGAAGAACACTCTCCTGGAAGTAGGTGTATCAGTATCTAAGTCTACCATAAAGAGAAGACTTAATGAGAGCAAATACAGAGGCTTCACCACAAAGTGCAAACCATTATACAACCTTAAAAATAGAAGACCAGATTAGACTTTGCCAAACAACATGTAAAGAAGCCGGCTCAGTTCTGGAGCAGCATTCTTTGGACAGATGAAACTAAGATCAACCTGTACCAGAATGATGGGAGGAAGAAAGTATGGAGAAGGCTTGGAACGGCTCATGATCCAAAGCACACCACATCACAGCAACGAGTTAGGAACTGGGTGCAACTTATGGGGTCTCTGAGCGACTGTTTAATAAACTACTTTAGGTCATCACAATGATGCTCGACATCGGTAGAACATCAAAGGCGAGTCCAAGGGATGTATGACATGGTGGCTTGGAGACTGGGTTTCCATACACTGATGGCCAACCAAAGGCTAAAGGAATGCAATGTGGTGACCAGGTGATGGTGTAAAACCGAACAGCTTGAAGAAGTTACAGTGGAAGTAGGAGTACAGGCCTTTTGAGGGGGTGCAGCAGCCAAATCCAGATGTGCCAGTATTTGAGCTGAAGCCAGAAGGTTGGCGTGGATCCTTGAGGGTAGTGGACAGGAGTATGTTGCGGCCCTGCACCTTCTCGGACAGAATACCTGGGGCAGAACCCGTGCCGTCTCTCATTCCTGAACCAGTAGCCACCATCAATGAGTGGTGGATCTCTCCAGTGCCCAGCCCAGAACCCTTAGAGAGAAGGGAAGAGTTAGCATCACCAACAGTTAGAAATGTAGATTGGACCGCAGAAGCAGAGTACCCCACACGCTTGAACCTGGCAACTGAAGTCCAGATGACAACCCTTAAACATAAACATATTTGTAATTAACTTTTATTAAAAATTGTGTTTACTTATCGAGATACATGATTTATGCATTCACTATACATAGAAGCTGAACTCGGTGTTTAAAGCAGCGTCCGTCAGTGAAACGCTCAGCTGTCAGCTCTTACTGTGTCCCTCTAATGCCTACTGCAACCCTATTATCGATCATATCTAAGTTGGTAAAATTAGATATGATCAGTAATAGGGTTATAGAATAAAAAATGCCCCAAAGATTTACACAGCTTATAATTTATTACTAAATTTGAGATTTATGTCCTGCAGCAGTGCGAAACTTTTTCAATGACAGCTGTGCTTTAAAACGTGAAAATACAATAACTGGTGTACTTGCGTGAGTTAAACAATACAACTAAGTTTGACACATACAGAGTCACTTCTACCTCATGTGCAGCCACAAATCTGTTCCCACACCTCACTTTCAATTCTAGACAGATTGAGAACTTAAAAGACAATTGTTAATTTTCCCTCCTGGTCAGCTGGGAAAATGCTATGCTCCCCTGCACCTGAACACTCCTATTCTAGCCACTTGCCAAGCATACAGTGTGACCATTGCTGCCAAAATCTTCACCTATAAGATGTGGAGGTCACAAACCATTACAATACCAGAGTTGGGAGCCAGGCGCTAGCATGGAAGGAGTGTTGGCTCTCTTGTTGTGGACTGCAGGCTTTGTACTTATAGTCAATGCACAAGAGAAGCTGTTGAGAGGTAAGAAATCTTACTCTAGTTCTAAAGAATTTAAGATTTTAAAAAATTCTATCTATCTATCTATCTATCTATCTATCTATCTATCTATCTATCTATCTATCTATCTATCTATCTATCTATCTATCTATCTATCTATCTATCTATCTATCTATCTACTATCTTTTCCAAATGTCGCTTGGCTTTAAACACGGGAAAATAAAACCCACATAGTTTCTTACTTAACCTTGCTGTAGTGCTGCAATCTTTTTTCCTTGTATAGTATTTTGAGCTGTGGATAGATAGATAGATAGATAGATAGATAGATAGATAGATAGATAGATAGATAGATAGATAGATAGATAGATAGATAGATAGATAGATAGATAGATAGACAGACAGACAGACAGACAGACAGACAGACAGATAGATAGATAGATAGATAGATAGATAGATAGATAGATAGATAGATAGATAGATAGATAGATAGATAGATAGATAAGAAATATCATTTGAATATCACAGGAGCTTCATAAATATTATGGCCGTTTGTCTTTGGGTCGATGTGTGCTGCTAAGAGTATTGGTTTTCAAATACATTGGAAGTTCACAAGAAAAGTTATTCATGCCTTCAAAGACCCTTCATGTACCAGACTGGACTCATGCAGTTCATGACAACCCCTGTCCATATGATCTATTAGGACATATTGACGTCATAAAAAGGGTCCAAATCGTGGGGGTTACTATGAGCAAGGGTGGTATTTCGGTTGGTTTTTGCAATGACGATTATTTAATGATGACGGAAAAGTGCACATGGAAACGTCAAGGATGCTGTCTAGCTGAGAAGGATTTCAATCCTTCCAATCATGTAGTTGTTATATTTTAACAATACTTACAACTTTAGTAAGGGCCTGTTCACATCTGCGTTGAAGACCCTTCGTCACAGATCCCGTCCAAAATACTGGAAACTGAAGAACAGCATGCTGTACTGTTGTTTCCGGTAAAATGATGGACACCATGTCGGAAACCCAACGGAATCCAATAAAGTCAAAGGGTCAGGCATCGAATGTGTCCGTCATGCAACGAAACTAGCGCTTCCAGTATTTTCGTTGTTCTGCTCCACTGACGGAGCAGAGCACTGGAAACACAGAACGCAAATGTTAACTGGCCCTATCCTACAGCGTAAAACAGGAGCAGAATAAAAATATGGAATTATTTGAATCCGTTAAAAATAGGATCTGACAAGCCCTGGTTTATAAAATATTCTGGATTTTTGGATGGTCATAGAAAAGTATATATACCTCCAAGAACGCAGATTAAATAATCTGCTGTGGTCTTTTTATTATTCCAGTTTACATTGCAGTTATATGACAGAAACAACATTTCTGTATTTTCAGATGTCAGACTTAAAGGCTATGTACACCTTTGAAAAATGTCTTTTTTTGTATAAAAATGTCTATCAGTGTGTTTGGTGCAACTTTCTTATTACTTTTTATTAAAAATTATTTTAACTTTTTGAGATACAGCTGCTTTGTATTCTGTATACAGAGCAGCTGATTCTAGCGCTGAAACCTGTATCCGTCAGGTCAGCGGCAGTGACGGGTTCAGTGAAAGTGGGTTCTGTATGTCTCTGACACGCAGGATCCACCTGTTATCGATCACATCTAAGTTATGAACTTAAATGTGATAGATTACAGTTGGATCCTGCGTGTCAGAGACATACAGGACCCGCTAACACTGAACCCGTCAGTCCCGCTGACCTGAAGGTTGCAGGTTTCAGCACAAGATAAAAAGCAGCTGTTTCTGAAAAAGCAGAAAGAATTTTTAATAAAAAGTAATTAGAAAGTTGAATCAAACACTCATGTACATTTTTATTTTTAAAAAAAAAACAACAAAAAAAAAACAGTTTTCAAAGGTGTACATAGCCTTTAAGGAAAGTTTTCGAATATTGCTCATAGCAATAAGGGGAGTGTATGAAATATTATAATTTAGTATTATAGTTTAAAATATATTTCAAACTACGGGTAAAAATTAATGTAAAATGTGCATTGTTTCTTCTTATAACAAGAGGCTAAATAGAGCCCAGTTTGAACAATGCACCTGTACATAATGTAATGTGTCTCGGGTCACTGCAACCTGATTTAAATCAAAACCCTATAATCTCATAGGCCACAAACATGGTACATTTATTGTTATACTATTACATATACATGCTTTCGAGAACAGGACCTTTATCTAAGGCCCCAGATCTCAGAAAAATCCAAATATTCTTGTTACGAAATGTAATTTTGTTCTCTACCTTAAAGAGGCTCTGTCACCACATTATTAGTGCCCTGTCTCCTACATAAGGAGATCGGCACTATAATGTAGGTGACGGTAATGCTTTTTATTTAAAAAAACGATCTATTTTTACCACTTTATTAGCGATTTTGGTTAATGCTAATGAGATGTGTATTCAGAATCCTGACACTTCTGAATCTTTTCTGTGAGATTTCCAGCAAGGGAAACGAAATGTCGTTTACATCGCAATCTCGCGAGATTACGCATGGCTTGCTGGAATCTCACAGAAAAGATTCAGAAGTGTCAGGATTCTGAATACACATGACGTCCAGGCTGGAGGTCATGTATATTCATTATTAGGACACTTGATTACCGTTAATAACCAAATATGCAACTCAGCTCTCTACTCACTGAAATATCTCAACAAGGAGATGAACAACCGGAGCAGGTAAAAAAAGAGGTGAAATCCTCAACACCACAAAAAAACAGAGACAAAATGATAGTTTTTTACCGCTCAGACGGTTGTAGATGTAAAGTCTGAAGTGTCCATCAAGGGTTTGACCTTCCCCTCAGCTTGCATGCAGAAAAAACTATCCAAATATCCACTGGTGTGTATATCTTGCTGGTACTTGTGGTTCCACACAGAAGTGAAACTGCAAAAATGCAACTGCTTGCTGTGTAGATCCTCGTACTTGATGTTCTAAATCTCCAACAAGGGAGAAAAAGGAGATAGTGCACTACCTTTTGGAAACTACAAATTCCACGACTTTATTCCATGCTTACAAAAATAGATATAGATAAAAGCATAAGATAAGCTCTTGTAACACGCCAAATAATGCAACCCGACCCTGGGTTTCGCCCTTCTGGCTTCCTCTGGGGCATATGGGTGTGTACCATACATGTGTTTAAATAGCTGTCAGTCTTCTTAACATACAACAGTTTTAAATTGCTTAAGAGGCTCTGTCACCAGATTTTCAAACCCCTATCTCGTATTGCAGCAGATCGGCGCTGCAATGTAGATAACAGTAACGTTTTTTTTTTTTTCAAAAACGAGCATTTTTAGCCAAGTTATGAGCATTTTTATATTTATGCAAATGAGCCTTTCTTAAGTACAACTGGGCGTGTTTAAAGTTAAGTCCAACTGGGCGTGTATTATGTGCGTACATCTGGGCGTTTTTACTTGTTTTACTAGCTGGGCGTTGTGAATAGAAGTGTATGATGCTGACGAATCAGCATCATCCACTTCTCTTCGTTACCACCCAGCTTCTGGCAGTGCACAGACACACAGCGTGTTCTCGAGAGATCACGCTGTGACGTCACTTCCTGCCCCAGGTCATGCATTGTGTCGGACGAGCGAGGACACATCGGCACCAGAGGCTACAGTTGATTCTGCAGCAGCATCAGTGTTTGCAGGTAAGTCGATGTAGCCTCTGTCGCCTGGTGCATTAAAAAATGTATGTTGTGAGATTACAAACTTTTGTAATACTCTGTCATGAGACATTTATACTGTATGTGTCTATGTGTGGCCACACAGTGGTTGTGATATGGATTAGAGCTTGTCAAGACTTTTGCTAGCATGTCACGCTATTGTATTGAATTGGTTTAATTAGAAATTGGAGTCCTTAACCAAATTCAAGCAAAGGTAAGGGTGGACAAATCTGTACCAGCAATACAGCAGCTCAGAGAGATATGACGATCCCAGATATAATACTCTTATTGCGCTGCTAAAGTACTGGTACTAATATGACAGCTCTTTTTTTTTACTTTTTACACCAAAGGACCACTGAGAAGGCTGGGGGGGGGGGGGCTAGGAGAAACTGGGGGAGCATGCACTGTCATTCAAAGACTCGGTCTAGGAATGACACAGGGTACACAATGATGAAAAAGGGGCCCTGGGTTACAGAATTTGTTTTTAGAAAAAAAAATAGACAAACTGAACTAACTTCACTGCACCCTTGGGAGTGTGTAATGACGGGATGCTGCTCTATGAGAAGTTTACGAGCAGTGGTTTACTGATTGCGAGCTCGGTGCTCTCTGGTCGGTGCAGGATCATAGGGCAAATGAGCATTCATAGAATGCTTATTCCCGATCATTTCCCTTTAAATTCATAAACTTTTATCGTTATCGGCAACACATCTCCCTGTGTAAACAGGGAGACGTAAAGCCGACACGATAGAGATGTATGGGGACGAGCGATCGGAGTAACGAGCGCTCGTCCCAATACTAGCTCCTTGTGAAAGGAGTAAACGAGCAGCTGCACGTTTACACGACCCACATTATTTATAGACAGCATTGATCAGCAAGCACCAAGCTCACAGGCACAAAGTCACTGCTTGTAAACTACATTGGATGAATCTAGGCTTCCATGACCTGCTTTTTTTTTTTTATCTAACTCTGACAGAGCCATCCAAGCTGCTGCTTCATACTGACTGCATATTGGTAAAAACAGGGCTGAATCCATAATCCATAATCATGCTCAGTATTCTGACTCCATGACCAGGCTGTAAGTTGTAGGGCCCTTGAGACAATCTCACTGTATATGTCTGTATTGAACCGGTACTCACACCAAGACACTGTCAGATAGCGTCAACTCAGCTGAAGAGGCACGTGGGAAGATTCCAGAGAAGTTTATTTTCAGGCTGAAATACTTGTAATGTACACAAACCAGCAGGTGAAAAGATGATATTTTGCCAGAGTTGAGCAGGAGATGACTACACAGTATGGGAACTATGAGGAAAGACAACTAGGCACAGAAAGAAGGGAGGAGCTATTACCTCAGAGCCTAGCTACAGGGAGATAGCAGGGACAAACTAAATAAAGCAAAGCAACTGCAATAGGAGCATATAACATAACATGACAGTGAATAGAAACCTAAGTCGAGGGACATGACACTCCCCGTCTGAAATCTTTAGATTTCACAATAAATCAAACTTGAAAGAATGTCCTTGAATAATGTCCAGTAGTGGATCCTGGAACCTGAAAGACAAAAAGAACATGCAAACAATGACAATAGTTATAGTCCAAGTCTGTTGCCGATAGTCCACAACAGTAGGTATCCGCTTGTACAAGTTCCAAGTAAGAAACCCATCTTCGGATTGGGGAAGCCGCAACTTGCCAACACTTCCACCAACCCACTGTATATTCCAAATGGTAAGGTGTTCCAAATATAAGGAAGAAAGTAAATAGGAGGGAACCTCCAGCTCACCTTAAGGCAGAAGAATTTCAGATGCCTAATGCGCACGGATCCTCGTGTCGGCACACGCTGATGAAATTGTAGCAGAGAAGTGGTTGAGATCCAGCGCAGAAAAATGAAGAGTTGTTCACGAATGTGTTAAAATGGAATCTCGTTCCAATTTTATTGGATAAATGACATAAAACAGGGAGTCTTGTTCCCCCAGTGGGTAAGGTGGATGTAGATAGAAGCTACGCATTCATTTTTCTTCTATCTACATCCACCTTACCCACTGGGGGAACAAGACTCCCTGTTTTATGTCATTTATCCAATAAAATTGGAACGAGATTCCATTTTAACACATTCGTGAACAACTCTTCATTTTTCTGCGCTGGATCTCAACCACTTCTCTGCTACTGTTCCAAATATAACACAGCTAGCAGCCAGCTGGGGGCTGTGTCCTTTATGTGCCTTCTTACTTTGGAAGAAGAAGCACTAGTTCAGTGATTGGGCGGAAGAAAACTCGCACAGAGCCTCCTTTGGTCACCTTGACCTCTACCTTTTGAGTCTTTCCATCATCACTAGGCATAACCTTGGTAACAAGACCCATTGGCCATTCATTGCGATGGGCTTCCTTATCCTTTAGAAGAACAAGGTCACCTTCCTGGAGGTTGGGTCTCGACGTCTGCCATTTGTGACGGCTTTGAAGTATGTGCAAATACTCTGTCTTCCAGCGGTGCCAGAACACGTTGGACAGGTATTGTACCTGTTTCCATTGGCGTCGGTAAATGTCGCTGTGGTCAAAGATTCCCGGAGGGATTGCAGCAGTCCCGATCTTCTGGGTAAGAAGCGTAGCCGGGGTAAGAATAACTGGGGAATCAGGGTCCGAGGATACTGGGACTAGTGGCCTTGCATTGATTATGGCGGACACCTCTGCAAGAAAGGTGACCAAGATCTCATGAGTAAGCAAAGACTTGTGATCCAGCAACATGGAGTCAAGGATTTTGCGTGCAATTCCAATCATGCGTTCCCATGATCCTCCCATGTGAGACGAATGTGGAGGGTTAAACACCCATGTGCACCCATTGTTAGACAAGAAATTGTCTAACTGCAGTTCTTTGCTGGCTCCCACGAAGTTAGTGCCGCAGTCAGACCTCAGTTGCTTGACGGGTCCTCGGATAGAGAAGAATCTTCGGAGGGCATTGATGAAGCAAGAAGAATCCATAGACTCAATCACTTCGATGTGTACTGCTCGGATGCTGAGACATGTAAACAGCACAGCCCACCGTTTGCTGTTTGCGACTCCACCACGGGTCCTTCGTGTAACAACTGACCATGGGCCAAAGACATCCACCCCAACATAAGTAAAGGGCGGTTCCGTACTTAGTCGGTCTGCTGGGAGATTTGCCATTTGTTGTTGATGGTGTCTTCCTCTTAACTTATGACACTTGACACATTTATGGAGCACGGAGGAGATGCATCTCTTCATCCCTACGATCCACAAGCCGGCTGACCTGATGGCACCTTCCGTAAACTGTCTGCCTTGGTGCTGCACTCTTTCATGATGGTGTCGGACCAATAGTGTAGCAATATGATGCCGACCTGGTATAATGACAGGATTTTGTTCCTTGCTACTTAGATCAGATCTCACTATACGGCCGCCCACTCTCAGCAATTTGTGATGATCAAGCACTGGATTCAGTTCAAAGAGTGCACTGCTCTTGGAAAGATTGATACCCTTTGTAATATTGTCAATCTCCTGACTGTATACTTCTTGTTGCACACAACGGGTAATGACTTCTTCAGCATGTTCGATGTCTGCGACAGTAGGGTGTTCTTTACAGATATGCCAGCCATGACACTCTGATGTGTCCTTAGCAAAGCAGTGAGCGATATGAATTAGGTGAGCAACAGCTCGCACAATAGATGACCAATTTGAGAAGCGCTCAAAGCGATGTGACTTCAGCTTCAATTTTGGAATTACAGAAGTGAAGAGCGTGGTATTTGTAGGCCTGATTTCCTTGTCAGACTCGGGCTCCACCATCTCATAGGTGGTGTTGGTAGGAATTAAACAGGGATCCTCATACAAGAATTTTGGAGGTGACAACCACATGTCACATAGGCCTGCCGCCGGTTCAGGTCTTGTTCCACGATCAGCTGGGTTAAGGTCAGTGGAGATGTACTGCCACTGCCCAGGAGTAGAAAAACTTCTAATGCGTTCTACTCTGTTGCTGACATATACATAGAATTGTTTTGTTTGGTTGTATATATAACCAAGCACAACTTTACTATCTGTGTAGAAAGCAAATGAATCAATTGCAATGTCCATTTCGTTTTTAATAACTTCAGCAATCTCTACTGCTAGCACAGCTGCACAAAGCTCAAGTCTTGGCACAGAGTGTGCGGGTTTTGGGGTTAGTTTGGCCTTACCCAGGACAAATCCACAGTGAGGCTTGTTGGTTCCTGGGATTCTCAGATAGGCTACTGCAGCTATGGCTTCGATAGACGCATCAGAGAAAATGTGTATTTCTCTTCTGATGGCAGCTGAAAGAGAGCTGGGAACATAACAACGTGAGACTTGGAGTTGTTCTAATATTTTCAGAGACTCCTTCCATATCTTCCACCTTTGTTGTTTCTCAATAGGCAGAGAAGTATCCCAGCCTATGTTCTCAGTGGTAAACTGTCTCAGCAATTTCTTGCCTTGAATGGTGACGGGGGCTATGAAGCCAAGAGGATCATAGATGCTGTTCACAACAGATAAAACTCCTCGCTTGGTAAAAAGTTTTGTCACTGGCTGACACTTGGAAGGTGAATGTGTCTTGCTTAATGTCCCACAGCAAACCTAGGCTTCGTTGTATAGGAGGAACATCAGAACCAAGATCGAGGTCTTTCAAGTTGGTTGCATGATCTTCAGAGGGGAACGCTTTCATTACCTTCTGGCTGTTAGAGATAATCTTGTGAAGTCTGAGATTTGCTACAGACAGCATTGCCTGCGTTCTGGTGAGGAGATCGATTGCCTCTTCACTTGTGGGTAACGATTTAAGTCCATCATCTACATAGAAGTTCTTCTCAACAAATTGACGAGCATCAGATCCATACCCCTTCTCACCTTCCTGGGCTGTCCTTCTCAATCCATAGATTGCTACAGCAGGAGAGGGGCTGTTGCCGAAGACATGTACCTTCATCCGGTAATCTGTGACCTTGTTGTTGACATCATTGTCTTTGTGCCATAGAAACCTGAGGTAGTTCCTGTTGTCTTCCTTGACAATGAAGCAGTGGAACATTTGCTGGATGTCAGCCATTACTACAACAGGTTCTTGTCTGAAGCGGATGAGTACTCCTTTGAGGTTGTTGTTTAGGTTAGGCCCAGTGAGGAGCAGGTTGTTTAGAGCGCTGGAATCAAACACCACTCTGATTTGATTAGGCTTGCGAGGGTGATACACGCCAAAGGATGGAAGGTACCAGCATTCTTCTCCTTCCTTTAGTGGTGGTGCAGGTTCTGCATGATCTCTATCAAATATATTTTGCATGAAGTCTACAAAATGTTTTTCCATCTCTGGTTTCCTCTTTAGGGTGCGTTTTAACCCCTTAGTGACCACTAATACGCCTTTTAACGTGATTCACTACTGGGCTTTAGGCTAGGCTGACGCCTTTTCACGTCAGCCTAGTCTAAGTCCTGCACGGGTCTCCCGTGCAGGCAGGAGCCGGGGTTCTGCTGTCTGATGACAGCTGAGCTCCTGCTCCAATGCCCGCGATCGAAGTTTACTTCGATCGCGGCCGTTTAACCCGTTAAATGCCGCCGTCAATAGCGACCGCGGCATTTAACTTTGTTTACAGAGGGAGTGCGCTCCCTCTCTCACCCATCGGCGGCCCGCGAATGCAATCGCGGGTCTCCGATGGGGTGTCATGGCAGCCGGGGGACTGATAAAAGCCCCCAGGTCTGCCCTGGACATATGCCTGTTAGGACGCGCCGGAGGCACGTCCTAACAGATTGCCTGTCAGATTTACACTGACAGGCAATAATGCTCTGGTATACGAAGTATACCAGAGCATTATAGCAGCGATCGGAACATCGCACAGTAAAGTCCCCTAGTGGGACTAATAAAATCAGTCATCAAAGTGAAATAAAGATTATTAATAAAAAGTACAGTAAAAAAATAAATAAAACCATTTTTTTCCATAAAAAAAAAAAAAAGTACACATATGTGGTATCGCCGCGACCGTAATGACTCCATTAATAAAGTTAATATGTAATTTAAACCGCAAAGTGAACACCGTAAAAAAAAAACGCCAAAAACTATGGCGAAATTGCAATTTTTTTCCATTGCCCCCCAAAAAAGTCATAATAAAAATGAATCAATAAGTCCCATGTACCCCAAAACAGTACCATTCAAAACTACGTCTTGTCCCGCAGAAAACAAGCCCAAAAAATCACTACATTGATGGAAAAAAAAAAAAATTACGGCTCTTGGAAAGCGACGATGCAAAAACAAATAATTTTAGTTCAAAAGTGTTTTTATTGTGCAAAAGTCGTAAAACATAAAAAAAACTCCACATATGTGGTATCGCCGTAGTCGTACCGACCCATAGAATAAAGGTCACATGTTAATTACGTCGCACAGTGAACGGCGTCAATTTAAAAACGCATAGAACAATGGCGGAATTTCAGGTTTTTTTTATAATCCCCCCCAAAAAGGTTAATAAAAGTTAATATAAAAATTATATGTACCCAAAAATGGTGTTATTAAAAAGCACAACTAATCCCGCAAAAAACAAGTCCTCATACAGCTATGTAGACGAAAAAATAAGAACGTTATAGCTCTTTGAATGCGACTATAGAAAAACGAATAAAATAGCTTGGTCATTAAGGCCTAAAATGGGCTAGTCACTAAGGGGTTAAAGAGGAAAATCTCGAAACTGCTTGCTGTAGATTGTTTGGTAATTTTGGTCTTGGGGAACGGAAAGGCAAAGGTGCTACCCAGCTGTTAGACTCATCCTGAGCAAATTCTTTGTCCATAACCTTGAGAAATTCTTTATCCTCTCTTGCAAGTGCCAACTTATTGTCTTCACTTGTAGAATTGAACACTGTTGCTCCAAGACTGTCATCCCAGGACAGGAATGTGTTCATATTATCTTGGTGGTCAAGCTGCCACTTACTGTTGCTCAGCTTCTCTTTCACCCAGTAATGGTGTGGGCATGGCTGAAAATAAGTGTTGCGACCAATTTGCAAAATGTGAGTTTTAAATGAGGAAATCTTGGTAGGCTTCTTCATCTTGTCTATACAGACGTTGCCTATAATAACCCAACCTAAATCAAGGCGTTGGGCAAACGGAGCATCATGTGTTCCGTTGATTTGCTGGCGTACCTTATGTACCCTGAGAATGTCTCTACCGAGCAGAAGTAGGATCTCTGCACTCTTGTCAAGGGCTGGTATTTCTTTCGCTATAGCCCTTAGATGAGTGTGATGAAGAGCAGCCTCTGACGTAGGAATCTCATCTTTGTTGGATGGTATCTGGTTGCACTCAACAAGTGTGGGTAAGGGTATCTCCTGATTGTTGAGAGAAGCCACTATAAGTCCACTGGCTCTTCTTCCGGAGACCTCTGTAATGCCACTACAAGTACCCAAGGTGTAAGGGTAAGCATCTCCTTTTAAGTTGAACAGGTCAAAGAGTTCTGATCTTGCGAGTGAACAGTTGCTCTGATCGTCCAGGATGGTATACACCTTTACGGCCCTTACCGGTTGACCCTTGGGGTATACGTTGACTAGACATATCTTTGCGCAGGACTTGTCGCAAAGGTCGTCTCCGCAGACTTCTGTGCATGAAGAAGATACAGTAGTAAGATTTGCTGCTTGCTCTGCATTCTCCCCGCCATGATTTATCGCAGGAGTGGAATGTGCAGGTGGTGCAGGACTGAATTGAGATGGGTGGAGCGCTTGCACATGGTCCTCACAGCCGCACTCTATGCATTTAATAGTAGTTTTACAGTCTTTAGCGAAATGTTCAGTAGACGCACAACATCTGTAACATACCCTAAATTTCTTTAGAAGCTCTTTGCGTTCCTGGAGCGGTTTCTTTCTGAAGCCAATGCATTTCTTGAGAGGATGTGGCTTCTTATGAATAGGACATAGGCGATTAGGATTTTCAATCTTTTCACCTTGGTTGTACTTGTCTGGAGCTGATGAGGGAGTGGGAAGGACATCAGTCTTTTTCACTGACACTGGACCTCTGTGGTTTCTATAGTTAGAACGTGGGCTGTCGTATTTAGGATGGGGTGAACCAGGACCACTGGACTCACTGGAGGTAAAGCTTGGGTCATTCTTGGATTCTGCAATGTTCCTGATAAATTCACAGAAGTAATAAAATGGAGGAAAGGAGACTTGCTTTTCTTTTTTGTATCTCGACCCAAGTGTAGTCCACCTTTCTTGAATATTGTACGGCAGCTTGGAAACTATTGGGTTTACCCCACGAGCTGTGTCTAGGTAACTGAGGCCAGGTAGGTGTGGGTCTGCCTTGGCCAGCTGGAGCTCTAAGAGTAGGTCGCTGAGCTCTTGGAATTTTTCATTGTCTTTGCCAGATATTTTTGGAAAACCTTGCAGCCGTTTTAACAGAGCATTCTCTATGGCTTCAGGACTGCCAAAGCTTTGTTCCAGTCTCTCCCAAGCAGCGATGAGGCCTGCAGTTGGATTCTCGATGTGGACAGATCTCAATCTCTTGACACGTTCTGTAGACTGTGGACCGAGCCACCTGATTAGCAGATCTAGTTCTTCAGCAGCAGTAATGCCAATGTCATTAATAACGGTAGAGAAGGCACATTTCCAGCCCCTGTAGTTCTCAGGCTGGTCGTCAAACCTTGTGAGGCCTGTTTTAGTAAGTTCGCGGCGAACCATGTATCTTGCAAACTCTGTCATGTCAGTTCTCTCTGACTTTGGGCAGAGTATTGCTGGCTGAGTAGTGCTGATCATATTATTTACGGTGTTCTGGCTAAGAGACATAGGGAAATACGGGTCTGCACGGGCGTTCAATCCAGGAGATAGTTTAAAGTCCATAGGTTTAGCTACACATGGAACTGGAACTATGTGGTTGCCAGGAGTCTGGTGACTTGCTAGCATATTGGATTGCACCTGGGCGTCTGTGTAATGAGCTTGCTGAGGTGCAGGGTTCTGGTGCAATGTGGTATGTGGAGAAAGGTAAGGATGACAAATTGGTAATGCATTGTACTGACCTTGGATGCAGAATGCTGCAGAAGAATCTGTGCCCCGTTGCTCTGGAGAAATATTTGCGCTGTCAGGATCATTAGCAGCGATCACAGGTTCACTGTTTTGGCTTAGTACGTAGTCTCTGGTGCGCTTAAGAGGATCTTCTACCTCCACTTCACATACACTGATGCTGTCTCTTTCACTTCCCCTGGCAGCTTCTTCTAAAACCTTTAACCTTGCCATAGCTGTGGCATGCTGGCATTGTTTGTTTAAAGTTTCTATTTCCGCCTTTTGGCGCGCGGCATCGGCTTCCATATCTGCCTTTTGGCGCGCTGCATCGGCTTCCATATCTGCCTTCTTTTGCGCAAAGACGGCCTGTATTTTAGTAGCCTCTGCTTCTGCCCGCGCTCTTATGAGCTGTTCGCTGAGCGTGGAATATTTTGAAGATCTTGACTTAGAAGATAGTTTTGAACGACTGGTAGACTTAGAAATGCGAGACGACGTTTCCTGTAATTGCGCGATTCTTGCCTCTGTGTTAGACTTAATTTTGCATACTAGGCTGTCTCGTTCCAAATTAAGTTTCTGGAAGCTTTCAAATTCTTCTAAAGAATCCTTTGTATTAAGTTTCTTCAAAATGCCAACATATTCCTGGCTTTTCAGTGAATAATGTTCATATGCTGTACAAAGCTGTTCTAGAGCTCCCTCTAGTGGTGAAACATTGTGAGCAGGCTGTGAGATGGTGGAGATGTGACTCAGCAATCTTTGCCAGAAGTTTGAGACAGCAGAAGAAAGTTCATGTTTTGCACCTTCTAGATTCTCTGTAACCTTCCATGTAGGCTTAGCAGAGCGTTTAGCTCTCTCACTGTACTGCAGACTAGGATCCATACTTTCTTCTGACTGTAGGTACTGTTCACCTTGAGAAGACTGTGCAATGTTCTCTTCAGACATGACACCTCACAGACAGGATGTGGATAATACAGAGGTGGGGGTGCTAGCTTGCTAGAAGGGTCTATGCTGTGGGGTCACACACACTGATGATTTCTTCTGCAGGCAGTTCCTTGTCTGTGACTATCTCTGCAGGAGCTGCACACTGACTATACAGCTGGATCTGGCAGATATATAATCATCTTTTCACTATTCTGACTCCATGACCAGGCTGTAAGTTGTAGGGCCCTTGAGACAATCTCACTGTATATGTCTGTATTGAACCGGTACTCACACCAAGACACTGTCAGATAGCGTCAACTCAGCTGAAGAGGCACGTGGGAAGTTTCCAGAGAAGTTTATTTTCAGGCTGAAATACTTGTAATGTACACAAACCAGCAGGTGAAAAGATGATATTTTGCCAGAGTTGAGCAGGAGATGACTACACAGTATGGGAACCATGAGGAAAGACAACTAGGCACAGAAAGAAGGGAGGAGCTATTACCTCAGAGCCTAGCTACAGGGAGATAGCAGGGACAAACTAAATAAAGCAAAGCAACTGCAATAGGAGCATATAACATAACATGACAGTGAATAGAAACCTAAGTCGAGAGACATGACACTCAGAATATTTATCGAGTTACAATGTTAATATAAGATCTAATGTTGTCATATTGCACTACGGTTCATAAAGTACGTGCCATTTATGGTGTTTATACTATATATATGCTTTCCAGTGGAATAAATATTTATTTTTGTTGTTTTCTCATACAGTCCAAAAGACCGAAGATTCCATAAAATACTGTAGCACATGGGGAATGTATCACTTTAAGACCTTTGATGACAGAAATTTCAATTTCGAAGGACAATGTACATATGATTTCAGCATGGACTGCCACTCTGAATTTCCTTACTTTCACATCACCATACAACGGCCTACTGGAGGAGTAGGCACCATAGTATATTTTACAGCAAATATTGATAATGTCTACATTGTTGTGAGTCCAGCAGGAATCTTCATAGATGGCAAAGAGTGAGTGACAACATTTTTTATTTCATTGTTCAATGTAATAAAAGGTTATACTGATATGATCTGCCTTTACTAGTAGCTTTCAGAGGAAGCTTTGTTACAGTTAGGCTTCGTTCACATCTGCGCCAGAATCCCGTTCTGACATTCCGTCGGAGCTTCCCGTCAGAACGTGACCCTAACTGAAACAAACGGAAACCATAGGTTTCCATTTGCTAACCCATTGATTTCAATGGTGACGGATCTGGTGCCAATGGTTTCCGTTTGTCTCAGTTGTGCAAGGGTTCCGTTGTTTTGATGGAATGAATAGCACAGTCGATTACAGTATTGATTCTGTCAAAACGACGGAACCCTTGCACAACTGAGACAAACGGAAACCATTGGCACCGGATCCGTTGTACAAGGGTTCCATCATTTTGACGGAATCAATACTGTAGTTGACTACGCTATTCATTCCGTCAAAACCAAATACTTTTATTTAATATTCTTTTTACTTTGAGATACAGCTGCTTGTTTTTGCGCCCAGGGCACATGCCCAACCTGCCCCACTAGCAAATCCCATCACAACATCACTTTTCACTAGGGAAACCCTCAAATCGTAGGGAATAATCTAAGCAAGTGCCAAGCCAAGCTTGTTAGGCAACATCTGAATGAGTTCAAAGCAGCTGCCTAGCAGTAGGGATAGACTGATCAACATGACATTAGGAATGCCTGAGAATCCTTTGCCAAGAAAGGGCCCACCACCACTGAGTCAGATGCATTAAAGGGCTTGTCTGGTTTTTAGCAAATTCTAGTTATTTTTTGTGTGCAATTAAAAGTTATTCAATTTTCCAATTTGCTTTCCGTATTCATTCCTCACAGTTCTCAAGATCTCTGTTTGTTGTTATTCAGTAGGAACATTCATTGTTTACTTCAAGTTGATTCAAAACTATCCTGGTCATGTTATGTACACACAGGTGCTGGGATCACATAGTTTCCAACATTTAAAATTTTCTCCGAGGTAGACTTTGGCTATGGAGACAGATTGGGGTACAGCATATGTGGTGGGTGTAGCTAATGTGGCGTGACTTTCTTCCCAGATTTCTGCATACAAATAAATGAACATAAATTTTGGCACTAGTTTGGCTTACAGCTACTATGGTGGCCAGAATCTCTCACTAGTTATCTAGTTGCAAACAGGCAGGTGATATATTACTTTATCACTAGGATCTGGGAGAACTCTATGTGAGGTTAGTGGCGGCCATATTAACTCTCACTCAGCTTTCCCAGAAATGGATATAACTGGGCAAAGGCTAAAAAGAACTTGAAAGAAGGCGACATCTCAAAGTCTTATAATTGAAGTAATATCTTCTATAAACATAACCCGTCGGCTGCTACAGTTGCCCTATATTGTAGGCCGAAGATATTGGTTTGAGAGACTGCAGCCAAGGATAAAAAGAGTAATAAATAGGAAGAAATATGAATTACTAGTTATAACACATATGTTAAGAACGACAGGTCCCATCTGTGAGGAGATACAGAATTCACTGCATTTCTCACAATTACTACACACCAAGAAGAACACCGCTTTGAGGCGGTAAATAAGTCAACATCATTATCTATACGAGTTAGTATATTGCAGGGACTTCCACACCTCCATATCGTCTGCTGCTCTCTTCTTTCAGGCGGAAAACTATACACCAGGGAACACAGCGGTCTATTTTACTTAGGTTTTGCCAAAAGACTCGTCACTCTAGTCTGCCCTAGCAACTCTTCAACCAAGGGAAAATGCAGGATTTTTAAAGCGGGGTTTCCAAACGCATACTTTTCACACCAAGTTATTTTTGCCAAGTTCCCGTTACCCTCTGGTTTTTACGCTACGAGTATTGGTCTGCACCTATCCAACAGCCGAGTCCTTTATATCACAAGCACTAATAAAAAAAAGGGCTAAGCGATATATTAAAAACCAGCGTAGATAGTGCCACACTCAGTGCTCCATGTAGATGGTGCCCTACACTGCCCCCTATAGATAGTGCAACACACAGCCCATGAAGATAGTGCCACACACTGCTTCCAGTAGATAATGCCACACAAAGCACCCTGTAATTAGTGCCACACACAGCCATCTGTAGATAGTGCCACATGCACCCCCTGTAAATAGTGCCACAGCCCACTGTAAATAGTGCCACACACAAACCCCTGTAAATAGTGCCACAAAGCGCCCTATAGATAGTGCCACACAGACCCCTGTAGATAGTACCACACACACACACCCCCCTGTAGATATTGCCACACACACCCTTTGTAGGTAGTGCCACACACCCCCTGTAGATAGTGGCAAACACCCCCTGTAGTTGGCGCCAAACACACCCTCTGTAGATAGTGCCACACTCCCCCCTTATTTAGATAGTGCCAGACACACTAGAAAGTGCCACACACCCCCTGTAGATAGTGTCACACACCCCCTCTGTAAATAGTGCCACGCACACCACCCATAGATAGGGCCACACACTCCATGTAGATAGTGCCACACAACCCCTGTAGATAGTACTGCACACTCCCCCCTTTTTAGATAGTTCTACACTCCCCCTTTTTAGATAGTGCCAGACCCCCCTTGTAGATAGCGCTGCACACTCCCCCTTTGAAGAAAGTGCCCCAAACTCCCTCCTTTGTAGAAAGTGCCACACCCCCTGTAGTTACTATCACACCGCCCATACAGACAGTACCCATATGCCCCCCAAATAAATAAAAAATCTTGAACTCACCAAGCTCCGTTCCTGTAAAGAACTGAGCTCCACATCCTCCACAGTCCTGCAGCCTATGAGGCGGTGATACGAGATCTTTGCGTAGGCCAGAGCAATTCAGTGACGTCATCTTGTCGGAATGTGCAGGGATCCTGTCCCAGCATCTTATAGGCTGCAGGTCTAACGTGGCCTGTAGCTTAGTCAATGGCAGAGTAGCGAGCTAGCTCCCTGCACCGCCATAGTATTAAATAGTATCTGCGTCCTGAGGACGCAGATGCAATTGAATATGAGGGGGCGGGGTGGCTGGGACACAAATTTGCCGGGATTGTCCCTATAAATTCAGTTCAGTCCCGGCAAATTCGGGAACTATGTGGAAGTGACGTCATTTAGGATGAGTGGAAACAATGCATTCAGGGGGTTTATTTAGGGGATAACACTTTCTGTAAAGAAATATTGGTCAGGTATTCAATGCCCTAGAAAACCCCTTTAATGACAAAACCCCTTTAATGACACCTCCATGGCTACCATTCAACAGCGCCAGACCAGGAATACTAGGTAAGTAGATTTTGTTTTTGTCTTTTTCTTTATATGAAGATGTGGAAGTAGGGGGACTTGCAGGAAAAACAGTGAATAACTGGTGAAAAGGAAAAGCGGAAGAGTTACCCATAACAACCAATCAGGATGCTTGAATCTGACTGGTTGTTATGAGCTGCACCTCCCCTTTTCCCTTTTTTAAAAATAAAATAATCTGCCCATGTCTCCTGTCTTGAGTTTTTCTTTAAGTTATTTGTTGCAATTGTTTGCCAAAATCATATAAAAATGTGCAAAGTTGTCTGTTGCATAGGCCACCGTTTTGCATGAGTACAATTTCAGATTTCCTGTAGCTATGCGCAGTAAATCCTCCTTTGACTTGAATAATATTTATATATATATATATATATATATATATATATATATATAATAACAACCGGGAAGGACGTGGTGTCCGAAGCTCACATAGAGCTCCACCCACATAGAGCTCCGCCCACAGCCCAACCGCCAGTTAGCTCCGTCCACAGCCAGAAGACTGAGGAAGGAGATGTGAGTGATTAGTGGCGTGGCTATAATGACCCCTCCCATACACAGTATAATGCCCCCCTCCCTCCAATACACAGTATAATGCCCCCTGATATGGGGGGCATTATACTGTGCAGGGGCAGCTATCTGGGCATTATACTGTGTGGGGGCATCTATGGCGGGCATTATACTGTGTGGGGGCAGCTATGGGGGGCATTGTACGGTGTGGGGGCAGGCATGGGGAGCATTTATATATATTAACAGACCACTGTATTCCTTTTGCTAGCAAACCAGTGTAACGGGTTTTCTATACTAGTATATATATATATATATATATATATATATATATATATATATATATTAGTTTGTATATATATGTAAATCTCCCTCTGTGTTCTTTACATACAGTTAAATAACTGGCAGTAAATGTGATTACTAGAATGATTAACATAGCTTACCCTAAACCGCTTGGAACTTGTCTTGCAGTTTTATGGAATACCAAAAAAGGAATAGTGTTGAAGTAAAAGACACTTGTGAAAATCTTGAAATCTCAGGAAATGGTATAACAGTTACCTGGAATTGGGCAGATAATCTCAAGGTAAGGACATATTCACATTTTATTAGTAATATAAAATTGGTATATATATATATATATATATATATATATATATATATATATATATATAAATAATAGTAATTGCTGTCCTTATTTAAATAATTTATGCGTATCACTACTGTATGCAAAATATTTTAAGATCATATAGTAGAAGAAAACTGTGCATCTTATACAGTCAGTCATCAGTTAGCATTCAACATATGCCAGTGCGCCAGTCTTGAGCGGGCAAGCAGTGCATCAGTATCGGCAGGATGTGCCCTATTTATCAACAGGGCAGATTCCCTGCTGATAAATGAAGCACAGGCTAAAAATCATGCAATGTCAGACCTCTGTTGGAAAATATTAATAGATAAATAATACATCTACTAGACAATTGTTCCTGTTCCAATAAGCTGCCCATAAAGAAAGGAGTTAATAAGCTAAGTTAATGTCATTATTCACATAATACTGGCAATCAAAATCTTTATGCTATCATTTCCAGTAATACCACCTATTAATTACCCCATAAAGGTAGGTCCTAAATGCATGCATAAATGCAGACACCAACAGAAAAATATATGCAAGACTAAAACTATCAGATACAATATACATAATTTTATTTATTCAATAACAAAACACAGCCTTAGGCTCCAATTACATCTGCGTCGGGACTCCGTTCCTGGGTTCCGTCGGAGCTTTCTGTCAGGGGAATCCATGAACGGAATCCAAACGTAAACAAACGGAAACCATAGGTTTCCGTTTCCATCACCATTGATTTCACTGGTGACGGATCTGGTGCAAATGGTTTCCGTTTGTCCCCGTTGTGTAACGGTTCTGTCGTTTTGGCGGAATCAATACCGTAGTCGAATGAACTATTCATTCCGTCAAAACGACAGAACCCATACACAACGGTAACAAACCGAAACCATTTCAACCGGATCCGTCACCATTGAAATCAATTGTGATGCAAACGGAAACATATAGTCTCCATTTGTTTCAGTTTGGATTCCATTCATGGGTTCCCCTGACGGAAAGCTCTGATGGAACCCATGAACGGAGTCCCGACGCCGATGTGAACAAAGTCTTACGCATAGAAAGATAAAAATGAGGCCACATACAGATGTTGTAAAGAAACCACAGTAGCCCACCTTTGTTTCTGGTTTCTTTCCAATATCTGTATGTGGTCTCATTTTTATATTTCTATGCTTAAGTCTGTGTTTTGATATTGAATAAATAAAATGATATATTTTGTATCTGCTAGTTTTGGTCTTTGATATATTTCTCTGTTGATGTCTACATTTTTGTATGCATTTAGGACCTACCTAACTTTATGGGGTTATTAATTAGAGGTATTACTGGCAATTATAATGTAAAGATTTTCGATTTGCCAGTAGTATATGCTTAAAGAGGCTCTGTCATCACATTATAAGTGCCCTGTCTCCTACATAATCTGATCTTCGCTGTAATGTAGATAACAGTGGTTTTATTTTGAAAAACAATCATTTTTGAGCAAGTTATGAGCAATTTTAGATTTATGCTAATTAGTTTCTTAATGACCCACTGGGCGTGTTTTGACTTTTTACCAACTGGGCGTTGTACAGAGAATTGTATGACACTGACCAATCAGTGACCAATGAGTG
Source organism: Rhinoderma darwinii (assembly GCF_050947455.1). Classification (NCBI taxonomy): domain Eukaryota; kingdom Metazoa; phylum Chordata; class Amphibia; order Anura; family Rhinodermatidae; genus Rhinoderma; species Rhinoderma darwinii. The sequence continues at coordinate 47,220,598 of NC_134695.1, forward strand.
ACCAATCAGCGTCATACACTTCTCATTGTTACAGTGTGATTGTGCAGTGAAAAAAGCTGGGCTGGAACAATGAGAAGTGTATGACGCTGATTGGTCACTGATTGGTCACTGATTGGTCAGTGTCATACAATTCTCTGTACAACGCCCAGTTGGTAAAAAGTAAAAACACGCCCAGTTGTCTATTAAGAAACTAATTAGCATAAATATAAAATTGCTCATAACCTGCTCAGAAATGATCGTTTTTCAAAATAAAAACCACTGCTGTTATCTACATTACAGCGCCGATCACATTATGTAGGAGATAGGGCACTTGTAATCTGGTGACAGAGCCTCTTTAACAAACATCTAGATGGTGATGATGATTAGATTAGACAGACTTTGAGAACTGGAGAGTATTTGCAGTGGGTGCAGACGTATGGTAGCAGGCATACCCTGGCTTTGTGCCTGAGGGGGCCACATAAGAAAGTACCAATTTTAGAAATGGCACAGGGTTGATAAGGAGCTTTGTTACAGATTTTGCATTGAGACCCATGAGCTTCAAGTTAAAACGATATTTAAGTGTCTATCTTAACATATACTTCATAAATCTAGGTACCAAGTCTAAAGTATTTTTTCATGATTTTATTACTTTTTATTATTAAAATTATTATTTGATCATACTGTAGGTGTTAACATGAGCTGTGGGGTTTGGTGTACTATAACATAATATACTGCACAATATGCTTTATAGCATAATGTTCTGGACAGTTGCGCTTTATAATCTGTTTTAAATCAAAGTTCAGATTGTTTGCACACTCAATAATTCTTTTATGTAGAGTCCAAAATTTAGCATAAGGTGCTACATTAATTGGTTAATGGTTAAATCCTAGATGTTTGTGGCCAGACTTTCTGTCTCTGTGTACCAGGGATGATGAAAACTTTTTTAAATAATCATAGGTTTTCGACGTTATAAACTTTATGACTTACTCATACATATTTTGAAGATTCTTGTCTTCCGCCAGAAGTCTAAATCTGAGCAGTCACGGCCCGCAGATCAGGTGGTACTGTTGTTGAGGCAACATCAAAAGTCCGAAGCCTCTATTGCATATGCACTTCGCAGGAGTGGCTTTGGGTGGCAAACGGTTGCTTCGACTACCACACCGCCCGTTCTGCCGCCTGCATCCATCAGACTTAAACGTCTAGCGGTAGAAAAGAAGGCCTGCAACATTGAAGGTACCCTTCCACAAAACTTCATGAGTAGATTTGTCAACATCAAAAATATCATAAATCCTATTCTTGCCCATGTCGATTCTCTGCATCTGAATATATGACCTTACACCTTTCAATAAGCCTTCATAAAGCCTAATGGTAAAATTTGGTCTAAAGCTTGTTGTAGTTTTGACTTGTTTAAAGTTCTTAGCGTTTTATTGGATCGTCTAGAAAGTAGCATGCTACAAGGCACATTTACCCAATAAAGTAACCCCAAGATAGGTCATGGGCTTCGCCTACATTCTCTCCATTGACAGACTTAATAAAGTGCCCTGCTGCCGGTGTGTCCTCTCGCTTCAAATAGAAAGATATTAATAATTAACCTCAATGTATCCATATGATTGGATTAATTAAATCTGATGTTCTAAATATTTAGATATGTTTTTCTTCAAGATGGCGTTAGATGAGAAGTTCAAGAACGGGCTTTGTGGAATGTGTGGCAATTATGACGGCAGCAGTATGAATGATATCCAGTGGAAAGGTTGGTAAACAATTCTAATTCAAGCTTTGGTAATGGTTGAATGAATGTACAATATTGTTTCTCCGGTGTATCTGATTGATCGTGTGTCCTATGATGCTGGTGTCACCAGGGTTCACTCCATCTTCCTGTCTTCTTACATATAATTCTTGATTGTATCATTGGATATATCATTTGACCAAGTTTCTCCATCATTTGTATTCCTTCTAGTTTACATGACGTTGCCTTTTAAATGGGCAGGTGGTCATGGGAGAATTTCTGATGTCTTACCCTTCCATATAACATATGTTATCTGACACAAATTATTTTTTTCAATATCCCACCCCCCAACATCCACATCCTTTGTTGTCCATCTACGTCCTAAGGAACATGTCTATAGATATATCCAATAAATTCCATAGTGAAAATTGAGTGAATCATTTATCAACTTTCAGGCTGAATGCCATATATGAAACCACTGCACCCCTTTTTCAAACACATTTGAAGGCTGGGCTTCTGAGTCACGCTGAGCGCGACTCATTTAAAAAACATTAAATGTTTATGGTCCTAGAGATAGTTCGATAGCTTGAATGATTCATTTGCTACATCTACCTTTTCCTCCAGGATTCCAACTCTTTTATGTTACAAAGATGAAAAGCCAGATGAAAGCATACACATTTATGGTTGAATAGCAGCATCTGATTGTTTAAGTTCCAACAACCCATGTGAAACAGCTCACTTAAAGAGCCAATATTGTAACCTATTAACCATTTTTATATTCTTCCATAAGAAATGTCTGACCTTAACACACAAACAAACCCTTCCTCGCCTTTTGTATACAAAACTTGGCAGGTTTTAAGAAAAAAAAAAAGATTCTAATTAAGTCATTGTTTCATTTCATTCCTTTTCTGAATGAAATTACTTTTTGGAATGAAAGATCAAAACATAAGGTCAAGTATTGTATAAAGAAAGAAAATGAGAGCGGTCAAAATGGTACAATTAGTTATCTCTATTTACAAACTAACTCACGATTCAAAGTTCTCACAAAAAAATATGAGTAAATAAATATATGCTACAAGCTATGCCAAGCCTCCTTGCTTCTTCTCTGGTAATTCTACCTTTAGTTGAAGACCTGTGTAAACTAAGGGTCAGTTCACACGGCGGATTTTACATGGCGGGTCCTGCCGCAAAATCCGCCATGAATTATTCCTGACGTCGGCAGGAATATTACTCCTCCCGTTGACTTCAATGGGAGGCTCAGGCAAAATCGGCCTGAAGATCGAGCAGGTCGCTTCTTTTTCCCGCTAGCTGAAAAAAATCAGCTGACGGGAAAAAAAGCGCCCGACTCCCATCTAAAAGAATGGGAGGCGGATTCCACCGCTAAAATTCTGCCGTTTGAAAAGGGCCTAAGAAGGACTGATTACTAATATGCAGCCTAACAATCCATGAAAAGAGGTTGTTACTGATTACTCGCAACCAGACTGTCAGACACTACTTGGTGTTTGGTGCTGCTTTAACCCCATATTATTGATAGTTTACCACTCCTTATGTTCTCTTGTTTTGCTTATGTTATTTTGGAGTTTCTATCTCTTTGACATTTCTGGAGGTGGTATGCCATACCTAGGAACCGCCTAACCCTTGACTTATTGTCCTGTGAGACTAATTGTTTAGGAAATGTATATAAGGTCATACAATTAACCCATAATCACTGCACATGGGAACCCACATAAGATATATAAACCAACAAAAACTTTCCTCAATGCTATAATAAAAAATATCAATCCAATGTAGAAAAAAATACAAAATTCTTTATTAAGACACAAAACAGTTGTACATACCATTTAAAAGCACCCATAAAAACACATGTACTTAAATAGTACAAAAAATAGGACAGTGTATGACCCTAAGGCAGGACATATATGGTGGTAACATAGGTCAGCATCACTAAATATCATACCATGCCTTGTATGTATATATCCACTATAGGCACAAAAATGACTCTACATAGAGCCAAGGTAACACCTAATCAATATATAAATTAATACTTGTCTAGACTCATATCATGTATCACAAGAGACCTCACCCACCATAAGCCATCGTGACTGCCCATACACTGTCCAACACCCTTACGTGCGTTTCGCACCTGGCTTCGTCAGGTGGGACTTCACAATGTGCTCTTATGATCGCTGATATAATGCTTTGATACTCCTAGTATACCACAGCTTTATTGCCTGTCAGTGTAAAACTGACAGACAATCTATTAGACCATGCCTTTGGCATAGTCAAATAGGCATATAGTCATGGCAAGCCTGAGGGTCTTTGTTAGGCCCCGGCTTTCATAGCAACTCGTCAGCGGTCAGTGATCGCGTTTGCAGGCCACCCATGGGTGATAGAGGGAGCACAGCTTCTGTTTTGTAGTTGAGGGGAATAGGTAAGCTTGTTCTATATCAATCACAACACTAAAGAATAACAGTAGCGATAAACTTACTTCTGTTTGACGGCAGAGATTTTTACCGAACTGTTTCTTTTTATTCAAGTATGTTAATGTATTTTTACTATGCTACATAAACTTCACTTTTTCTGTAGGATTCAATATGTCTTATGTGCTTTTTGGCAATCTTCACAAGACAAATGATCCTTCAGGAGACTGTTCAGATGTTGTCGATAACACTCAAGAGCAAGACGCTAACCAAATTAACAATAAATGTGGGGATCAGGTAAGTGACGTCTTTAATAATGGTTAAAGAGGCTCTGTCACCACATTATAAGTGGCCTATATTGTACATGATGTGATTGGCGCTGTAATGTAGATTGCAGCCGTGTTTTTTATTTAGAAAAACTATAATTTTTAGACCTATTTTAGCTTTATGCTAATGACTTTCTTAATGGACAACTGAGCGTGTTTTACTTTTTGACCAAGTGGGCATTGTACAGAGGAGTGTATGACGCTGACCAATCAGCGTCATACACTTCTCTCCATTCATTTACACAGCACATAGTGATCTAGCTAGATCACTATGTGCAGTCACTTACTCACATATTAACGTTACTGAAGTGTCCTGACAGTGAACAAACATTACCTCCAGCCAGGACGTGATGTCTATTCAGAATCCTGACACTTCGGTAACGTTTGTGTGAGATTTACAGCACAGCAAGTGTAATTTTGTTTTAAATGACAGTTTACAGTGTAATCTCTCGAGATTACGCTTGCTGTGCTGTAAATCTTACACAAACGTTACCGAAGTGTCAGGATTCTGAATGTGCTGTGTAAATGAATGGAGGGAAGTGTATGATGCTGATTGGTCACTGATTGGTCAGTGTCATACACTTCTCTCCACAACGCCGACTTGGTACAAAAGTAAAACACGCCCGGTTGTCCATTGAGAAAGTCATTAGCATAAAGCTAATATAGGTCATAACTCCATCAAAAATGATCGTTTTTCTAAATAAAAGACACTGCTGTAATCTATATTACAGCGCCGATCACATTATGTACAAGATAGGGCACTTATAATGTGGTGACAGAGCCTCTTTAAATAATTTTGAATTATCCAGGACAAATCAAAAAAATTAATGTCACACTGTTCCAGAATCTACATGTCTTTTTCTCCACTGTATTTTCCTTCATGCTTTTTTTTTTCATCTCTGTATATTCAAAGACAGAATGTGTATACCTGATTTGATATCTCATGGCCTGTTGGTTGTTAGGTCTTCTGTCTCCGATTACTACCATGCATGATTACATCATTGGGCTTCCAGGTCTCGCCTCCCTTCTCCCTTCTTCTCTCTATCAGTCAAAATGAGCGCTATCCCTTTGTCAAACCCCTTCTGCTCTCTATTGAAGAAGTACAGCTTAAACATGTACAGAGGGAGAGAGCCATAGACCGCTCATTCCAAAAAAATGTGGTTCTATGCTGATGTTATGGAGGAGAAAGCTCCTGGCATGGCAATACCTAAATATCTCCTATTAGAATTTCTGCTAAAATAAGAGGAGCTCACAGCCTTGATCAAGAGCTTAACCCCTTGAGTACCCAGCTCATTTTGGCCTTGAGGACCAGACCCATTTTTTCAAATCTGACATGTGTCACTTTATGTGGTAATAACTCCGGAATGCTTTTACCTATCCAATTGATTCTGAGATTGTTTTCTCGAGACATATTGTACTTTAGTTTAGTGCAAAAATTTGGTCGATAAATTCATTGCTTATTTGTGAAAAACACCAACATTTAGCGAAAATATGAAGAAATTATGATTTTTCCAATTTTTAATGCATCTGCTTGTAAAACAGATAGTAATACCACACAAAATAGTTACTAATTAACATCTCCCATATGTCTACTTTATGTTTGCATCGTTTTTTGAACATCCTTTTATTTTTCTAGGACGTTACAAGGCTTAGAACTTTAGCAGCAATTTCTCATATTTTTAAGAAAATTTCAAAAAGCGATTTTTTCAGGGACGAGTTCAGTTCTGAAGTGGTTTTGAGTGCCCTATATATTAGAAACCCCCATAAAACACCCCATTTTGAAAACTGCACCCCTCAAAGTATCCAAAACAGCATTCAGAAAGTGTTTCAACCCTTTAGGCGTTTTACAGGAATTGAAGGAAAGTAGAGCTGAAATTTTCAAATTTCATTTTTTTTTACAAAATTCATATGTAATACATTTTCTTCTGTACCACAGAAGGTTTTACCTGAGAAACGCAACTCAATATTTATTGCCCAGATTCTGCAGTTTTAGAAATATCCCACATGTGGCCCTAGTGCGCTAATGGACTGAAACACAGGCCTCAGAAGCAAAGGAGCACCTCTTGGATTTTGGGGCCTCCTTTTTTTAGAATATATTTTAGGCACCATGTCAGGTTTGAAGAGGTCTTGTGGTGCCAAAACAGTGGAAACCCCCAAAAGTGACCCCCATTTTTTAAACTACACCCCTCAGGGAATTTATCTAGGGGTATAGTTAGCATTTTGACCCCACAGGTATTTTGCTATATTTTCTGGAGTTAGTCTGTGAAAATGAAAATCGACTTTTTTTCTGGAAAAACGTAAAAATTTCTAATTTTTGCAAGAAATAAAGGAGAGAAAGCACCCCAACATTTGTAAAGCAATTTCTCGCGATTACGGAAATACCCCATATGTGGTGATAAACTGCTGTTTGGACCCACAGCAGGGCTCAGAAGGGAAGGACCCCCATTTGGATTTTGGAGCTCTGATTTTACTGGAATTGTTTTCAGTGCCGTGTCATGTTTGCAACGCCCTGGAGGGACCTAAACAGTGGAATCCCCCCAAAAGTGACCCCATTTTGGAAACTATACCCCTCAAGGAATTTTTCTAGTGGTATAGTTATCATTTTGACCCCACAGGTTTTTTGCTGAATTTATTGGAATTAGTCTGTGAAGATGAAAAGAGACTTTTTTTTGGAAAAAACACAGAATTTTCTAATTTTATAAGGAATAAAGGAGAAAAATCACCTCAACATTTGTAAAGCAATTTCTCCTGATTACGGAAATACCCCATTATGTGGTAATAAACTGCTGTTTGGACCCACGGCAGGGCTCAGAAGGGACGGAGCACCATTTGGATTTTGCAGCTCAGATTTTGCTGAATTGGTTTCTGGGGGCCATGTCGCATTTGCAGAGTCCCTGAAGTACCAGTACAGTAGAAATTCCCCAGATGTGATCCCAATTTGGAGACTATACCCCTGAAAGAATTAAATTAGAGGTGTAGTGAGCATTTTGAGCCCTCAGGTGTTTTATAGATTTTATTAGAATTTGTCCGTGAAAATGAAAACATTTTTTTTTTCCAATAACCTGTAGCTTTAGCTCAGAATTTTTAATTTCCACAAGGAATACAGGAGAAAAGACACCCCAAAATGTGTTACACAATTTCTCCTGATTACGGAAATACCCCATATGTGGTTGTAAACGGCTATTTGGACATACGGCAAGGGTCTAAACAGAAAAAGTGCAATTTCGTTTTTGGAGTGGAGATTTTACAAAATTTGTTTTTGACGCCATGTTGCATTGCGCTGAGGTACGAGTACAGTGAAAACTCCCGAGAAGTGACCCCATTTAGGAAACTACACCCCTCAAGGAATTCATCTAGAAGTGTAGTGAGCATTTTGACCCCCAAAGGTTTTGCAGAAATTAGTGCACAGTGGATGTTGCAGATTGAAAATTGACATTTTCCACATATATGCTATTTCAGTGCCCAATGCGTTGGGCCCAGCTTGTACCACTGGAGACATACGCCCCATAAATTGTTAAGCGGTTCTCCAGAGTACGGTAATACCCCATATGTGGTCATAAACCGCTGTTTGGGCACACTGCCAGGCCCAGAAGGAGCGCCATTTGGCTTTTGGAGCGCAGATTTTGCTTGGTAGTAGTTTTGTTTAGTGTTTTACTGGTGTTTCAGTTTACAATGTGGGGGCATATGTAAGCTGTGCGGAGTACATACATTTTGTGCGTGACACACTGTCGTTTTTATTGGTACCATGTTTGGCTACGCGCGACTTTTTGATCACTTTTTATTCCATTTTTTTGGAAACAACGTGACCAAAAAAGGAAATTCTGCCATTGTTTTGTATGGTATTTTTTTTACGGTGTTCACCGTGCGGGATAAATAATATGATATTTTTTTAGGTCAGGCCGATACGAACGCGGCGATACCTATTATGTCTAATTTTTGTCTTTTTTTTTCATTTTTTTTCTAATTATAAAGGGCTTGATCAGGGAAACAAGGCGATTATTGTTTTTATTACGTAAAACTTGTATTTATTTATTTATCTAAAACTTTTTTTTTTTCTTTTTTTTCACTTTTTATTTTACACATACTAGGGGACTGGAAGATCTGATCTTCTGATCCCCTCCACAATACACTGCACTACTTCTGTATGTACTGATGTAGTGCAGTGTATTGTAACTGTCACTTTACAACTGACAGTTGAGCCTATTACGTCCTGCCTTGGGCAGGACCTAATAGGCTCCCGTACCTGGCAACCAGGAAGCCATTGCTAGGCTTCCTGGTTGCCATTGCAACCATCAGAACCCCGCGATTTTTCGCGGGGGGGCAATGGGGTGCAGAGGGAGCCCCCTCCCTCTGTATCAATCACTTAAATGCCGCTGTCGCTATTGACAGCGGCATTTAAGGGGTTAAACTACAGCGATCGGAGAGGACAGTGATCGCTGTAGTTGCAGTGGGATGTCGGCTGTATATTACAGCCGACATCCGATGAAGATGGAGCGAGCACAGCTCCTGTGCCCGCTTCATCCTCAGGGCGTTACTATACGCCCATTTTCGGGAAGGGGTTAATAAAAAGTGTTTGTTTTTTTTTACACCGCTTTCTCTGATCTCCTCACGTATCTCACAGAAGTGAGGAGATCAGAGAAAGTGACAGGAGCTTTCTCCTGCAGACGACGTCACAGACGGCTGTGATTGGTCAGTCTTCAGAGACTGACCAATCACAGCAATCGCCGGCATTGGGGACTGCTAATTGGTCCCCAGGCCGGTAGCAGAGACGGTTAGCTGTCAATGACAGCTGCCGCCGCTGTTCTCTCACTATGTGATTTCACATAGTGACAGTTTATTCCTGCGCCGTAATAGTACGTCGAAGGTACGCTGGAATAAGCGGCCAGCGACGTACTATTACGTCAAAGGTACGCAAGGGGTTAATGTATTGATATTTGACCTCTATAGCATGGGTTGTTTTCAATCTGTGTTGCTGCAACAAATATGGGAAACATAAGAATGAAAACAGTAGAGGAAAACGTTCCATTAGGCCTCATAGACATGGAAGAGCCATGTGCAGTTGCTGTAGGGCCTCCGTGTGCTGCTGTACAGGCTCCGTCAGGTGTTGCATGAGTGACTTTTTCTACCCTAGAAGCAGTGTTTCTAGGGGAGAATACCTATAAGATGGAGAATGCCAAGATTTTGTACGGATCAGTCTGAAAAAATGTTGTGTGTCTCAGTATGAAATACAGATGCATAATAAGGCCCTCTTAGGATGCCCTATTATTGCTCCATCCAACATTCGACTATGTATATGAGCAGGGCTTGCTCCAGGCTTAGGTGGGCCCTAGGGCGACACAGACTTAGTGGGCCCCTTTGCAGTGGAACTCAAGGCGGCAGTAAAGAACCACACAGCCGCCTCCCAGGGAGTGCCACACAGCCCCCCTTCCCAGTTAGTGCCACACAGCCCTCTTCACAGGTAGTGCCACACAGCCCCCCTCCTAGGTGGTGCCACAAAGTCCCCCTTCCAGGTAATGCCACACAGCCCTCCCTCCCATGAATTTAAGTGAAATTCCGCCACGTGTGAACCCAGCCTTAAATCTTCAGGTCAGGTCTGCTATTGTTTTTCTGACACTTTTCTAGTTAGAAAAATGTCATAAATCTCTGATAAATGAACAACTCTGAGGGCTTGCCCACTTCAGGGCTTCATAAATAGGACATAAAAACATTAATAAACCTGGCCCACATAGTATAAACTTTTAAAGAGTTTCCAAAGAAACCATTAACATACATTAACAACACAGAAAGTTTTTTGTACTTCTGGCCTAATAATAATAATAATAATAATAATAATAATAATAATAATAATAAATAAATATAATCTTATGGATTTAATAGTAAAATAATTACACATACTCCCTATCATTTCCCCCAGTGCTACAATTGGTTATACAAAGAGATTTTAAGGCAAAGCATTGTTTTTTTAATATATTTTGAATCCATAAATTGCAACCTACCCCAATGGCGCTCTAGTCCACCGCCAACCTCTTGTATCGGCCCTGGGTGTGAGGAAAGAGCAAGAAGCTGCAAGGACAAGTCTACTTGTATAGAAGAGGCATTTTCCTCAGAACAAAATAAACATATACTATAAATATATAATTAATATTTGTTTTATATTTTATTTTAGATTATTGTCTGAGCTTAAGTTGCTTATGTGATTCTCAAATTAATTAAATCTATATTAAAATATATTAGTATATGCACAATGCACTCTGAAGGAAAGGTGGCTCAGTGGTTATTGTTGTTTCTTTGCAGCACTAGGGCCACGTGTTTTAATTTAGCTAAGGCAACAGTATAAGGTTACAATGATCTTCTTCTGTATACAGTATGTCAGTGTGGGTTTCATTTAATTATTCTTTTGTTCATCCACACTTTAAGAACATACTCAATTTGCTACACTAGATCTAAAAAATGTTTTAATTAAAGGGGTTGTCCCACTATTAAACATCATATTTATTGCATAGATCATAAACACTGCCATTTACATGCTTTTAAAAAACTATCCAATGAACAGTTAGGATATTTACTAACTTAGCATGGTGCCACCCGATGTTCAAAGTATATAGCATAGTGCACGTCTACCTACTGAGTTGACTGATGGTGGACAAGCACATACCTCTCAACCATCCCGGATTCAGAGGGACAGTCCCGGATTGCGGGCAGTGTTCCACTGTTCCTGGCGGCCGGTGGTATGTCCCATCAGTTCCCTGCTTCAGCATTCACTGTGTGAAGCAGCTGCGAGCCGTGAGTACATACAGGCGAGATACAGCGACATCATCATGCTTGTCTGCACCGAGCCACTCATAACACAGAGCGGAGGAGCAGAGGGATCTCCTCCACTCGTCGTGGGGGAAGGGGCTAGGTTAGTATGTTTTTTATTATTTTTTTATTAGGCACTATGGGGCATTGTACTGTATGGGGACACCTGATAAGGGGACATTATACTGTATGGGATAGCTTTGGGGGCATTATATACTGTATGGGGCAGCTATGGGGCATTATACTGTGTGGGGGCAGCTATTGGGGCATTATACTATGTGGGGGTTCTATAGGGGCATTACACTGTGGGGAGGCACTATGGGAGCATGATACTGTGTGTGTGGAGGGGTACTTTGATGCATTATACTTTGTGGGGGGCACTTATGGGGTCATTATACTGCATGGGCAGTTCTATGTGGGCATTATACTGTAGAGAGATACTTTAAGAGCATGATACTGAGTTGGCTGAACTAGGTATGCATGGGCGGGAATTGGGTGGGGTTAGAGGCAAAATTACATCAATTGTCCCTCTCGGCAATACTTGAAAGTTGGGAGGTATGGGCACGCATGCTCAGTCGCTCTCGCTGCAGCCAGTCTCTGAATAGTGAACCTCTGTTCACTGCAGAGCAGCCAATAGAAATAAAAAGATACAAATTTGCAATTAAGCAAAATGAGAAAAAGATGCCTTTATTTCCAGTCAAGCTATAGTAATATGTAATGTATATGTAAATAAAATATAACTTTTAATGGTTAGGATTAAATACAATTAGAACAGAGACAAAAAATCTAAAATTTAGCCAGAGTTCACTGACAGGTAGATTTGTATCGATCAGATACAGTCAGTATGTGGTGTAAACTGTCTGCCTTTGTGTCTCCTGCGGCATCTGCAGAACACCGGGCGACACAATCGAGTGGCGTATATGTCTCAGTCAGTGAAGACTTTTATTTACATATACATTACATATTACTATAGCTTGACTGGAAATAAAGGCATCTTTTTCTCATTTTGCTTAATTGCAAATTTGTATATTTTTGTGACAATTTAATGCCTGCCAGCCTGCTGGGTCTCCTCTCATTTATACCTGCCAGCCAATAGAAATAACTTTGTGCCACGCTTCTCAGAGTAGGAACAGAACCTCTGCAGTAGCATGGAAGTACAGCATGGAAGTACAGCATGGAAGTACAGCTGACAAGATTCCTTCTGCAGGGGAAAGAAGAAGGAACTATATTGTTAGCTGCCAGAGGGGGAAGAAGACTGATTTTGCTCAGAGCCCCTCCCTTAGCAGCACAGATTAGCAACAGCAACAAGGGGAGCACAGGAAAGCAAAAACATGTGAGAAATGTATTTTTACATGTTAGAAATACTGCAAATTACTTTACAACAGCTTTTAATAGCATTTATGGACTTTTGGTATGAATATGCTTCATGGGATAGCCCCTTTCAGTTTGTGAGGTCATCACTCAGTATGCTCGGGGTACCTTCACACATGGCGTTTTGATGCAGTTTTTTTATGTAGCTTTTGAAGCCAATGCCAATATTAGGCTGAGTTCACACGGGACGGATATACTGCATAATAGCATGCAGCGTATCTGCCCTGTGTACTGCAGGGAATTCCGGGCAAAAAAGCACACCAAACTGTGGTGCCGTTTTTCGCTTCGAACGTCCGATGCGAAAATCTGCAGCACTTAGCACATTTCATCCCAGGAGACCGCGTGTGATTGGCTACAGCGGCGGTCACATGGGATGAAGCGTCATCCCAGGAGGCCAGCCATCTGACGTCATCCAGGCCGGCCTCCTGGACTGACGTTTCATCCATGTGACCACCGATACAGCCTGTGATTGGTAAGTAGAATATATTTTTTGTTTTCTGAATTGCGTTCTTTGCGGCAGGATCGCTGTGAACCCGCCGCAAAAAAAAAGAACATCTGCTATTTGATGCGGGATTTACATCCCCATTGAATTCAATGGGGAAATTCCGCAACAAATAAGCAGCGTTTACGTAAATACAATTGACATGCTGCGGAATAAAAGTCTGCACCGCTGGTCAATTTCTGAGCGTTTTTTACTCTCACTATATGTGCAGCGTGTGGATGAGATTTGTTTTATCTCATCCACTTTGCTGCTACTGTATTTACTGCAGATTTTGAGTTCCATTGCGGAAAATCCGCAGTATTTGCGCAATGTATGAACTGGCCCTTATACTCTTTTTTTTATCCACTTCTGGTTGTGGCTTAAAATACTGTACCAGAAAACAGCACCAAAAACCACCCTGATTATCATTTTTATAAATGAGACACAAACAGTCAATGACATTAATGTATTGGGGCTAAAATGTTAAATTAATTAAAAATAAATAAATAAATAAATTAGGATCCCTTTAATCACCTCTTGCGACGTTTCAGCCCTACTCCATGGGGCCTTTCTCAAGCAAGAGAAAGGCCCCATGGAGTAGGGCTGAAACAACGAATATATATATATATGGAAGCATTTGAGCGTCTATTATGCAGCCATAAGACCTGGACCCCACACGGTTCTACTAAACCGAAACTGGAAAACCAGGAAGGGGAGGGCCGGATGCAAGGCGTAGCTAAAGGCTCATGGGCCCCGATACAAAAATTCTTACTGGGCCCCCCCCCCACTTCTCATGGCCGACGGTCCGCAGCTTTAAGCTGCATCGCTGGGTCTCCTAAGTGACCCAACAATGCAGCACTAGCAGCCGGGGCGTCACTAAGGCTGGGTTCACACACCCTATTTACGGACGTAATTCGGGCATTTTAGCATTGAATTACGTCCGAAAATGCGGCTCAAAAGCGTTGGCAAACATCTGCCCATTCATTTGAATGGGTCTTAAGATGTTCTGTGCCGACGGTCATTTTTTTTTACGCGCATAAAAAAGACGCCCGCGTCAAAGAAGTGCCTGTCACTTCTTCAGACGTAAATGGAGCCGTTTTCCATGGACTCCATAGAAAAACAGCTCCAATTACGTCCGTAATGGACGCAGAGAAAGGCGCCTGCACATGCCATTACGGCTGAAATTACGGTGCTGTTTTCTCCTGAAAACAGCACCATAATTTCAGCCGTAACAGACGCTGCCGTGTGAACATACCCTCAGGGCTTAAAATGTCAGGGAAATAGCACCAATACATATGTGTCCGCCCAAAAAAAAGTGTGTATATAGGAAACAGCATAGCATATCTATAGCACTACAACCCTATAAACTATGGATAGGATTAGATACAGTGGCTCAGCAGACAGTATCACACATGATAGGATTAGATACAGTGGCTCAGGAGGCAGTATCACACATGATAGGATTAGATACAGTGGCCCAGCAGACAGTATCACACATGATAGGATTAGATACAGTGGCTCAGCAGACAGTACCACACATGATAGGATTAGATACAGTGGCTCAGCAGACAGTACCACACATGATAGGATTAGATACAGTGGCTCAGAAGGCAGTATCACACATGATAGGATTAGATACAGTGGCTCAGCAGACAGTACCACACATGATAGGATTAGATACAGTGGCTCAGAAGGCAGTATCACACATGATAGGATTAGATACAGTGGCTCAGCAGACAGTATCACACATGATCGGATTAGATATAGGGCCCAGCAGACAGTATCACACAAGATACGATTAGATACAGGGTCCAGCAGACAGTATCACACATGATTGGATTAGATACACAGCTCAGCAGACAGTATCACACATGATTGGATTAGATACAGGGCCCAGCTCGCTGACATTGCGTCTCCAGCGCTGGACCCAGGATAGGTAAGAATAATAATTTAGCTTCTTTATGTGTTACTGATTATTTTTGTGTGTTTGTGTTTTTTTACAGGTTCGGTTGTTGGACTTCGGATTCGAGGACTTCAATGACGGCGTTTTTTTTATTCTCAATAAAATGGTTAATGAGGGTTGTGTTTTTTTATTTCAATAAAATATTTTTTCTATGTGCTTGTATCTTTTTAAACTTTATTATCACCGCCTTAGTAATGGCCGCTGGCTGATTGACAACCTCCATTACTAAGGCGGGGCTTAATGTTAGCAGGTGCAGAGGCTACACTAACCCCCATTATTACCCCGGTACCCACCGCCAGCTGGGGTACTGGGAAGAGCCGGGTACGAACCAGTACCCGACCATCTGTAGTGACGGGCAGGCACCGGGGTGGCCGCAGGCTGGTAGTATTAGGCTGGGGAAGGCCAAAAACAGTGGCCCTTCCCACCCTTGTAATGCTGCCAGCTGCTGCTGTGTTGTATCTGGCTGGTTATGAAAATTGGGGGGGACCCCACATCGTTCTAATTATTTTTTATTTTATTTTTTTTAAATGACGTGGGGTCCCCCCCATTTTTCATAACCAGCCAGATACAATAAAGCAGCAGCAGGCAGTATCACCAGGGTAGGAAGGGCCACTGTTTTTGGCCTTTCCCCTCCTGATAATACCAGCCTGCGGCCACCCCAGTGGCCGACCATCACTACAGATGGTCAAGTACTGGATCGTACCCGGCTCTTCCCAGCACCCCTGGGTAATAAAGGGGGTTAGTGTTAGCCTCTGCATCGGCTAACACTAAGCCCCGCCTTAGCAATGGAGGCTGTCAATCAGCCGGCGGCCATTTCTAAGGCGGTAGTAATATAGTTTAAAAAAAAACACAAAGACATAGAAAAAATATTTTATTGAAATAAAAAAAAAAACACACAGCCCTCATTAACCATTTTATTGATAATAAAAAAAAAGCTGTCATCGAAGTAGTCCTGGAATCCGCCGTAGTCCAACGACCGAACCTGTAAGAAAACACACAAAAAATGATTAGTAACACGTGTGTTAGGCTTAGATACAGGGCCCATGTGTGATACTGTCTGTGGGACCCTGTATCTAAGCCTACCACAAGGTAGGCTTAGATACAGGGTCCAGCAGACAGTAATCTTATACAGTATAAGATTACTGTGTGCTGGGGCCCTGTATCTAAACCTACAGTGTGGTAGGCTTATATACAGGGCCCATCAGACAGGATCACACATGGGCCATGTATCTAAGCCTACCATGTGATTGGCTTAGATACCGGGCCCAGCAGACAGGATCACGCATGGGCCATGTATCTAAGCCTACCATGTGATTGGCTTAGATACAGGGCCCAGCAGACAGGATCACGCATGGGCCATGTATCTAAGCCTACCATGTGATTGGCTTAGATACAGGGCCCAGCAGACAGGATCACGCATGGGCCATGTATCTAAGCCTACCATGTGATTGGCTTAGATACAGGATCACGCATGGGCCATGTATCTAAGCCTACCATGTGATTGGCTTATATACAGGGCCCATCAGACAGGATCACACATGGGCCATGTATCTAAGCCTACCATGTGATTGGCTTAGATACAGGGCCCAGCAGACAGGATCACGCATAGGCCATGTATCTAAGCCTACCATGTGATTGGCTTAGATACAGGGCCCAGCAGACTGGATCACGCATGGGCCATGTATCCAAGCCTACCATGTGATTGGCTTAGATACAGGGCCCAGCAGACAGGATCACACAATCTGTGATCCTGTCTCATGGGCCCCCTAAGCCTGCTACATCGTAGGCTTAGGGGTTGTACAGTCCCTAAACTATGATGGCCTATCCTCAGGATAGGCCATCAATAGCTGATGTGTCTCCCGGGACCCGCAAATCAGCTGTTTTGAAGGGGTCACAGCACTCGTACGAGAGCTGCTTCCCCTTCATTTCACTACTCGCCCACACTGTGAATCGCCGATACCGATTCACAATGTGACCGGAATGAAGTGACAGGAATGAAGGGGAGCAGCTCTCGTACGAGTGCTTCGGCTCCTTCAAAACAGCTGATTGGCGGGTCCCGGGAGTTGGACCCCGCCAGTCAGGGCTAACCTTACCTTCCTCTTCGGCCGCGGCGGGAGTTCTGTCGTCTCGATGCTGTGCGCTGCGCACAGCGCTGTAACGTCAGGACCTCCACTGCGATCCGGAACCAAGAAGGTAAGTAAAGTATGTTACTATAGTAACAGGGGCCCGCGACTCGAGTTACTATAGTAACTTTTTAATGATGTGGTGCGGGGGGCCGTGGGCCCCCCTGGCTTCGGGGCCCGGTCGCAATTGCGACCGCTGCGACCCCTATAGCTACGCCAGTGGCCGGATGTTGCAACCCTTATTGCTAGATGCGACTGCTTTGACCAGCTAAAGTGTTTGTAAAGTGTGTTGAATGTTTTCAGTGTCTTTCAATTAGAGTATGGTAATGTGATGTTTTATTATTACATGTAATTGCAAATCACTAATCTTTAGCGAGTAACAAATGAACTAATGTAAAAGTTGATGTATGACAGAAATTTTGTTTCTGATAGAGAGATCAATGTGAAACTATCATGTCCCAAATGGGGGACTGCAAATATGAAATGAAGAGTTATAAAGACTATCTGGACACTTGCACAGAGGACTTGTGTAAATGTGCTGAAAAAAACAAATCCGCATGCCTTTGTAGTAACCTGAACCAGTTTTCTAAAGCATGTGTGGAGGCAAAAGGACACCCCGGAATGTGGAGACATCCAGATTTCTGCTGTAAGAATTTTATTGTCTACCTGTTTTAAATCTATAAAGAGTAGTTAGAACCTGCATTAGCTTAAAGGGGGTTTTACACTAGGCGATTATCGGACAGACAAGCGTTCATAGAACGCTCGTTGCCGATAATTCACCTATGTAAACAGGGCAGCGATCAGCAGATGAACGAGCAAACACTTGTTCATCTGCTGATCGTATCGTTTTGAAAAAGTAAAATATTATTGTTGTCGGCAGCACATCTCCCTGTGTAAACAATTAGAGCACATAGACGTCATCGAGGGTGGCCTCTCACAGGACTCCCTCCTACTAGTCAGAGTGGAGAGCTGCTAAGAAAGAGGCTCCTGCTCTAGCGGACTCTGCCTGGCAATGTAATACCATATTTCCTCTGTAGTGGCCGCTACAACTTCCTCCAGCTGCATCATTTGATCACTGCAGTGTTAAAACACCCACACACCCATTGCTGTAATTAACCCATTCTAGTTTTGATGCTAAAATTGCTCTTTGGACAATTCATGGAGTAAAATATTTTTCTAGTGCATATTGTTGACATTTTCATGCAGAACCTTTGAGAAAATCATAGATGCATGAATTTTTGAAAATAATTTTATAAAAGGAATTAGAAGGAGTTTACTATCATTTATAACATATATAAACATGCAGGCATTTTGGTTTTTAAAAAATAGGTAAAAAAGTGTTTCTCAGTCAATTTATAAGATTTCTGCCATTTAAAGGGGTTCTCTCACCAGGTCAACCCATGATCATATCAATTAGAGCATGTCGACATCATAGAGCGGGTCCCTTGTTTGGGACCCCCCTAAGGGTCATAATAGAAAGCCACTCTGTATGAGGGACTCCCACACTTGTGGACCCGTCACGTCCATGTATTAAATGGATGGTCATTAATTTGAATGGCCGGCATGTAATGCGACATTTCTCCTGCAGTGGCCACTGCAGGGGAAATGTGTGGCTCGTCACATCTTCCTTTGCAAAAGCAGCTGACCACCGGGGGAAGGAACTTTTTAAAAAGGATTGTTTTCTTAGTCAACCCCTTTAAGTATAATGTAAAGTATTAATATAACACAATCAGAGTGTAAAGTTGCAACATTGCGACAAAATAAAATTATGTTTATCAATTTACCTTTCTTGTTTAGACATAAGCTGCCCCAAGACCATGGCATTTTTTGAGTGTGCTTCACCATGTCTTAATACTTGTTCTAACCCCACGGCTAGTCAACTGTGTACTGATCAGTGCAAAGAGGGATGTTCTTGTCCAGCAGGTAAGGTTCACCTGTCATTTCTATACATAAAGCTGTTATGCCAGATTTGATTAAGTGTAAAGAAGTTTTAGAAAGCTGGGTGACCAGCCATATAATGGTTTCTAGCTTCTTTTGATAGATATTGTATAACGAGATACATTACTGTATATTTGAATATTATTTTATACATTACATTATATTTTTAATAATTTGACAGAGGGGGTTATACTTTCTTGTGAATTTCAAGGTGTTATGTTAAAGGGGAATTTCTACGAAGAGTTTGTATATTTTAGAATAAAAAAAAACATTCAAATACAGTATTATGGAATTCTGGGTTAATAGAGAGGGTCGCTCACTTAAAGAAGAGTCGTGCTACAAAGTTTCTCACTCTGGAGGACACAGAGCATTCTTGCATTTCATGGACAACCCATTGATTTCCACTGAGACTTTGTAATGCTTTATTTTCCCTACGGTGGCACTGCAGGGAAATTTAACACTTGCTGTTGGGTTTTCACCATAGATTACAGTTGATTTCTGGGGGTTCCAGCAGCAGAACAACTTGTGAAAAGCTTATTTTATGGTCACCCTACTAATAAAAAAGGGATTGCTCGAAGAGGACGACCTTTACATATTTACATTTTTAATGGTCAGACACTGAATACTCGAAATATAAATGTAACATATAAATGTAACATGCTTTTGGGATCATTGAATTCTCTCATATCATTGAAATGTCTTAGATTAAGTATACTTTACATTCAGAAAAAAAGCCAGGCTTTAACTAAGGGCACAGGCCCTACTCTCCTTCACTATACAGTGTGCTGCAGAAATAGTATGTTTTTTCGTCAGGGACATTTATGACATATCCATATCATAAATGTCAGATAGATGCGGGTCCCACCTCTGGGACCTACACCTATCTCTAGATCTATGTCTGATCTCGCTGACCCCCGGCCATTTCTTGGTTATATGGTCGGGAGTTACAAAAGCAGCGTTGCTCGCTGAGCTACGCTGTTTACGTAACTCCCATAGTAGTGAAAGGCAGTGACAGAAACAGCGTAGCTCGCATAGTACACTGTTTCCATAACTGCCATTCATTACTATGGGACTTACGGAAACAGCGTAACTCAGTGAGCTACGCTGTTTTCATCTAAAATGGTCGGAAATCACACTTTTCAACGGGAACACAGAGCGGTAGAGCAGGGTTTAGGGGGCCCCGTTCCAGAGATAGGTGCAGGTCCCAGTGGTGGGACTGGCATCTATCTGACATTTATGACATATCCTGTGGATATGTCATAAGTGTCCCTGATGGGAAAACCCCTTTAACCCATTAAAACTTTATTATTAACACTTGCTTCAGGTGAAATAAAATCTAAATGTGATCAGACCTGTTGCTGTCTTTGGCATACACAATTGCCTCTAATTATGCCTTAAATAATCATGATGGACATAGTGATTGATGGCTGAATGAAACAAGAGATGCATAGGGTTAAATCATGTGCAGTCTGCTGATGACCACATTTACGTTGATGATTTACATACGTAATTTAATGTCATATTTGTATTGTGTTAAGAAAATGTTTTAGACCATTGGCTACATAAGAGAAGTTTTCCTAAATCCCTTATCTGACATTATCTTGCAGGAACATTTATGGATGATGTAAATAATAATAAGAAATGTGTGAAACAATATCTCTGCCCTTGTGCTCATAATGGTAAAATATACAAGCCTGGAGAATCATACTCAGTTGCTTGCCAGAAATGGTACGAACTCATCTCTTAGACTTTAAGTTCAAACTTGTTTTCTCTCAGTATCGAGCGTGGAGAGTCGGTGTTTCCGCTCATGCATTCTTCATGGCTTTCATGACCGGGTCTCCGCTCCCTCACACTCTTCTTAATCATACACGGCCACAATGCCTTATGTCATTCACACTCCTTTATGTGCACCGGTGCAGAAAATTAGCCCGGCCACAGTTGCACCCTCAATGAATGTGATCACTATGACCATGATTGACACTGTGATATATTGCCTCTAAAGTATTACTGAAATCCTCAATAGAGTATATGACCTGCAATGTTTTGTGGTCACACATTTCCATAATGTCTAAACCCTGTATTAAGGATCTGTGGTGTACGGATTTATAATATGTCACCATATTCTGCTATGGGCCCGTGTGCCTCACAAATTCATATGCAAATTTTGAGAACAAAAATTCTCTATCAAATGCCACATTCACGCCTAGAGAAGAACACGGTGCTGGTTTGCCATAAAATGGCAAAATAAGTGGATATAGTTCCCAGCAGGCAGCAGGTCCTGACTGCTTCGTCTGCACCCCCTATAGCTAATGTGATATTAATGGCTTACTTTCACATATGTACACTCCAAAAGTAACCGCTATTTAACCTTAAATTTACATATAATCCAAATCGGTGTTTCTGTATTTAGTTGCAGTAAATATATTTTATATTCCCGAAAATATTTTTTAATACAGCATTATGTCACCTAAATCTTTCATATTTTATTGCAGCACTTGCATTTTGGGTCAGTGGATATGCAATCAAGTAGCCTGTTCTGGAAACTGCACTTTAAAAGGAGGATCGCACTTTCAAACGTATGATGAAAAGGAATATAATTTCCATGGCAATTGCCAATACTTGATGTCCAAGGTATGACACGTCTTGGTGAGCACATCAATATTCCATTTTTCTTCCTGTGTTATACAGCACCTGTCAATTACATATCGGCACAGATTTTTTGTGTTTCAAGGAAAGTTCATATTAACAGTGCCCTAGAGGTGGAAGAGTATTGTAAATTATAGACCAGATGTAAGCATGACAGAATATAAAGAAAAACATTTAATTAAATAATAAAAAATTAGACATGTATAGAGTTAAAAGTCATATGGTTATATGGGTGGTCCAAATAGGAGCAGATTGGAGAGCCACTCCAGGGAAATGAAGACTCCCTGATCACTTTCCCAGTCATAACCGGGAATTGCATTGCAGAGCATTCCAGATTTGGAACGTTTGCGTTCAGCTCATTGTTGCAGGACCTTTCTAATAAGAAAGAGTTATTCAAACTGGACAACCCTTTTAATTGATGGATTCTTGTTAATTTTATATATAATATTTAGGGTCTGGTCCTCACACTGCTCTTCTCAAACGGAATATGGGAGCTCTGATAACAGAACAAATGCTTATGTATAGGTTCCCACATTTAATTTTCAATGTGCAGCATGTACCCTATAAAACAAAAAAGTATCTGTAACTTACTATACTGAAGAGTAAACAAAAGCCACCATTTTTAACCCTTTAACACCGCTTGTATTTTGGGCCAGAATAATCAGAAGATTTTTCATGATTTTCTGCCCGTGATGGTTAAATTGGGCTGTGCTAGGTCTAGTTTGACCCAACAGCTTTGTAATTGGGCAAGTTGTCCCAGCAATCATGTGAACTCCAGGACCACAAGTAGCGGCACTGCCGCTGCCTATATTGTATTACCAGCACTCAGATTGAGAGGACAGAAATTATAAAAATGTTTCTGTCTTCTCTTTGAGTCTCTGGGCCACTTTTCTGCTGCACTGTGTCTGTACAGCACTGTCGAAAAAAGCCCGTTCATGCACACCGTGAAAAAAAAAGGGTCAAACTGAAGGATGGATCCGACATCAGAAACCCTAGGCAATCTGCTGTTATCGCCAAGGAGTGAGTCTTTTTTGTGAGTAGATCTCTGCTCTGGTTGATAGAGGACGTCTCATGTGGGGGAACCTCCCAACCGTATGTTATATATATATATACACCCTAAAAAGGTAAACGAAAAGGGGTTGTCTTTATGAGAGGACCACTTTACTTTCTTGTCCTAAATAAACGCCTAAAATATTTCCAGGCCCTTTGCCTATCTTATCCATTTCCATTATCTTTGGGGGAAAATTGATAAGTTAAACCATGGAATAAAAAATACCAAAGAGAAAGCAAAAATAAAGGTAAATGAACAAAGTTAACATATTCTGTATATTCTGTATATGCTGACTGTGATCTTTTACTTGTTAATATATTGAAGTATATAACCTCTTGACTTTATGAGCTTCATAACTGAATATATATTTTTTTTACTGTGTACTATGTGTTGTCTACTTTAGGATGAAGATAACAAATTTGCTATAATAGCCAAAATTGTACAGTGTGGAATGACTGAGACTGTAACATGTCTGAATGCTGTATACATCAATTTAGAAAAGATGGTAAGTGTATTTCTTATAAATCTGTACTGTGTAAACTATCACTAAAATATAGTGATTCAATTATAACTAGAAAATAGCAGTATCATGTACAGTGAAACCTCTTTAAACTGACCACCCAAAATTGCTTTTTAGTGGGGTGTTCCTCTCAAAGAAAACAAATGCACAAATTAAAGTGTGTAATGTAGTCAGTAAACGTATTCAGAGCACAAATAAGCAGCCCTCTCATTCTCGGTCCCCAGCATGGCTCCCTTTCCATTCCTAGTACCCACCATTGAACCCCTCTTATTACTAGTTCCCAGCATAGTTTACCTCTCATTCCTGGTCCCCCTCACATTCCTGGTCCCCAGCATTGCCCCCTCTCATTCCTAGTCCCAGCATGGCACCCCTCTAATTCTGGGTCCCCAGCATGGCACCTCTCTAAATTTTGTTTTCCAGCATGTTTCTCTCTTGGTCCCCAGCATCACTTCCCAATCATTACTGGCCCCCAATAAGACATAGTCCCCAGCATGGCTCCCCCTCCCAATTTTATACAGTACAGTACACCAGCATGACTTCCGTCTCATTCCTGGTCCCCTGCATGGATCCCCTTCATTCCTGGTCCACAGCATGGCTCTCCTTTTATTCCTGGTCCCCAGCATGGCACTCCTCGCATTCCTGGTCCCCAGCATGGCCCCCTCACATTCCTGATCCCCAGCATGGACCCCCTGTCAATCCTAGTCCCCAGCATGGCACTCATGTGATTCTGGGTCCCCAGCATGGCAGCTGTCTAAATCTTGTTTCCCAGCATGGTTTCACTCTTTGTCCCCAGCATGACTCCCCTCTCATTCTCATACAGTGCAGTACACCAGCATGGCTCCCTTCATTCTTAAAAGCCAGTCAGGCTCCAGTTTCCATATTCCCTCTCACTGCTAACCTTGACAAGGTTCCCTTGCTCAGAATCACTGCTCTTTCTGCCCATATGATGCAGTGTGATACTGGCAACTTCACTCCCCTGATGTGCCAAGCAAGTCTCCACCTCCTGCTCTACTTGGCTCTATCTGGTAGTGCGGCGTGGCAAGGACCTGTGTCAAAGTGATTTACAGCACATGTATGTCTAATATGTGGTCTTTTCAAAAGGGTTCCCACTGAAAAATTTGCTACAAAGTAGTATTTGGCTGGATTAGGGAGTGGTCTGCCTATATATAATGGTGGGGAAAATTGGTCACAAAAAAATTTGGTCTGGATTAGTAAACTTCTCAAAGGAGTGGTCTTCTGAGGAGGTTTTAATGTAATATGTGTATGAATTATGGTAAATATTTGTGTAGGTAAGCAGTAGGCACCTTATGATAGATAGGGAGCTATTAAGGTTAGAATGCTATAATATACTTGCTATTTTACGTAGTTAATATGGTTGAAAAAACAACAAGTTCAACCAAGGGATGTGAGAGGATTTAAATGAAGGGAAAGGGGTATGGGTAAACTTTAGACCTACCATCACCTTATTAATTTTTCCACCTCACAGACACCATAGCTGCCCCTAGAGCAGTTGATCTATTTTTACCCAATCATTATACCTGTCATTTTCCCCCGAACGATATAGGCATTCCTTCTCATTTTCCTGGCTTATTCATGTTTGGGACAATAAAAAGGCAAGATGTATCGAATTTGTCACACCAGACGAGAAAGCTAGGACACACTCATAAAAAACTTTGGAGAAAGCGTTTATTCCAGTTACCATCCCTTCTGGGTAGTCAGATGCATGCCATTCCCTGAAATTTTATAACTGTGTGGTCCCCCTGATGAAATTCCCACACATGACGGGATACCGGGGAATCTTCTTTCCTTAGGACATCACAAATGTTATCCCTGATACATCTCCTGAATTCGCCTTTGGTTTTTCCTATGTATTGAAAATTGCACATGCGTCTTATAAGGTACACGACCCCTTTGGTTTTGCAGTTGATGAAAGATCTATTTTCATAGATCCTACCGATAGAAATGCTCTTGAATGTTTTGCTGGTACAGCAGTGCATGGAGATTCTACTACTCCATACTTAGGGCACCATGGATGGCCAGTTTCTGGAATAAGAAAATTATCAAGTTACCAACATTTACTTTATTGCTTTATTCACAGAAAATAAAAGTCTGTTATTGTGGAAATATATATATCAACAATTTTTTGATAACCCTCCCAAAAATTAATGGTAAGTATTTTTTCCATACAGTATACAGAAAGAAAAAAAACTTATGTTGATGTTATACTTATTAGTTATTACCAAACATTTTTCTCTTTCCAGATAAGATCGCTATCTATAAACGCTCAGCTTTCTACATTTACATTGTGACAACATTTGGTCTTAGTGTGAAAGTCCAAGTGAAGCCTGTCTTTCAACTTTTCATTTCCGTGAATTCCACGATGCAGAACAAAACCTTAGGTAACTTTTGACTTTTAAAGAATTTTACATGGGAACCTAAACATACATGTTGAGCAAGACTTGTGTTCAAAGTAGTTGCCTGTTCAAGAAACCTCTTTTAATGTGCCATATTAAAGCATGCAACGAAAATAAAGTATAATCCGCACTTTGTTGCCTCCTTTATAAGATAGATTCAAGGACTACAGCAAACATGTATCTCAACCTGTGTCGCACTGAGTACAGTACATGCAAACATCAACTCTTAATTGCATTGCTTACATAGGACATATCATCAATAAGGTCTAATAGGTTATTCAGCCCATAAGAAATTGATCTTAGTGATTGTTTTCAGGTCTTTGTGGAAACTTTAATGGGATCGAAGGTGATGACTTGATGACCATCAGTGGGGTGGTAGAAGATGCGGTGTCAGCCTTCTGCAATTCCTATAAAATTCAAGCCAGCTGCAATGATGTGCCTGACAACTATGATAACCCATGCTCCAAAAGCATTACTAAAGGTAATGACAAATGATTGGCCAATGAAGTCTTTGGGCACATTAGAAGTATAGGTTGAAAGATTTTCCCGGGGTTTACATCAAAAGTGCATTACAGCTGTGGGGTGAACCTAGCCGTACCTGTAGTACCAGGCTGTGGGTCTTCTGTTGATCCTTTCTTCTCATATACTGTATACTATAACACCTATAGTTCTAACTGTGGAACTGTGAAGTTGTTTGTTTGTTTTTTCTATTTTTTGACGTCTTAATGTCATGTCTATTTTTTTTTTGTCACTATATGAGGTTATGATTCTTGCTTGAACTTCAGCATTTAGATGAAGTATATGTTAAGGGGATAGTCCAGGCTTTTAGAAATTTGCAAGTAAGCTGGATGTGGGTTAAAACAGTGAATAATTATTAGCTTTCCATTCAAATCCTCCACAACCCCAATGCTGACATGTGGCAAGGTCTTTTAGAAGATGACACGGATGTCGTAGTTAAACAAGTGGCATTTTGTATTTCTCAAGAACATACATATGACGGATCGGTCCTCAAACCGAGGACAGGGAACTCCACTCTGCAGGAGTTCCCTCAAAGTCGGGCTGCTTCAAAGTCACTGCAGGCTATCCCAACCATGGCGCTACGGGTCGCTGATGGGCTACCCTCTACCACACAGCTTTCCCTTTTGGATGTATTGTTCAGCAGTCCCTTTGTGGGGAGTGTATGGGATTGTTATGCGCCTCTGCGGATCAAGATGTCCGATACGTCACTACCTTCACAGATCTCGACTCCCTCTGGCGCGTACCTGAAATGTGCACATTGCATACTGTTCATACAACACCCAGAGAACGGTCCCAAGCCATGAGGTTGCACACACACAGTTCCAAAACGTAGTTCTTAATGTGGGTACGGTCTCTTTAAGGACCACTCTAAAAACACAGTGCACAACAGTGCACAACAGTGCTTTATCCAAATATAACACCAACAACAATGTGTTACTTGCTATTAAATAAATATGTATTCACTTTTCTCATCAGTAAGCAGGCGTCTACAACAGCAGGGTCACAGCACTTCTGAAAATTTTGATAGCAGGGGCAAATTCTACCTAAGCCAAATTGCCAACACTTCTTGACACTAGGCACTTGACACTGTTGGCTCCGACTCACTATCCGATGGCCGCACAGACTTGGGCTTTTTCCAGACACCGGCCATCAGACATATTTCCTGCTCTCACTACTGGCGCGCACTACTCCTCCTCACCATTAATTTGCTTCCCATTTTATCTATGACTCCTCCTGGTCTACAATGATGGCGTTGTTCAACGCCGCTCCATGACCCCCGTCCCTTCCCTTAACATCAGAAGGAAACCCTGCTCCTCCCTCCATAACCAACATCAGTGTCATGGCGCGCGGCACTATCAGAGTGCCGTTATCATGACAACATTACTGATGTTACTACTGCAGCCAGTGATTGACTGAAATACTCATGTTAATGGGACTGAGCTGTAATGCCAGACACAGCCCATGGACAGAAGTGGTGCTGTCTCTGAAATAAGACAGACCTTTTATTTATTTTTTTCCTTCAACTCCTTCAAAGCTCATTTAAATTAGATTTCATTATCATAAAAAAAAACCTGTTTTTGAATATGTATATATTATTTTTAGAGGAATATGCAAACCACTGGTGCTCTCGCCTGGCGAATACTGATGATGTCTTTGCCCCTTGCCATGGAGAACTGGATCCCAAACCATACCAGAAGGTAAAAAAAAAACTTGAAATGGCCATGTTGAAAGAAAAAGAATACGACAATCAATGTATTAATAAGATCACCAATAATTATATTTAGGATAACTGCAGCATGATGGCAAACAACAGTGTCGAACATTTGAAATTATTATTTTCAGAAAGAGGTTGTACCACAATCAAAAATTGTCACCTATCCACAGGATAGGTGATAATTGTCTGATCGCTGGGTGCCCTACCTCTGGGACCCACACAAATCACAAGGATGGGGTCCCAAATCTTCC
This sequence comes from Rhinoderma darwinii, assembly GCF_050947455.1. NCBI lineage: Eukaryota > Metazoa > Chordata > Amphibia > Anura > Rhinodermatidae > Rhinoderma > Rhinoderma darwinii. Next base: position 47,248,838 of record NC_134695.1, read on the forward strand.
TCCTCTCTGCTCTGCTGCAGTGAGGGGGACATGGAATGGAGCAGCAGCACTTCTTTCAAAGTCTATGGGAATGACAGAAACAGCAGAGAACATCGTTCGGCTGTTTCCGACAGTCCCATAGACAATGAATGGAGTAGCCGACACATGCTCAACCGCCATTTCATTCAAGCTCCTCCTTAAAAAAGAACACAGTGAGGAGGATCGTGGGGCTCAGGACCCCCATGCTCATGATTGGTGGGGTTCCCAGCAGTGGGGCCCCCCGTGATCAGACAATTATCACCTATCTGGTGGAGACCACTTTAATACATCTTAAGGCCTACTTCACGTGATAACTATGGTACTAGAAGTCTAGCTCCCTGAACTGTGTTTGGTCCTGGAAATACACCCGACATACGGTCCGTATCTCACGGACCGAACACGGCTGTGTGAAACTGGCCTTATAGTGGATGGAGCTAGTGCCCCTGTACAAGGAAAACTTAGACGAAGACGCACCGCTAAATCGGCGCTGTAGCTCCCTCATTCTTAAGATCAGTGGGGGCCCCAGAGGTCAGAGTGATATTCCATGACTTTATAAGATGAGAATAGCCATAATGTTCAGTCTGCCTGCAGCCACCACTAGAGGGCGCTTACTGCATTCTGTACTTGATATCAATGACAAGACAGTATGCATTGAGCTCCTAAGTTTTGTCTGAAGGTAGTAATGAAGTTATCATTTAAATCTATTTGTATGCAGGGAATTTGAAATACTGTATCAGAAAAAAGGAGCTCCGAACACTATAAAGAAATAACAAGAAATCAATCAAGTCAGAATTTTGAACCTAAAAATGACATGATAAATAAAGGTGGAAATTCACTTTAAATTTGGAGCGTATTTGCTTTTGATCAGCACCTAGTGGCTGGTGTAGTAACACTTAGTTATTTTAATGACCTTTGGGGCAAAAAAATGATTGTGGCAAAGACTGTACTAGGGATTGGAAAATGATAATGTGAGCTCTGAAGTGCTAATGTAAAAGATACATACTTCAGAATTTGCTAGTGCTATAATTATTAATAAATTATATATATATATATATATATATATATATATATATATATATATAAAAATATAAAAATATACATTACAAGTCATGGTCAGCTCTTTCATCTTCCTATTTCTTTTAGCACTGTATATATGATGTATGTAACTCAGAGAACAGTGAGGAAGCGATGTGTGCCTGGCTTGGAGAATACGCGAATGAATGTAGAAGCCGGAACGTGATTTTGGAAGACTGGAGAGACAATATTTGTGGTGAGGATCTTTGCATAAACACAAATCTAAACCGAAATCTATTTGTCTGTATAAGGAAAGAAACTATCATGTGTCGCAATAAACAGTCAATATATTAATATTATATAATAATTGTAGCTGTTCTCCTCCTAAATGTATATTATAATAATCTGATTTAATTTTTGTAGCCTCAGGCCGGTTTAATGTTGCCATAATGTGGACCAATTCTAGGCTCAATATTATGACTATAATATCCCTAATACCTGCGGTTCTACTGAACCAATCTTATATCACTATGGAATCCTATGGAAATCTGTTCAGCAGGAAGTCCAGGTCTTGCGGTCATAATACATGCGCTATACGGCCACATTACAGCCATGTGAAACCAGCCTTAGGGTGGCATGGCTTAACAGCTACCTAGCTACTTTTACCCTTTCCTGCGAAGACACATACGTATTGTAGTGCCAATCCAGCTTTGAGCGGAACAGCTATAAAGTCTGATTACTGACTTTTCACAGTTTGGGGTTGTCAGGCAGCATGTCCCTAGCAGCTAGTCAGTCTTAGATTATTCTGGTCTTCAGCAAAGCAGGATTGGCACTAAATTGAGGGAAGAAAATAGGATAAGGAGGTTTGGCAGGAGTTAAACCAGACCATGGAAAACCTCTTTAATGCAATCCGTGGGATGTACTCTGCGTCACTACAGTATGTTGGAATCATCATATTATAACACTATCAACACATGAAGAGATGAAGAAATAGTTCTCATTATATATATATATATACAGTGATTTACTCTCTGCTAAATTAAAGCAGCTACATCAGATCTGCTATGTTACCATGTCTGACGGTAACATAGTACTTAGGTGGCAATGCTGAGCTTGGTAATATACAGTTTTATATGATTAGAGTCAGTATTTTAATGCTAAAAGCTGTTTAAATGCTGCCAGGATTTATGGAGAAAGCCTGTGAGTTCTGGTTCCCCACCCACACACAGTGATTGACAGCTTTTCTTGTATAAGTTTGTATACAGGTAGAGCTGCTGTCACTGTATATGGGTGGGGAAAGCAAAAGTCACAGTCTTTCTCTATAAGTCCTGGCTGCATTTAAATCACCCCTCCGCATTGAAATTGCAACACCAAGAAGGGCAACCCGTAAGGTTATACAAATCGAGGAAGTAGCAGGTGTCGCTAAGATTTGCAAATTATCAAATGTTCAAGCACCCTCTCCAATCTGTGGCATCTGGGAGGGGCATAAAAGCCACATTGAAAGCAAAGTTTTTTAGTCACATGAAAATTAAAACTCCTGTTCGTCAGCGTGCCAGTTATCGCCACTTTTCTCAAACTGAGAGGAACAGAATCCTTGAACTGAGAGACCTTGGTTTATCAGTCTGGCAGATCACTACTCGCCTAGGCCGAGGTGTCAGCACTACTCAACGTTGCGTGTCCCGGAGGTTGGAAGAACAACAGTGAACGGGAATGGCTGCAAGAGGTGCACAGAGACAAACCTTTGCATGGACGGATCGTCTGATTGGAGGAATGGCGCGTAGTGATCCATTCCGTACTGCAAGTGAAATTGGACGTTACATCCCAAGCCTAGGGCGGCAACCAGTGTCGACATAAACCATCAGAAGGCGTTTGCACGACATTGGGCTACGAGCCAGACGTCCAGCTACAAGTGTTCCCGTGACCACACACCACTGCTCTCAAAGGCTATCACGGTGCACAGGAAGACGACAATGGAGGCTGGAATGGAAGTCTATCCTCTTCAGCGATGAGTCCTGCTTTTGTCTCGGATGCAATGATAGTCGGAGTCTGGAGACCACGTGGGCAACGACATGAAGAGGCCTTCACTAGGGAACGTCACACCGATCCTACATGTGGGATTTTGATGTGTGGTGGCATAACGTCTCTGGACTTGTCTCACGTTAAGCACATCTGGGACGTCATTGGTCGGAAATTGCAAAGGGAGCAGCCAGCAGCCAATCTTGATGAATGTCATGTCCAAGTGCATAAGCATGTCATAACATTCCTCAGACAACCATTAATAACCTCATTGATAGCATGCCAAGGTGGGTAAGTGCTTGTAGATCTGCATGTGGCTCTCATACTCGATACTGAATAAATCAAGATGTTTGGAATATTTTGTTTCCATTTTTTTTAGCATTTGCATATCATTAACAATTCCCAAACTTTTCTTTCCTGGTGTTGCAATTTCAATGTTAAGGAGTGGAGCTTTCTATGTGGAAACACTGAATGAAATTGTAAAAAAAAATGCTACATCTCCGAGCTCAGCATCTCCCTCTCTATCCTATGCTGCCCTCCAATAGAGCACCTGACAGAGGCACTTTAATGATTAATTTACATAATTTAACAGATTAAAACAAGTGTGTCATTAAAGAACCCAATTGATACTACAGTCCTGGCCACAAGTTTTGAGACTGACACAAATTTAGTTTTTTACAAAGTTTGCCGCTTCAGCTGTTATAGTGGCAACTTTCATTCTCTAGATTGTTATGAAGAGTAATCAGATGAACTGCAATTAATTGAAAAGCCATTCCTTGCCATAAAAATTAACTTAATCACCAAAACCCCATTTCCACTGCATTTCAGCCCTGCCACATAATGACCTGCTAACATCATTTCAGTGATCTTCTCATTAGCCCAAGAGAAAGTGTTAACGAGGACAAGGCAGCTGATATTACTCTGTCATGCAGATTGAATTAGAAGAGCAAACTGGTTGCTTTAAATGGGGGATGGTGCTTGAAATCATAGTCTTCTGTTAACCATGGTTACCTCCAAGGAAACCTGTGCAGTCATCATTGCTTTGCATCAAAAGGGCTTTAGTGGCAAGGACATTGCTGCTTGTAAGATTGCCCCTAAATCAACCATTTATTAGATCATCAAGATCTTCAAGGAGAGAGATTCAATTGCTGTGAAGAAGGGTTCAGGGCGCCCAAGAAAGTCCAGCAAGAAGCTCCGTCTTCTAAAGGGGATTCAGGCTGGCCTGGTGTCAAGAAGGGTAGAAAAGAAGCCACTTCTGTCCAAGAAAAACATCAAGTACAGATGGCCATTCTGCAGGAAGTACAGGGATTGGACTGCAGAGGACTGGGGTAAAGTTATTTTCTCTGATGAAGCCCCCTGCAGACTGTTTGGGACATCTGGAAGAATGATTGTCCAGGGAAGAAAAGGTGAACGTTACCATGATTGCTGTGTCATTCCAACAGTAAAGCATCCTGACTGAGACCATTCATGTGTGGAGATGCTTTTCATCCAAGGGAGTGGGCTCCCCCACAATTTTGCCGAAGAACTCTTCCATGAATAAAGAATAGTATCTAAACATCCTCCAAGGGCAACTTCTCCCAACGATCCAGGAGTAATTTGCTTTTTCCAGCATGATGGAGCACCATGTCACAAGGCAAAAGTGATAACTAAGGGGCTCAGTGAACAAAACATTGACATTTTGGATCATGGCTAGGAAACAACCCCAGATCTAAATCCCATTGAGAACCAGTGGTCAATCCTCAAAAAACGTGTGGACAAACAAAAACACAGAAATTGTGATAAACTCCAAGCTCTGATTAGGTAAGAATGGGTTGCCATCAGTCAGGATTTGGCCCAGAAGCTGATATCCAGCATGCCAGTGCGAATTGCAGCTCATGAAAGGGTCAACACTGTAAATATGGAGTCTTTGCATAAACTTGATGTATTTGTAAAAAAAAGTTAAACAACTTATGAAATGCTTGTAATTGTACACTATTCTAATGATTTAGCTGAACTACAAGAATAAAGCTCAATGTAGCTTAGGGGGCACTTTGCTCCAAAGCTCATATGCACGAGTATTGTGTCATGGAACATGTTGATCCTACAGTATAATAAAAATTATTATAATAAACAACATACAATTAGTATACAAGCAATACTTACAACAAAGATCACTAGACATGAGTGAATCAATTCTAAACTAACCAAATTTGGCCCGAAATTTGCAAAAGTTTTGGATTCATCTTAATCCAAAACTCACGGAGTTCACAGTGCACAAATCGGCAAAATGGCAACTGCCGGCTGCTATTTTACAGATTAGAAAAAGGAAGAGGGGAGAAGAGGTGATAAAAAAAAAATGGCATACTCACCTGGTTTCTCATAGTGATGCATCCCTGACGGCCTCCTGAGATGACAATGTTTTGTACCATGTGACCGCTGCGGCGACGCGTCCCTGGCGGGCCTCCTGAGATTACATTGTTTTGTCCCATGTGACCGCTGCAGCCAATGACAGACTGCAGTGGTCACAGGGGACAAAAACGACATAATCTCAGGAGGCCGCCAGAGACACGTCGTTATGGGAGAACCGGGGAGGAGAATATTTTTATTTGTTTTATTTTAGGGGTGGCCAGATTGTCCTGTTTGACACTCCGATGTCTTCTAGGACTGTATCCAACTTGACAATCGGGCAGTTGCGATTCGCAGGGGGATTTATTCGGACTGAATTGGACAGTCCATTTTAGAGAATTGACCCCTAAACAAATTTCAGAAAATTTGCTCATCTCAAGATCGCTATTAATTTAAAATTAAACCAAACAGAAATCTTATACTAAGGTTATCACAAATTTATGTATATAAATATACTGTATATATTTCCAAATTTTTTTCGTTTCTTTTTCCAATAGATCCTGGCTGTCCTGAAACCATGGTGTTCACATCTAACCCGAGGCAATGCAATTTTACCTGCAACTCTTTAGCAGAACCAGACATTCTCTGTTATTTCAGAGCTGATCCAAGAGAAGGCTGCAGCTGTCCAGAAGGGGCTTACATGACACAAAATGAAAAGTGTGTTCCCCCAGAGGATTGTCCTTGCACCTACAAAGGACGTACTGTTCCAGCTCGGCAAACATTCAAAATAGATGAGATCCTGTGGTAAGGCTTTGGAAAAGCAGGAATAATTCATAGCTACACAAATGCCTTCATCTATCAATCATTGTAAGGCCCTTGTCACACGGCTGTAAGATGGTTGTATTTTAGTGTCTATACTACAGCCGCAATGGTGCTCAAATGTGTTTGTATTATGACTTAGTAAGAGCATTCTAAGGGTTCATGCACACGGCTGTATTTCAGATACATTTTTGTACGGAGCCATATTAGGGCTTCCATAGAGGTGCAGTAGTCCTTTATTATGCCTCTGATTTCATATGAAGACAAACATACTGTCGTTTTTTCTGATAAATTCTGAACAAGTCTGTGCATGAAGGCTACATTGCTCTGTCCTGAAAGGGTCTGTCTGTCCCACAAAGGACATTTATCATCTATCCCCCATCGCTGGGCCCCCCACCGATCACAAGAACGGAGCTCCAGAGTCCCCCGTTCCTCCTCACTGCCCGACCGCAGGAAGGAGGAGTCTGAACGAAGCAGCATGCACCCATTCAATGTCTATGGAGCACTGTACTGGGCTCTTTTCGTCAGTCTAAGGGTATGTTCACACGTAGTCAACAAAAACGTCTGAAAATCCAGAGCTATTTTCAAGGGAAAACAGACCCTGCTTTTCAGACGTTTTTTTACCAACTCGCATTTTTCGCGCCGTTTTCGCGGCGTTTTTTACGTTCGTTTTTGGAGCTGTTTTCATTGGAGTCTATGAGAAAACAGCTCCAAAAACGTCCAAAGAAGTGTCCTGCACTTCTTTTGACGAGGCTGTATTTTTACGCGTCGTCGTTTGACAGCTGTCAAACGACGACGCGTAAATAACAGGTCGTCTGCACAGTACGTCGGCAAACCCATTCAAATGAATGGGCAGATGTTTGCCGACGTATTGGAGCCGTATTTTCAGACGTAAACCGAGGCATAATACGCCTCGTATACGTCTGAAATTTGGCCGTGTGAACATACCCTAATAGACATTGAATGGAACGGCAGTGTACATGCGTAATCACTGCTCCATACAAACGCTGCCTCAATGCAGCTGTGCAGTGAGAAGGACTGGGGGCTCGGGAGTCGGGACCCCCATACTAGTGATTGGTGGAACCATTAACACACACACACACACACACACACACACACACACACACACACACACACACACACACACACACACACACTTTTGTGGGAGAATATTCAGTAAGTATTATTATATTCATTTAAATCCCTGCTGATTCTGGGTTTAAGAGTCTAGTGGGCGGTCCTACTCTGTGATTGACAGCTGTATCTCTGTATGCAACATGCAGGGAAGGCAGTAGAACCGCCCACTGGACTCCAAAATAAGCGGGATTAAAAATGAATAAAATACAAGCGATACTGAATTATATCCATCAAAACTATATATCAATCTGTTTAGCTCCTGCTGATCTAAAACCTGCTGATGGCAGATCGGGTGGCATGTTCAACATGACAGGTTCCCTTTAAAGAGCTGTAAAGGCACTGTGTCCTTTCCTTGTAAATGAGCCCTTATAAATCAGGAAATATGGTGTCTGTAATGAATCTATGCCAGGTGAGTACCTGAGCGAGTTAATTTGTGCCAAAATAAAAATGTGTGTGTTTATATATGTAAATGAGTAAATGAATGTGGACATGAATTTGCTTGTATTTCAATTTTTATCGTTTTTGTCTTGCTTCACACACAAATTTCTGGGGATGTAGCTCTTAACTACACGTTCTTCATGCACATATATCAACTTTGCTAGTCGATAAAAAGAGAGTGCTGACCAGCTAACATCTTAATTATGTATCAATAATGAGGGGAAAATCATGTGGTGACTTTTCAGATATGTCAGTTGGGTCTAGGCATGCAGCTAGACAATACTTCATATTCTCTTTTATTTTTTGCAGTAAATGTATACGTGGAATTTTAGAATGTCCAAAGACAGAAGAGGTCAGCAATGGTATGTGTGTTGTATAAAGGTCCTTTAAGATGATCGATGATATAGCACATTGATCGGCGCTCTCCATTCACAAGGAACAATCGTTGGTAATGTATGAGGACAAACAATCGTTACTAGGATTGTTCGTCCCCATGCATTTGCATCATTTCGGCAGTACATATCCCCGTTTGCTCGTTCATCGGCTAAACTTTGCGCTGTTTACACAGGGCAATGATCAGGAACAAGCGTTCATATGAACACTCGTTCACCCGATCATTGCCTTGTGTAAAAGGGCCTTCAAGGTGAACATTGTCCAATAAAAGGGGCTCTAGTAGCTCTCAGAGGAACATGCTGTAATGTACTGTAGTTGGACAGAGTTCCTGTGGAACACCATCTAAATCTCCAATGCATGAATCCATCTTTATTGTGCACAATGTGCTATGTGAGCAAAAAAATATAGCTTTGGATGTGATGACCTCAAGGCCATGGAGTCAATAATGACCACTGTACTTTCTCTTAAAGTTTTTTTTACAGCTTTTTCTTTGTATCGAGTCGTGATAGATATGCATGGAGCCTTACTGTACCTCCATATGCCTCTAATTTAATATGGACGCATACAGAGATTTTTTTGGTGGCACAATTGTGACAAGCAATATCACATGCCATATTATGGAGCTACTCTCCCCTAGGAGATTATATCTCTTACAATTATATCCCTTACTGGCTTAGAGTTTCCGTGGCTCAGTAGCGTACAGCCGCATGTACATTAGGTCTTGTTCTAAGTCTACTGAGTTTCATTCAGCCCATTCACTTGCTCTGGACTGTAGTCATGCTGGAAAGTCGTGCTATAAAAAGTCTTCATGTAGCCTTATGCACACGGCAGAGTACAGAGTCACATAGAATCCCCTCTGCTTTGTACTACAGAGCCCTAGACACCAGAGCCGGCCTTAGGTTGGATGGCGCCCTGTGTGGGACTCTCTATTGCCACCCCCTACACAAACCAAAAATTAGACACGCACATCCTGGAACATATATACTGTACATACATAAAGACAGATATGTAGACATACAGGCAAATATACAAACACACATTCTGGAATATATACATACATACGTACATACTGGTAAATATATAGACGTACAAAAACATATACAAACACACACACACACACACACTGGCTGATAAATATACAGACAGGAACATATACAAATACATAAAAGGCACATATATACAAGCACAAAGACACATTCACAAACAGACCCATATAAACCAACACAGGCACATATATACACAGTACAGATAATGTAGTAGATTTCACATACAGTTCTATGTAACACCACAGATAACATAGTGATAACTCTCTGAGTACAGATAATGGAGAATATTTCACATGAAGTCCTATGTAACACCACAGATAACACACAGTGATAACTCTCTGAGTAAAGATTATGTAGTAGACATTACCTTTAATCCTATGTAACACCACAGATAACACAGTGATAACTTTCTCAGCACAGATAATGTAGTAGTGTTACCTTCAGTCCTATGTAGCATCACAGATAACACAGTGATAACTCTAAGTACAGATAATGTCGTAGATGATAACTATACCCACAGGCACATATAAACACACAGAGGCATATATATATATATATATATATATATATGTCTGCGTGTGTATGTATGTATGTATGTATGTATAATCATGCAGTGCACTTCCAAACTGGAGATACACTTTAAAATTATTATTTCCGTTAATTAATTGCCATGAATTGGTAAAAGTTTTATAGATTACTATATATGAAAATGTGGTGTTTCCCTTAAGGGCAGCAGAGTATATAAGGGGCAACAGTTTATATAAGGGGTAGCAGGGTATATAAGGGACAGCAGAGTATATAAGGGGCAGCAAAGTATATAAGGGACAGCAGGGTATATAATGGGCAGCAGAGTATATAAGGGGCTAGCAGGGTATATAAGGGCTAGCAGGGTATATATGGGGCAGCAGAGTATATAGGGGCAGCAGCATTTATAGGGGCAGCAAGGTATATAGGGGCAGCAGGGTATATAAGGGGCAGCAGAGTATATAAAGGGCAGCAGGGTATATAGGGCAGCAGGGTATATAGGGGAAGCAGGGTATATAGGGGGCAGCAGGGTATATAAGGGGCAGAAGGGTATATAGGGGGCCAGCAGGGTATATAAGGGTCAGCAGAGTATAGAAGGGGCAGCAGGGTATATAGAGGGCAGCAAGGTATATAGGGGCAGCAGGGTATATAAGGGGCAGCAGGGTATATAAGGGGCAGCAGGGTATATAGGGGCAGCAGGGTATATAGGGAGCAGCAGGGTATATAAGGTGCAGCAGGGTATATAAGGTGCAGCAGGGTATATAGAGGGCAGCAGGGTATATAGGAGGCAGCAGGGTATATAAAGGGAAGCAGGGTATATAAGGGGAAGCAGGGTAATAAAGGGGTAGCAGGGTATACAGGGTGCGGCAGGGTATATAAGGGGAATCAGGGTATATAAGGGACAACAGGATAAATAGGGGGCAGCAGGGTATGTAGGGGCAGCAGGGTATATAGGGGCAGTACAGATATCTTCATTTGATCTGTTCTACATTAATATTGAACACACACTTTTACAAAGAGACATAAACACATGCAGACACATATACACACACACACACACACACACACACACACACACACACACACACACACTTTCTCTCTCTCACACACACACACACACACACACACACACACACACACACACACACACACACTAACTCATTGTGCCTACCACAAAATAATAATGCTTCCTTTGTGCCTCACAGTAATAGTGCCCTCCTTTGTTCCCCCACACAGTAATAATACCCCTTTTGTGCCCCCACAAAGTGATAGTTGCCCCCTTTATACCCCTACACAGTAAAAAAAAAATCCCCCTTTGTGTCCCCTACTAAGTACCCCTACTTAGTCACCTCTGTAGCCATGAAGTAATAATATCCCCTGCTGTCTGGTGAGACAGATTGTGGGGTCCGCAGACACCCGATGTTATGGTTTGTCTTAAGACAGTGTCTTCTGTATGTTGCTATGCGTCCAAATGCCTGCACAGGTTATTATTTTTTTTATTTTTTAAAATTAACTCACAGTGACCCCTTTATGACTTCACGCTGTTGCAGCTCCTTGTTTTTACCATTTTTGGAGGCGGGCGATCACTTTTTCTCACCACAGTAGGGCCTTCTAGGCCAACACAGCAAACAAGATTGTGTCCTAATGCCAGCCAGCCATTTACAACTCCTCATTATCACCCCGTATCTAAAACTAATAGATCTTAAAGGCAGGGAAGCAAGATACAGCACTTGACACAGTGTGGAGTGTGGCAGCACTACTGTGGTAAGATGGGCCTGTGAGCATCCCTGCCTTATGGGTATGGTCGCAAATTTTCATATAGCACCATATTGCAGAGATATTCTCCCCTAGAACCAATGTGCACTTAACATTATTTATTATTGCGCCAACAGTGCTGTACGGAAATTGTCCTCACTTGCTGTTCCCAGTGGGACTCACAATTTATATACCCTGTCTTTATTTTTGGAGTGTGAAAAGAAACTGGAGTGCTTAGAGGAAAGCCAAACAAACTCAATGAAACTCAATTGAAATCAGGACCCCAGTGCTGCAAATCAACAGTACTAACCGCTGAGCCACCGTGATAACCTTTTGGCATAAATTATAAGTACGGCTATGTAAATAATTTCACATCAGTCCATGATTAAAATGGCTTGTATTCACTAATAAATGTTGACAGAAATAATGAAATATATTCTGCAGCAATACTGTGATAGCTGTAGGCATGGCGTACGCCCTCAGTATGTGAATGAGAAGGGAACTTGTTGAACTTGACAAGCAGCCGGTGCAGCAAGCGCCGATCAATCAGACATCGTTGATCGGCGCTCGTTTGCTCCTGTCACACGGAGCTATGGATGGGGATGAGCGGTCGTTACTCTGATCGCTCGTCCCCATACATTTTTATCATGTCGGCAGCGCATCTCCCTGTGTACACAGGGAGATGTGCTGCTGACAACGATAATATTTCACTTTTTTAAAACGATACAACCAGCAGATGATTGCGTGTTTGCTCGTTCATCTGCTGATCGTTCCCCTGTTTACACAGGGCAATTATCGGCAACGAGCGTTCTATGAACGATCGTCTGGCCTATAATCGTAAAGTCTAAAACCCCAATGAGTTGGGTCATATGTATTAATTAATCAACACTTTGTATACAATACTATTGTATTTTGTTATCACTTTTAAATTTGATAATGTGCTTTGTTCCTTTTAGTCTGCAAACCACCTATGTATTATTATGACTGCAGTTCTCCTAACCCAGATACTGTGGGCTCTCAGTGTCAGAAAAGCTGCAAAACCCAAGACATGGAATGTGTAAGGAAAAAATTGAATGCATTACCCTTATTAAAATATTCACTGTTTGCACACATCTTAGCGCCTGCAGGGAATTAATTTGCTTTGTATTGCATTGCAGTAGATTTGCACCAGTTAATTTTTTTTTCTCTTTTTTAGGAGAAACATTGCTTTTTGCATTGATTTCTTCTATGAAACAGCAGCAAAAACATAATTTATTTCACAAATAATAACTAAAGATCTTAGTACAATAAAGGAGATTTCTGAAAACTAAAGCACAGGAAAAGTGGAATAGTTGCATCCAATCAGACTCTACCCATCATTTTGCGGAGAACCTTGGAAAATGAATGCATAAATCTTATTGGCTGCCATGGGCAACTACTCCTTTTTTCCTTTGCACCAATCTGTAAGAGATTTATGGGGCATTATGTATGAATCCCACAATTAAAGTGCAACAGTCCTGTATACTTTAACCCCTTAGTGATGGCCAGTACGCCGGTCACTAAGGGGCTTTATGTAGATGAATACGCAGTTTTATGGTGCATTGTATTAAGCCTTAGCTCCATATGGCCGACGTGCTCCTGCTCTAACGCCAGGGATCAGAGAAACCTCTGATTCCGGACGTTTAGCCCCTTAGATGCTGCGATCGCTATTGACCTCAGCATCTGAGTGGTTTACAGAGGGAGAGGGCTCTGTCTGTCACCCATCAGTGGGCCGCAAATGCCATTGCGGGCCGCAGATAGAATGCCAGGACAGCTGGGGGCCTGACATGGCTGTATGTCTAATATGCCAAGCCAGTAGCTACCAAGTATACAGAAATATTATATCAGCAATCGTTAGATCACTTTATAAAGTTACTTAGTGGGACTATAAAAATTATTAAAGCAAGTAAAATGAAGTTCATATAAAAAAAAGTGCACAGTAAAAATAAAAATAAAACCATTTATCAATAAAAAGTGGTTTTATTTAGTAAAAGTGTAAAAAAACAACAAAAAACATAGATCGTATCACAGCAATCATAATGACAGGAACAATTAAGTTAACACCGATTATAAAAAACAGCCCCCAGTCTGGACAACCCCTTTAAGGCCTTTTTCAGGGGTTAAAAGGGGTTTTCAGTGTTTAAAAGCGTTTTTGGTATGCTTTGACACAGTGGAAGCCTCGCTCCCTTTTCACCAAGCTGCTCCCCTTTTTTAGATACTTTTTAAAACTTTCTAGTGAGATATGTACGCCATTTTTTTGCGCAAATTATGCCAGAATTCTAGTGCATTTAACTCAATAATGTCTACCTAATCGCGAATGTCTTCATAACAACACAGCACTTAAAAATAAATAAAAAATTAACATGTTGTCCACAAAACCTCTCAGTAGAACTGCCTAAGGCTTTGTGCCTATAACTTTAACGGGACTGTTCAGCAAACCGAATAATAAAATGGGAGGGGCCTGTACTTGTCTGCATTAAAGAAAAGTCAAGTTTGGGGGCGTTTCCAGTTGGATCAGGGGGGGAGTTAAAATTATTTTATGATTTGGGATTCAAATGTTGGTAAGTATGCTGGTAGGTATCCTTTAACATACCGGGGCAAAGAGTTGATTACACTTGAATCACCAATCACCTCAAAACTTTTGATCAAAATTTAATTCAACTTTATACATCCTGACTTAGTATTGTAGGCATAAAATTAAGGATTTGATAGGTAAAAACTATACCAGAACTACTAATATTTGCTGATTTTTCTGTTTCATATGTATTATTATGTCCTTCTGCAGTACAGCAATGAATGTGTGCCAGGATGTGTCTGCCCTAAAGGTCTAGTATCTGACGACAATGATGGCTGTATCCTCCCAAACAAGTGCCCGTGTGTATTTGGGGGAAAGTTTCATGACACTGGAACACAAATTAACATATCCTGCAATACATGGTACAATACTTCTTACTTTATAGTATTTATTGTGTAGAAAGTTAGCAGGTCAATCACTGCAAATCCTATTGCTATTCCGGTTTATCAAACAAATCTACTTACAATGAACCCCAGTATATCTGAAAGTTTGTACTTTTATTTTACAATATTCTCCAATGTGATAACTGTGTATCATTATTTTACAATAGTTTCGTTTTACAATGTGTTAACAAGTTCTATAGTGATGAGACTCATCGGCCCTTTATTGTACCCTAATGAAGGCCCTGGGGACTGTCATCACACTGCCTCTGTTAAGTCCTGCCTGTGGCAGGGCTTAACAGAAGCCTGCAAAACTGACAATATATTGCAATACACTAGTATTGTGGTGTTTTGTATGATCGCTGGTTCAAGTCCCCTAGGGGAAATAATAAGAAGTTAAATAAAGTTTTCAGTAGTGAAAAAAATGTATTAAAAGTAAAAACCCATTTTTTCCCTAAAGCAATGTTATAAAAAAATAAAAGTTAACAACTGTAATCGCCGTGTCTATAAAAGTCTGATCTATTACAATATAATGTTATTTAACCCGCTCGGTTAAACGCTGTAAAAAAGAAAAAAAACTATTATGAAGGCCCAAATTGCTGCTTTTTGTTCACTTTAGCTCCCCAAAAAAATGGAATAAAAAGTGATCAAAAAGTCGCATCTACCCCAAAATAGCACCAAAACTCTCCCCGCAAAAAGTAAGCCATCACACTGCTCAATTGATTGAAAAATAAATACTGTTTTTTTAAAAATGTGGCCGCACAAAATTTTTTATTTTTTAACGAACAGTTTTTTATTTATAAAAGTGGTAAAACATAGAGATTTGGTAACACCATAATCATATAAACCAATAGAATAACGTGAATATGTATTTCTTACTGTACAATGAACACGGTAAAAACTAAACACCCCAAAAATGGCGCAACCTATGTTTTTCTGCCCATTTGAAGCCACAAGGTTTTTTTTTTTCATTTTCCCAGTAAGAAACAAGCCCTCATATGGCTATGTCAATGAAAAATAAAAAAGTTATGGCTTTTGGAAGGCAGGGAGGATAAAACAAAAATTAAAAAACGAATTGGACATGGCGGGAAGGGGTTTTAAAGGGGCTGCGGCGTTTGTCGGACACCGATCTAATATTGATGACCTATCCTAAGGATAGGTCATCGCTATAAAATTCCCAGAGAACCCCTTTAAGAACAAAAAATGCCTCTTTTTTTATTTTATTTTATTGTACATTTGCTTTCCA
Source organism: Rhinoderma darwinii (assembly GCF_050947455.1). Taxonomy (NCBI): domain Eukaryota; kingdom Metazoa; phylum Chordata; class Amphibia; order Anura; family Rhinodermatidae; genus Rhinoderma; species Rhinoderma darwinii. The sequence continues at coordinate 47,264,543 of NC_134695.1, forward strand.
AATGCAAAACTAAGAAATATTCTTCTCCTTAGTGCGATGGGGTGTATTGGTGGTGGGATATACTCTGTACATAGTTGTGTAAATGTACAGCATTGAGATGACTGTGCCTGTACCATCAACAGCGGCAATCTGCTGCAATGGTCGAGATTGCAGAAAACTTAGATCCAAGCAGTTTAATTCCTTAGATTCCATGGTCAATAGCGATAATCTGGGCCTCCACAGTGCAGTTGCAGGGTACCGATGGGTTGCAAATGCCCTGGAGACCTAATGATGGGTCCCATGACCTGGAGACCTAATGATGGCTCCCAGCTCTGCAATGTATGGGAGCTGGAGACAGTTCCTAATAGGCTGCCCGTCTCAATAAAACACAGCACGTTCCTGGTATGGCATTTTCCTACCATTTTTACCACAAGCTTCTGTATAGA